>NC_134207.1:180253345-180566868 GCF_965140235.1 Caretta caretta
TCTTTTTGTTCTGTGTCTGTACAGTGCCTAGCACAATAGAGTCCTGGTCCAGGAGTGGAGCTCCTGGTGATACAGTAATACAAATAATAATAAAACAGAGAGAGACCTCTCCCTCTTCTGTTCTGGGAGAGCTGTGCTCGCTCATAACTCCCCCTCCTCCTTTCCTGGTGTGGTAAGAGCTCCTCTTCTTAATTCAATCTACCTTAATCACTGGAAAGTAGGTAATTCTCCCAAGTGAATACAAATAAAACTTCAGTCTTCTCCTGTGTGATCAATAATCAATTCATACAAGATTACAGATTAATCAAATTAACCTCAGGATAACGTCCCTGGCCTGTACTGTCAAGACTGGTAAACACCAACAGGCATCATCAGCTAGTCTTGACCGCACTCCCATACCATCAGTGGAGTTTATGGATATAAACACATTGGCCTTTTATGGTACTGAATGGCACAGCCCCCCGTTCTCAGTTTAATGTTGTTAAGCATGCCCCGGCACACAACACTATACATTCTGCTGTATCCACAGTGTGGGATGGGACATAGCTCTGTGAGCTGGTGGGTGTTTGTGCAAATAAAAAAGCAAAACAAAACAGCCCACCCCCAAAGAAGCATACACCTTGGAAGATAATGGTCAATTTCCAAATTGACGGTGGAAGCATCACAAATGATTGTCTCAAAGAATTTGGGATTTCCAGATATAAACTTAGAAGGATGCTTAGCACAAGAAATGACAACTAAAGTGCATTAGGTATGCAGCTTTCACATTTGCAATTCTGGCTAAAATCTTTCAAACAGACATTAATTCTAATAGAAGTAATGAGTTGTGCTCATTTGGCTTTTCCTGAGGATTAATTTTTCAATGTCACTTAGAAGCTTTTTCGTTCCAGGAAGTGATCTGATGGCAAATGTTCAGTTAAGAGAAGTTGACAATAAGGTTTCTAGAGCTCCCAAAGCTTCAGCTACTGTTAAGAGTTACTGTTTTAGACAAGACATAGTCCTCTTGAACCTCTAGACACACGTTGCGTTCTTTCTGCCATAAATTCTGCAACAATTTAATTATAGTCCATGTTGGCTCTTAGGGGCGAATTATCATGGAAATTAGTAAATATTTCAGTCACCTCCACTGGAAAATGCAGCCTCTGACTACTGCCATCTTCTAATGAACCAACACAGGCCTTGTAATCTTTTCCCAAATATCCTCCTCTGTTTTTACCTTCAACTTTGTCCAGGTTCTTTAAAACAAAATTGGCATGCCTGAAAAAGTCTGCGTTTGTGACCAGAAAGGCAAGGGCCAGTGTCAGGGCAGGGCAGTGGGCAGCCAGTGTGCATGGATCAGTTACCAAGTTGTAGTGAGGAGACGAGTAGCGGAGTGGGGGGTTGAGCCAGGTCGGGATGCTAGGAAGCAAGAGTGAGGCTCTGAATTGCAGACAGAAGGCAAGTAGCCGAGCCAGACATGAACCGGTGTCAGGGGTTCACAGCAAGGCAAGGTCTGGAGGCGGAGGAAGCAGGCAGTCAGTGTCATTGCTCAGACAGCTCCCTATAAGGGCTTCCTGGTTTATATACAGACATGGGCCAATCAGCTGGCTGCAAGGGGCTGCCACTCAGGCCCTGCTGGGCAGTACTTCCTGCAGCGTTTAGCTTCACAGATTCCCCCACCAAAAACCCAGCCCGAGTTTCTGGTGGTGGTGCGGATATGTCATAATTGGTCTTAATTTTGCAGTGTTAACTTAATTTAGCAGTGTTCCCAACTTTTGAGATTTGTCTATCAATATTTAGTGTGTTTAAAGGCTTAAAAACCAGAAAGCAAATAAAATGAACCCAATTTTTTTAACTCATGATGTGTGAGCTACCATCACGGTTTTGGGGAGCCTGACTCATGATCTTTTAAATTTGGCAATCGAGCTTAGCCAGCTTTCAACGCTCATTGCTATCCAGAGGTGTGAACACTTTGTGATCACACTGTCATATTTGTTTTTCATTTGAATGCTGAGAGCTGGTTTTCACTGAATTCCCCCCCCCCCCCCCAAAAAAAAAAGGTGGATTATTCCCTCCCTGCTTTTTGACAGAGAAGGTCATGAGACTGGTTATAATTAGGTTTCACTGCCACTTCATTAAAATTAGTCTGTATTAAATTGAGTTGATTCTTCAGTGGCTCTTAGTCTGTTTTGTATGTTGAAAGAAATACCACTGAATCAATGCTGTAATTTTTCTACCAACTCAGTAGGATTTCTAGCAGTTCCTAAATTATATGTGTCTGATTAGGTTCACTTGCCAAAGTGGAGATGCGACAAGGAGTCCCTTTCTCCATCCACTGCGTCCACATAATAGGTGGCCAGAAGAACGTTGCCAGGAGCTGGAAGGGGCTCCAAATCGGTACTATTTGAACCAAAGGAGGACTATGGCTGCTCTGCCCTCACCAGCGCACTGCGATGCTTGCGCTGGTTACATCAGATGATCAGATGTTACAGGGAGAGCTTTCCAGTATGCTTCCACATGTAAAAGCCCCTCCGTTTCTTTTGCAATTATTCCTTTACTTCTCCTGATAAAGTGAATCCTGGCAAAACCATTTTCAATAAATCTTTCTTATAGACATGTTTAAGGAAACTGTGTATTTGCAAAATACCATGGAGTTGTGTGTTCGGCATTAATCTTATTTTCAGGTCAGCTTTTTTTTCTTTCTTGGAGGCCTGTCTACTCTAGGGAAAAAAATGTATATTTAAAACATGATAGCTTAGCATGATTTAAAATCCTATTGTAGACAGGGCAAGTTAGAGTTTGAAACCTTATTAGCTGGTCAGCATGAACCATAAATAGAGGCCTGCAAATGCGCAGATACCTGCAGACCATTTTTGCGGATAGTGGATCGGATGCAGATACAACCACACAGGGCTCTATTTCCCAGCGGCGCCTGGCTGGCGGCGTCTGGTTCAGACAGCCCAGGGGGGCGCAGCGTGCTCAGGACTGGTGGCCAGTAGCTGGGGCTGGGCAGCAGGTCGGACTCTGGGCTGTCCAGCATGTGCTTGCAGCGCCACTTCCTGTCCAGCAGCTCAGGCAGCTCCAACATTCCCACCATGGCCCGGCCCAGCAGCACTGGCCACGCTCCCAATCCCAGCCTGCCAGCTTCTGGGCAGCAGGTCCCACCGCCGACCATGGGGATTGGAGCAGGCGGGGCCCCAGCACCCCACCCCTCCGCCCCACTGTGATGCAATACGCACTGCCATGTGCCGTAGCTCGTGAGCACCCAGGAGCAGCACACAATGCGGTGGCCCAGGCCCCGAGCCCCCACCCTCTGCATCGCCCATTCTCCTTGAGTCCCATCCCGTACTACCCATTACCCCAAGTCCTCACCCTTCTGCTGCCTCTTCCCTGCAAGACCCTGCATCCCCACTCGCTCCTTTCCCCCGTACTCCATCGCTAGCCCTTGTGAGGTGGCTTGCTGATGCGGATACAGGTAAAAGACGGCTAGCAGATCGCGGGTTGATCCTGGCGGATGCGGATCCACATTTTTGTATCCGCGCAGAGCTCTAACCATAAATTCCCCACTAAGCAGCTAACACATTAACACTACAACTTGCCTTGTCTACATTAAAGGTGAAATCCTGGCTCTGTTGAATGCAATGAGAATTTTGCCACTGACTTCAGTGGAGCAGGATTTTACTCAAGGATTTTGAAGTATGTTAACTCTCATATTTTAAAAACACATGCTTTTTCCTAGTGTAGACATACGCTGAGATATTTTTTCTCTGATTCTTATCAGTATTCTTTTTCTTTTCTTGTGCAGCACACAATCAGCTGTAGCTATCTGTAAGTTTGGCTATAACTTACAGCACACGGTTGGCTAATTTTAAAGTCTATCCTTTGGCATGAAATCCAGCAGAAACATTTGTAAGATAAAAATTCAGCTATGGTTGATTTAATTTTTCCCTTGTAACTAGGACACATGAGTTCATGATTGAAATCTTTTTATTTTTAGATGATACCATTCAAGTACTTTTGTTCATAGTTGCATAAATGGTTTGTAGTAATAAATGGAAGTGACTGATTAGAAGTTGACTCTTGTTCACCAACCTCCCCTGGGTTTGTTGCTTATTTAAAACAGTTATTCAACTTATGTTTATCTCAAGCTGTCAGCTTTGGAGTGAGATTGCATTTCCTATTAAAAAAAAGAGAGAGAGAGAGAGAGAGAGACAGCAAGAGAAGAGGTTCTTTACAGGCCAAACAAAGCTGTTTAGAATTATGCCAGGATAACTTGACATTTAGTTTTTATGAAGGACAGAACATTGATTAACTTCATACTACTACAAGTAATTTAGTTTCCTGCTTTGGAAAATAGATCCATACATATTTATTAACATAAAGAGTGCTTATGTATAGGTTATATATGTGTGTGTGTGTTTGTGTATCCTTGTTCTTGTGTATGTGCGTTTGTATATACACATACTTAATATGTATTTGTACGCAACCTCACCTACATACAGCATGTAGTTTTATACTATATTACATATTTCTATACTAGATATATGATGTGAAATATATTTGATCAGATCAAATGTATTTTAAAATCAAATATATGATTGTGATAACACAAAAATTAGATATCTGAAAAGTCCTGGTAGGTTTTCTAATCCACCTCCCTGATAGTGCAGGATTCTTTCCATATAATACATATTTTAGTTTCCACAATATAATTAGCATTTATGGCAAATATATTTTTCCATGTAGGTAAATACTACATCAGCATGGGTCCAGTTTGACTCCCATTGAAGTCCATGAAAAGCTTCCCTTAGACTACATGAAACTTGGATCAGGCTCGTAATGGTTCATGATCAAAAATACATGCGTTGTTTGTTTGATTAGAGTGCGAAGGGAAGACAGAATATCACGCTACAAAGTGGCACTCTTGATATTGAAGGAGAAGTATCTTTTAGAAACTACTTGGTTTACTGTGTACAGTTTTCTAGTTTATCAAATATTAGAGCTGGTTGCATTTTTTTAGTCAGCATTTTTTTGAATTTTTTAAATAAAGGCCTTTTTTCAAATTGAAATTTTCACAAAGAAAATTTTCACTGTGTTTGAAATTTTCCAAACAAAAAACCACCCACACCGGAGCAATTCCCCCCAATTTTTTTTAAATGGAGTATTTTTCATTTCTTTCAATTTGTTTCCCAGAATTTTTGTTGCCATATTCTGACCAGTTGTTTGAAACGTTTACCTGTTTCACATTAAATCACTAGCTAATCAATATGTTTAAAATTAAGCCAAAGAAGTGCTTAAGCACATCTGTCTAGTTTAATTTTAGAGGTGTTCTTCAGTCACTGGAGCATAAATGCACTGGAGAAGATGCAGTTGGCTGATTTGTTTGCATGGGAAAGCAGGTCTGGACTTAATGGAGGTTTTTGTCTTCCATGGCAGTACTGTATCTGGACCGATGGATTGAATGCCCTCCTTGGGAAGGATATGATGAGTGACCTGACACGAAATGACTTGGACACACTGCTCAGCATGGAGATAAAGCTGCGTCTCCTCGACTTGGAGAATATACAGATTCCTGATGCTCCCCCACCAATTCCAAAGGAGCCCAGCAACTATGATTTTGTTTATGACTGTAACTGAAACTGCCCATTGAAACTCCCATTTAAACTGGAAAGATTATAACTGGAAAGATTAAACAAAGAGAGAGAGAAGTCCACATGTGCACATCTTGGATTATGGACTATGGTTAAAGCACTCACTTTTCTTTCCATTCCCTGCATCTTTTCCTTTCCCCTGATCCCAGCTCCCCCATTGCTAGTCAAAAACTACATTGCTTTAATTAACTTCTAATTGCAGTCCATTGGATGTGGCTAACGCGAAGACCACTAAGCAGCGTCCATCAGAGGAACTTTTACATTTTTAATGCTGGAATAGGCATTCTAAATAAAATACGATGCTTCCAAACTGCATGCCTACGAAACCAAACCTGGTGCTGCAGGTGCTTTATCTGGAAGTTGGGAGGTAGAGAGGAGAAGCAGCTACTGTAAGTGGAAGGTGGAGAGAGCGAGATTTTCCCAACCCATCCCAAGAGTCAGCTCACAACTGATTCCAAAAAAAGATGAAAAGTATTAACTGTTTAATCTTCTGCACCATCATCACTGTCATTATCCTTTACATTGGCAACAGTGTCTCCATCATCTGTGCTCTGCCAGAGTTCTAGTTTCCTAGAATGGGTAGTTTGCAGGTTTGTACTATAACACTGCAATGCTTCTAACTTCTTTTTTTGCCGTCTCTTAAATAGCCCTATATTTCTCCCGAATTACTAGCACAAATGGTGAATGAAGGCACTAGTTGTGTTCTCTCCCTGTAGCTATTCTAAGCCTCCGTTGCCTCTAAGATTGGCTTGATGCTATCCAAGGGTTTTTCTTTTTTGGTTCAAAGTAAAATAATAGTTTCCACAGATTAATGAAAATGGTGAGACATCTAAATCAGCATCGTCATTGCTACAGTGTTACAAGTTTGCAAGGGATTTCTTTTTTGTTTTTGTACAACGGGTTCTAACTTTTTGGTTTTGTTCTTTGGCCAAACAAATATATTTAATGAAAAAGAATTACATTGTGAGTTTATTTAGAGATGATGTTTTTATTTTTAATATCCATTGAAAACATTTGTCCGGGGAGGGTAAAATATCCAATATTTCCTTCAACTTTGCTGTTGAATAAAATCTGAGTTGTGATGATACTGGAACTTTGTTTTTTTTATTTGGAAGTTCTCTTTTACTCTCTGTCATTTCTAGCACGTCTGAGGCCTCTGCTACCAAGGGGAAAGGGAAAGCGTAACTTTAGGCTCTATGGTAGCAACATAAGCGTCTGATTATAATTACTATTTATTTATTTGATGACAAAATTGCAATTGGCAAGTCTAAAAATCTGCATTGCAGTGGATAGGTGAGCCTTTCTGAAAGGCGGCCATTGACAAATCTAAATGCAAAGCAAACCAGTACGACTACAGTCAATTGTAGGCCATTATTTTTAGGTTCTCATTTGCTGAAATATCTGAGCCCCACATGCTTCCCTCCTCTTCCCTGAGTGGAGCGAACCAGAAACCAAGGCTGCAGAGGCACAGTATGAGGGAGTGCTGGCTTTGTTTCACGTTTTTCCCCTTCTCCAAATCCTTTGGCTGCCTACCTGTAGGTATTCCACTGGGTCAGGCGCCAGGGATCTGGAGGTGCTGGGCCTGGGTCCTGGTGAATCAATCTCTAATGCAAAGATTCCACCACCTCCAAAATTCATGTCTTAGTCAATGTTAACTTGCATGGATTCCTCCTCTAATATGTGAACCCACGCACAGGGATTTTATCAGACCCTGTGGTGCCATGAAGCTAGATGGGTAAATTGAGAAACAGAACCTCCATGCAGACGGTCTGTGCCTCTGGTAGCTCCAACAACATCTGCAATTTTTGAGTAGGCCAACCACATTGACACCTTCACAGAATGGGTGGGGGTGGATCACATCCTAGAGATGGAAGGAGGAAGAGGAAACTTCATGAATTCAGGTATGATGGTCCTAAATAAGATACCTTCATATGGTTGTAATTGCAATATGCCTACTGTACTTTGGTCTAACAGGATAGAGATAAGATTGGTTTAGATGGTGAATGATGTTAGAAAAGAAAAGAGAATCTACAGATAAACACGAGAGCAAAACGTTACTGTGGGCCACGATCTGAGAAAAGATGAAAGGAAATTTCAAACTCATGGAGTAAAAGCTGGAGATGTTTAATGTAAGGAAGTGTTGCCAAGGCTGCATCATAGATAATCAGTGTTCACAAATGGTGGAAACCCAAGGCACATGACTGCTTTGCAGGATTGGTAATGTGATCTGGATTTTGGAATGGTACTTGGAGATTGGGCATGGAAGTAGGGTACACCTTTGTCCTGGACTGACAGTTACCTCTTTCTCTTTTTTTTCAGTTGGCTAATGGAGATTGGCATTGTTTTTTATATATATATGTATGTATGCTCCACAACAATTTGAATGGTCTGCATTTTACAAAATCTAACAATTAAAAAAACATCATTTCTAGGTAACAGGATAAAAAAACCACCCATGTCAGTGGTGACTAAAAGGTCTGACTGCTGTTTGGTGATCTCAGGCCGCACCATAAAATATCCTAAGGATCAAATGGTCAAGGAGACAGAATATCCCCCTCCCACATTAAGATGATCCCTCCGGGATAAACTTGAGGCATATTGGGGAGGCAGGAGACACCTGAGCCAGATTCTCATTTACCCTGAGGCCCCTTTGTACCATTTAGTGTAAAAAGGCCTTCTTCTTATGTGGCATCTCCGTTACTGGAGATTTCCAACCATGGTTGCCCATTCTGAATGATCCTCTGTTAATCTCTTTGTGGATGAATAGTCCATTTGATTCACCCAGGATACCACATTGTCTATCCAAGATCTTTGTTTTCTTCCTCATGTTCTGCCATCAACTTTCCCTTACAGAGCTCATAAACATACATTGCCTACTGAACCTTTTAAAATGTGCCCTGCAAATAAAATCTTCATTTGGATAAGATTTCTGACTAGCATTTGCTAAGTTCCAGTACCTTTTTGTTGATTGCACAGTCTATCCATGACCTGAAGAAGAATTCTGTGGAGCTCAAAAGCTTGCCACGTTCACCAACAGAAGTTGGTCCAATCAACAATATTACCTCACGCACTTTGTCTCTCCTGTATCCTGGGATGAACACAGCTATAACAACACTGCAAACAGTCTGTCCATGATATTGTCAGAATTCTTGCTTAACACCATAATTCAAAGGATTGTAGTTTCTGTATTATCAATTGTTTGAATGTCCATGTTTCACAGTTGTAATTTAACACAAACCAAATGTAAGTTTTGTAAAAGTCAGAATTTAGTATTCAGGTTTATATTCCTTCTCATCAGATGTTTATTCTTTCAGAATGCCTCTTTCACTCTGGCTAGTCTGGTGCTGACCTCAGTATCCAATATTCCATCTTCTGTAATGATACTTCATAAGTAGCAATAATTTCTCACTAGCTGTACGGATGTATCATTTTACTGGAATCTTGCATATTTTCCCAGGATCCTTGCATTCCACCAATTTTTTTTCTTTCCCTCATTCAACTTTAGACCATAGTTATAAAAACAACGAGGAGTCCGATGGCACCTTAAAGACTAATAGATTTATTTGGGCATAAGCTTTCATGGGTGAAAATCCACTTCTTCAGATGCATAGAGTCTTTGTTATATTCATATATCATCTCCACTAACTTCATCAGACCTTCTTCTATCTCAGCCAACAGCACTGTCAAATACGTAGTGAATGTTATTGTCACGGAGTCACCGGGTGGTGCTCTGGAACTACTCCCTACAAAACCAGTCAGGACTCTGGGGGAGCATGCCTCCTCTCTCTGAGCATACTGTCTCCAAGGCAAGAAGCTTACACAGCTTCAACCTTCCTGGGTCTGACCTCAGAGTATTCAGCATCCCCTTCCACACCATGCGCTTCCCGCAGCGAGTCTGTCCAGGCGGGGCTCCTGGGGAGGCCTGAGGGCCCTGCCCCGCAACTCCACAGTCAGATGTGACTCTCAGCTAATCAGTAAAACAGAAGATTTATTAGTCGACAGGAACACAGCATAGGACAGAACTTGTTAGCACAGAAATCAGTGACTTTCAGCCAAGTCCATCTTTGGGGAAGGGGAAACCAGAGCCAGGGCTCTGGTCCTCCCTCTGAGCCCCATGCCAGCCGAGACTGACTCACTTCCAACTGCCTGGCCCCTGCCCTTCCCATTGCTCCTCCTCCGGCCTTTGTCTTGCTTCCTAGTCCAAGAGTCACATGGTCACATCCCCCTCCTGGGTCTCAGGTTACGAAGGGGCAGCCATAGCATCCATGCAGGCAGCTGGAACAACCCTCGCAAAGGTCACACATGCTTATTCCCACCACCTAGACATGGGTGCAATACACACGGAAACGGAGGCACACACAGCATTTATGCAAAGCAGTAAGACTCACATAGGCTCACATACAACATAACAAGGGAAAATCCCCACTTCATCAAAGTTAATCACCCATCTTTCCATTCATCTTAATATCTTCTTCTGTTCCTTCAATTAATTTAATCACTCGCTATAAATGTTGAATAAAGTTGATGACACTATACAATCTTGTTTCAGTCCTCTCTTGATCTCTATAGATTTTCATTTTCATCTCCGTTATAATTGCCTTCTGATTCCAGTATAATTGTTTTATTATTGGAGTTCATATCCAGCAATCCCTACAGGCCTCATTATGTTGAGCAATTTATAGTGGTAGATTCTGTCAAATGCTTTTTGGAAGTCAATAAAACACAAGTGTACTGTTTCCACCATTTCAGCTGATCTTTCTGGTAGGAGCTTCAGGTTCATATTGGTGTTTATTTCCATATTTGAAGCCCTAAGGTTGTTCGCTTAATTCCTTATCAGTCTTTCCTTGTATTGTATCTTAAACAACTCACCATGTCTTAAGAGGCATGTGATAGTAGGCTGATTGTTTTGTAGTCTTTACAACGAAACTGTGTATCTAAATCCCAAAAATGAACACTGCTATGGATTATAAAGTCTTCTGGAAATTCTCCTGTCCTCTTTAACAAAGCTTTCAAGTTTTCATTGCTTATGCCTTTTAACAATTCAGCTGATATTCCATCACAACTCAGTGCTTTTCCATTCAGCGGTCTCTCTATTGCTGCCATGATTTCTTCATCCATTATTGGTGGGCTTACTTGATTAATATCTAGTTGAGGTTTTTTAGGTCTATTATGACCATATAGTTCCTGGATCTATTTTCACCATCTCTTGTTCTTGTCTTTAGGGACTATGCATTGTCAGTTGTCAATTTTTGTCCTTAATCGTCCTATTGGTCACATTTCGTCTGTAATTGAAGACTATTGTCTTTTGATACATCTCACTTTGTTTTATTTATCCAATTGTTCAATTTCTTTGCGTTTCTCATTTGGCCATTCAGACTTTTCTAATCTGCCTTTATTCTTTATTTTATTTAGTCTTCTTTTTCTGTTGTCAATCTTTGTGCTTTTGTAATAAGTTAATATCTAATAGAAGCTTGTGTAGAACAAATGAAATCATTGCTCTGATGGATGAAAGAAGGAAAGTAAAAGCACAGAGATCAACAACCGGAAAAAAAGGGGGCCTTAAAATGGGCGTAAATTACATTTAATATGATTTACTCCCATTTTAAAGGCGCTACCAGAGGAGTATAAAAAGGCCTTAGTGTCAATGAGAAAACATGTCCTTTCAGTCTCCAGGGCTATCAAGCCAATATCTTTCCCCATTATGTAATTCGCTAATATTTTAAAAAATAAACATTTAAAGATGAATAAATTACCTACTGCTTCACGTTCATTTAAAAATATGGGAATGAAAAGAAAGTCTTTGCATATGCTATTGTATGTTCAGGGAAAGCTTTCATATGTAGTATTCAAGAATCTTCAGCAGACAAAATACCATTAAAATCGCTTGTATAATTTCAAAGTTGATCATGGATAATGCTTGAAAAAGCCATAAAAGTGAGAGAGAAGGTGGTAAAGGTAAGTCTAATTTTAGTTTCTGTTTTTAGAGTGATTTTTCTTTTGGAAAGCAAATCATCTTATTCAGAAAAACCTGAATTAATAAAAACATGTATCTTGGAATGTCTGAGGCCTCAAAATGAGTGTAAGGATAAGTAAAGAAACAAAAATACTAATTAACCTGGAGCAAAAGAAAGCAGCGTGTGTCACAGAGAGAGTCCTCTAGAGCCCTTGATTGTTCTTTTTAGCAGTAATTCCCTCTTTAATCTGGTGGCCTGTTTTATTAAACATTAGGATTTGTGGGGAAAGCATCCTCTTACCAGGCGACAGGTGATGAGTCTGTCTTTAGATTTCCTGTACAACTGCATAGGTTTTGACTCTTTCCCTCTTTGGAAGGGTCCTCTTTGTTGCTTTTTTGTCCATGACTGCATTTTATTTGAATAGTGTAATTTTTGTCACATAAATAGTCCAAGTACAAAATGTACTATTTACAGATGATTCATCTGTGTGTCCACAGCCTCATGCTGCAGTCGGAGCCCTGCATGGAGCTTTTGTGGAATCCACTGGTTGATATCCGATCTCTTCTCACTGCTTTTTCTTAGGCAAAGCAAGTAGAGTGCTGATCCACAAGAGTGGTGGTCATGCCACCTGTAACAAAACAGTGCTGGCCAAACAGACTAGGGCCACTGAGACCCCTACACAGTACTCCAAACAGAGAGGGAGAGAGGAGAAACACCACTCCCCCTTCCCACAAAATGCATCCCAGTGACATCCTGATGCTGCAGTTTGCTGTTAGTGACATGACGTTGCATCGACATGGGATGATGATGGGTGGCAATGATGCAGACATTAACTAATATGATGTCAGGATTCCACTCTGCAATCAGTTCGTAGCTCTCTCTGACTCCATTCAAGGGCAAAATGACTCTCTGTCTAGTTCTATAAGGTTGAGAACTGCTAATCTATGTTCATACCCAAGGGTCTGGGTAGTGGAAGAGCATTTTTTATACTATCATCTCCCTGCCTTTCTCTTTTGTTTCGGCTGCTCATTACTAGTTGATGAAAAAAGGATGGAAACTAATGTGTGAGGTGAAAGTTGTTCCTCTAATAAAACTCAGCAGCCTGAAAAGGATTTTCCTCTGATTTTTTTCCTCCTGTTATGGGAGGTTTCTAAAGATCAATCATTTAACCAACCTAGGACCAACTCAGCTGGCCAGAAACAGGGGAGGAATGCTTAACATTTAACAAAAGAAAAGAACTGTTCTTCCTATAAATATATGAATATAAGCTGAAGGGAGAAGAATTTCCCTTGTTTAGTATACTAGTGCACCCCTATGCATAGCCATTAGCATATTGAAATGTATTGGGAGATACTTTTAGAAGGGAGTTTCCAACCATTAATGTTAGCCAGGTACCCTCTTTTCCCACAATGTTTTCTACATCAAGACAATAGTCACTCGGTGTCTCTTTTGGATTACAAGCAAATTTAAATAAGGGCTCACATCAGGTGTCATTTATTGACCTGATTAGCAAAGCACTTAAGCATATGCTTGCATCTATCCCCATTCAGCAAAAGGGACTTGACTTCAGTGGGACTTAAGCACGGGCTTAAGTGCGTTGCTGAATCAGGGCTTATTACAAGTGCAGCTTTATCTATTGCTAAGCTTTCCTTGTTGAATTTGGGAAATTAAAAGTGAATACCTGCATCATTTTACTACATACATTGTAATGGGACTTGTATGCTTTTTTGTTACTTTAAGAGATTAAACATAATAGGGCTTGATTTACATTTACGCTATGGCCCCTTTACTCTGCTCTGGCAGGGACCTTAACCTGGGCATAAATATAATGTTAAGTTTGAAATGACCATTACCTTTGATATTTGAATTGAGGCAGAGCAATGAAACACTGCTAAAAGCACTGCTTGGTTGGTGTGGGACTCTGTACAGAATGGGTGTCAGCAATGAGGTGGCTTCAAAGTGATGGTTCAGGCAGGTCAAGTCTCTCAGGGGCCTGCTGAGGTCAAGGTTAAATGAGTTGTTGACTTTTTCAGACTTGTAGCAATTTATATTATATTTTTCCCAAGCAGGTGAAGACTCCACAAAGGTCTCCTATCCAAGAACAGAATGGGTCTAATGCGGCTTAGTTTTTGGGATCACAGCCTGAGCTAATATGAGGGAAATAACTCTCAAACAAGTACACTCAGAGTATAAAGTTTTCTACTAAGGACAGTTTGTTTTTATAGGTGCTGGAGAGCATTTCAGCTTTTACTGTAGACATTGTTTCTCTTCATATCTCGTATTCTTTGGAAGTCAATTGTTATGCACTTTTAAAACATGCTAATAAAGGGCAGACCAGATGTTTTAAATGTGAGGAGCTTTATGTGTCTGTCCCTCTCAAGTCCAATCTACTGCCTGCTTGCAGTACATTTCAGGTGAGACATGGCACATCACGAGTTGTTACTCTTCTGGACGCATTTCTGCTGTTAAAAAAATAAACATGACGATGTCATGGAAATTGGGATTTGAGAGTATTACAATGAGAACACTAAATAATGGAACAGGAGAAAATAAGCTTTGTGGAGTACATCATCACCAAGTGATTCAGCCAAAGAAGAACTTTATCTTCTCTGACGTCTCAAGATTTGTTTTGAATTACTTTGTCTGCTAAAATTGTCATTGTAGGATTTTGTGGACTGATTGAACACTGCAATTAGCTTCTCCCTTGATGAAGACTTGTAAGTCTAATTTTAAATCTTGCCATCCGTGTGGCACTCAATCTAAACTGTTTTTCAAATAAGAAATGGCGCTTTTCCAAGAGATGTCGGTGTCATATCAGTTTGTCTCTAAATGTCATGTAGTCAGTCTCCTCCTCCCACTCTCCTCTCCAAATGTGCTCTTGATGCTGAGTTTGAACATTACAGATGATCTATTTACAAGCTATGCATTGTAGAGTGATTTCTCATGTTTTTAATGTGTGCACCAAGGGTGGCGTTGAACTGAAAGTACATGTATTAGTGTGCTGGTGAGATTGGGTATCATCATGACAATGGACTTGGGGACCTGCATTATGTTAAGTGCAAGAGATGCCTTGAAGTATTATTTTCTTTTCAGTGTTTATAGTTCCATGAGAAAATGCACTGGAACAACGTTAACTCTGAATTAACAAAGATTATGTGTAGGAATTTCCTAGGTTTTTTTAAATACATGTATGTAAATTATTAAATTTGGGGGCTAAGCACTCTGGGTTGGAGATAGAGGCTGCAAAGCTAGTCGCATATTTATATCTCAATTTAAAAGGTTGCATTCCCAGCAGAGAAAGTTTTCACCAGTGCTCCAGCTTCTTCCCTCAAGCTCCAGATTCATCCCCTTTTCATGAGAAGCAGCAGCAGCAGCCTGGCAATTTGTAAAGCTTTAAGCAATGATTAATAAAACATGAGTGTCAGTTAAAGCGCTCTCTGCTGAGAGCATAACATTTAAACAGAGCAGCTCTGATTGTTTCACTGGCTCCTTAATTTCCCCAGTCCTGTTACCCATACAGCTCTGATCCTGAGACCCTCAATCAATCCCTAGCCCAGGAAGGCACCTTCTGCACCCCATCCACTGTCTAACCTGGTGTCAGCATCTAAGTTCTATGTATATATTTTAATATGAATAACATTTTATACATGTAATTGTTATCTTTTCAAAAACTGTACATGCACAGATTGATGTGACTACGCTGGATAATGTATTAGTGGAAAAGAAGAGAGGGCTGCAGGGGGGTGGAGGCAAAGGGAGGACAGGGAAGACAATGATCAAGAACAGTGGGCAAGGTCTGCCATAGGGCTGAGAGAGGAAGGCCTGTACTGTACACCTTAGAAAGCACTTCTCCACAGTCTTTCAGAAAAGGACAAGAGAGCCTCCTCCATTTTTGCAGGCTGTCTATGATCCGGGAGAAAAGTGAGAGTGAAGGTTCTTGCTCATCGCTCAGCCGGTGAAGAGCTGAATTATGTAACAAGGCACATGTAACTAAGGGCATGTGTGTATTAGAGCTTTGTGAGCCAGTGTAGCTATAGCATTATAACTGCACTTGTCCAATCCCCCAGCCTCACCCCCATTGCAGCTGTGCTGTGTAGTACCAATGAAATAAATTTGGGGCCTGGTAATAGGGCCCACCCCTCCCAAATCTCCCCATTTGCACCCCAGTTACAGATATTTAGGGGGCCTCTGGGCTCGTATACCTGGTATAATTGTCCTTCCTTTCCATCCCCTCTTGTCAATCCCTTGTGCTGCATCAATGTAACTTACCCCAGTCTGAAACCAGGCTAAGCCACATTTCTGCAAGCCCTGCTGTACATGGGTAAAGAACATCCATACTGGGGGTTTACGCTAGAGCTGGTCAGAAAAATTTCAGAAACTTGGAAAATGCAGTCTTGTCGACATTGAAATGCGTTGTTAAATCGTATCAATTTTACCGCAGTTTTGTTTCAGAAAGTTCCGACAATGTTGAAATCATAGAATCATAGAATATCAGGGTTGGAAGGGACCTCAGGAGGTCATCTAGTCCAACCCCCTGCTCAAAGCAGGACCAATCCCCAATTAAATCATCCCAGCCAGGGCTTTGTCAAGCCTGACCTTAAAAACGTCTAAGGAAGGAGATTCCACCACCTCCCTAGGTAACGCATTCCAGTGTTTCACCACCCTCCTAGTGAAAAAGTTTTTCCTAATATCCAACCTAAACCTCCCCCACTGCAACTTGAGACCATTACTCCTTGTCCTGTCCTCCTCTACCACTGAGAACAGTCTAGAGCCATCCTCTTTGGAACCCCCTTTCAGGTAGTTGAAAGCAGCAATCAAATCCCCCCTCATTCTTCTCTTCCGTAGACTAAACATCCCCAGTTCCCTCAGCCTCTCCTCATAAGTCGTGTGTTCCAGACCCCTAATCATTTTTGTTGCCCTCCGCTGGACTCTTTCCAATTTTTCCACATCCTTCTTGTAGTGTGGGGCCCAAAACTGGACACAGTACTCCAGATGAGGCCTCACCAGTGTCGAATAGAGGGGAACGATCACGTCCCTCGATCTGCTGGCAATGCCCCTACTTATACATCCCAAAATGCCATTGGCCTTCTTGGCAACAAGGGCACACTGTTGACTCATATCCAGCTTCTCGTCCACTGTAACCCCTAGGTCCTTTTCTGCAGAACTGCTGCTGAGCCATTCAGTCCCTAGTCTATAGCGGTGCATTGGATTCTTCCATCCTAAGTGCAGGACTCTGCACTTGTCCTTGTTGAACCTCATCAGATTTCTTTTGGCCCAATCCTCCAATTTGTCTAGGTCCCTCTGTATCCTATCCCTACCCTCCAGCGTATCTACCACTCCTCCCAGTTTAGTGTCATCCGCAAACTTGCTGAGGGTGCAATCCACACCATCCTGCAGACCATTAATGAAGATATTGAACAAAACTGGCCCCAGGACCGACCCTTGGGGCACTCCACTTGATACTGGCTGCCAATTAGACATGGAGCCATTGATCACTACCCGTTGAGCCCGACAATCTAGCCAGCTTTCTATCCACCTTATCGTCCATTCATCCAGCCCATACTTCTTTAACTTGCTGGCAAGAATACTGTGGGAGACAGTGTCAAAAGCTTTGCTAAAGTCAAGGAACAACACGTCCACTGCTTTCCCTTCATCCACAGAGCCAGTTATCTCATCATAGAAAGCAATTAAGATTAGTCCGGCATGACTTGCCTTCCTGATCACTTTCCTCTCCTCTAAGTGCTTCAGAATTGATTCCTTGAGGACCTGCTCCATGATTTTTCCAGGGACTGAGGTGAGGCTGACTAGCCTGTAGTTCCCAGGATCCTCCTCCTTCCCTTTTTTAAAGATGGGCACTATATTAGCCTTTTTCCAGTCGTCCGGGACTTCCCCCAATCGCCATGAGTTTTCAAAGATAATGGCCAATGGCTCTGCAATCACATCCGCCAATTCCTTTAGCACTCTCGGATGCAACGCATCCGGCCCCATGGACTTGTGCACGTCCAGCTTTTCTAAATAGTCCCGAACCACTTCTTTCTCCACAGAGGGCTGGTCACCTCCTCCCCATGCTGTGCTGCCCAGTGCAGTAGTCTGGGAGCTGACCTTGTTCGTGAAGACAGAGGCAAAAAAAGCATTGAGTACATTAGCTTTTTCCACATCCTCTGTCACTAGGTTGCCTCCCTCATTCAGTAAGGGGCCCACACTTTCCTTAACTTTCTTCTTGTTGCTAACATACCTGAAGAAACCCTTCTTGTTACTCTTAACATCTCTTGCTAGCTGCAACTCCGGGTGTGATTTGGCCTTCCTGATTTCATTCCTGCATGCCCGAGCAATATTTTTATACTCATCCCTGGTCATTTGTCCAATCTTCCACTTCTTGTAAGCTTTTTTTTGTATTTAAGTTCAGCAAGGATTTCACTGTTAAGCCAAGCTGCTCACCTGCCATATTTACTATTCTTTCTACACATCGGGATGGTTTGTCCCTGTAACCTCAATAAAGATTCTTTAAAAAACAGCCAACTCTCCTGGACTCCTTTCCCCATCATGTTATTCTCCCAGGGGATCTTGTCTATCAGTTCCCTGAGGGAGTCACAGTCTGCTTTTCTGAAGTCCAGGGTCCCATATTAACGTTTTTCAGAACTAACTGTTTTTACTTTTTCAATTTGAAACAACTTTTTGTTTCAATTTTTTAACTTTCGTATTATAATATAAAACTTTTAAAAAGTCAAAACCAAAATGAAACATTTTGATTAGTTTGAAGTGAATTATTTTTGAAATTTTTGTTTGTAGAAAAATTTTGAAGCCAACTTTCAAAATCCTTTGTAAAATGGGATTTCTGTCCTCTGCACAGCTCTGGTGACTACATCAGTGAAGTGCACTCAGACCAAAACCTCAGCCCTCAGAATGCGTTCTCTAACAGCCTAGTTATAGGTGACTTACCCTACAAAAGTACGCTGCACAACTCCATCAAAAATAACTGGTGCAGGGTGAATTACATGCTATTATTGTCCCTGCAAAATGTTCTTGGAGAAATTAATAAGATGAAAATATACTAAGTAAGAAACCTTGCAATGTCAGTAGCAATGGTTATATTGTTCATATATCAAAAAAACTGCACATCAAGGAAAACAGCCAATATCTTTGATTTTGGAATCATCCTTGAGTCAATTTTTTAATTCTCAGATTTCAGGGATATCTTTCCTAGAAGGATCAGAAGAAAGCTTTGGATTCATTCAAAAAAAGGGGTAAGTTTTAAATGCTTATCAATTAAACGAGGCAAGTTACTAGTAAATATCCATTCATAAAATTGATTCTGTGCTGAGAAATAAGTGCAATAAACTGAGGAAGCTAAATAATAATCTTCATACAGAGTAAAGAAGTTTGATCCCTGATTTAAATGCAAATCTTAATGGAACTTTGGCTGTAGAGTCACTTTGTCACTTCTGTAATAATATAATCTCTGCCTCAAATTTGCACTTCTTCAATTTGATCTCCACTGCCTTATATCTTGTGTAAAATGGACGTGAAACGCTACCAGATCAAAATGGAACTGTTTTACACCCACTTTACACAGATGTAGATGACTGCACAAGGTGCAAGAGAGTGGAGAATCATGCCATTTGCCCTCACCTTATGGCCCTATGCAACTCTATGCCAGCCCTCATCTCTGATCTCATCTCCCTGTGCTCTGCCAACCATGCCCACCTCCCTGGCTCATTTGTTTCCTCCATTCCTTGGCTCCATGCCTTTTTCCACAGCCCACCTCTTTTGCAAGGAATGCTCTCTCAACTGTGATTCACCAAGCCACCCCTTTTCCTGTATTTAAGTCCCTCATTAAAATGATTCTTCCATGTGTCCATGAGAACTGAACAAATCCAAACATTACAGCTGGGATTTCCAAAGGGGCCTAAGGAATTGGGGAGCCCCTTGTGAAAACAAAGCAAACCCCTTCAAGGGTCGGATCCAAAAGTCACTGAAGTCATTGGCAGTCTGTCCACTGACTTCAATAGGCTTTGGATCAAGCCCCCAAGTTATTCCTTGCCCTGGGCTTCCTACTGTACCTGTCCCACTGTCCATGCAGCCACAGCTTCATTGCTATTTTTAGCATGTTAGTTCAATCAGACCTGGAGTATGTATGTCTATCCAAGATGGAAATTACACCTCCAGCTGGAGGGTAGACATACCCTTAGACTTTAAGCTCTCTGGGGCATAAAATCTCTTCATTTTGTATCTAGCTGAGTGCCTAAAGTTGCTGGAGTTTAAAAAATGAATAAGAAGAAAGACACTGGAACACTCTGAAGTTGTTCGAGATGGTTGTCTGATCAAGACTGTACTTAAGGCTGACAGCCAAACATCTGGCATTTTAGTCCAGCTCTTGTCGGCAGAGAATTGTTGCCCGTGTTGTATTTTTTTATTACTTTATTCAGTTTAGTTTTACGGAGGCTTGTACAGTGATCAATAACCTTCTAAAGAAGGGGGGGATATAATTTTCTCTCCCATTTTTATGTGTGTGTGAAACCTTGACACTGTCTTACTGCGGAAAGGACTCTCTGAGGAAACAGGTGCTAACACAAACAGCAATGTTGGACCTTTTAAAATTGATCTCTCAAGAACAAAGACCCTGACGTTATTTAGAGCAGTGGGTTGGTTGAAGAGCCACCATCTTTGCCCTGAAGGGGAAGCTTGTTTGAGTGACTTTGCACCATCTGCCCAATGCACTAATTCTCCTGCACACGTCAGTGCTCCAGGGCTTTGTAATGCAAAAGCCTTCAGCAATCTGTCTGCTTGCTGCATGATCTAGTGCCACCCTTGCCTCTCGCTGTGGGTTGCATTGCTGAGAGACATTAAAGGAAGAGCTTGCCAGAATGAACAAAAGGCTCCTGGCACAGCCCACTTTCACCATATTTTTAATCTGATTTCTATGAACAGATCAGAGACATTCAATGCCTGCTGTGTAGAATCACCCTTCCTTGTCTAACCTAGTGGAGCTGGAAGAACAGTGGAGTGTTCCATAGGAGAGTGATGGGGGTATGCTTCCCACAATGATCAAGGAGTGTAAAGGAGTTTCTGTAGTTAGCTGACTGGCTGAGTTTCTGTTGGAAAGTACTTTTTGAATGGTGCTGGGATTTACTGTATTACTAATTACATTTTAGGGTGCTTAGAGGCTTACATAATCACCTTTTTATTTAAATCTAAATAAAATATTGGGAGAACAGAATTCTTGTGAAATCATCATTAGATTAATAGAATATTAACCCTCTCCCTGTTGGTGACACCTTAACCAATTTAATGGATATTTTCTAGGCGCCACTAAATGTCACTGATGCACCATTTCTTTCAGACCTTTTTCAAATTTACCAAACTCTGGAACACAAGACTGAAAACTCCTCCAGGCAAGCGACCCTGTCTTTTGCCCTGCTTTATAATCCAGGGTGCTCTGTGACTAATAAAAATAAAGATAACACATTTTTGCTTGTGGTAAGTCATATCCCACCTAGTTAGAAATGACCTGGTGAGGTTTTAAGCTTTGCTGTAATTTATTTCTGATGGTTTCTGGGATGAGAACTAGAAGTTAGCCAATTTTTTCAATGGATAAGTTGCCTATGTTAAAGGGAGAGTAGTAGTAAAATACCACAGATTTTGATTCTACTATTGTAATATAGATATTATATATTCATACCTGAAAGCTGTAGGATATATATATTCATACCTAAAAGGTATGATATTATATATTCATACCTAAAAGCTGTGTATGATAGAATTATCCAACGGTTCTGCAAGACCCAAGTGATGGGCAACGGATTGATTTCTGATGTGATCCTGAATGGCGAATGAGTACATTAGGAAATTTGATACCTTGCCTCGCACATCACCTGCATACTGAGAGTGTGAAGGCCTGTTCTGATGATATAACTCCCCACATTATAAGCAATCAGGATGTGTTGTGACCAATCTGTTGCACCTGAGACAAAGACGCAATTAACGGCATTATAAAGTTGGCGCAAATTATAACTTAGTGTTCTTGCTGTATACCTCTGGGGCAGGGGACACACTTATTAAATAATTCTCCTAGTTAAAGCATCTATAACTGATTTATGCACATTGGAGCATGAGCCTGTGTGATGCTAACCAGTTCCTGGGAGGTGTTGAGCCAGTGTATAGGACTTATTTCACCTCACACTCCAATATCTCCCAGACAGTAGTTGGGAAGCCTAAGCTGTTTTTGATCATGACAGTAAATGTATGTTTTTTTGTTAATCATTAGTGTAATTAGGCCCCACAAGTACTGTGTTCCTGTTATCATTATTTATATTACAATAGTGCCTAGAGGTGGCAATTGAGATCCGGACCCCAGGGTGCTAGGCACTGTACAAAGAGTTCCAAACAGTCCCTGACCCAAAGAGTTCACAATCCAAATTGTAAAGCCAGAGAAAGAGTGAGAAGGAAAACAGAAAGGTGAAATGACTCGTGCAAGGTCTGATCAACTGGTCGGTCGCAGAACCGGGACTCAAACCCAGGTCTCCTGAGTGCTGTGCCTATCCACCAGATCACACTGTGACTCCGGTTCTTAGTTGTTATATTTCTTTGTTATTTGCTATTAAATTCTGTAGAAGTTTTGGAATGTGTTTAATTTGATGTTGTCCCAAATGTTCAATGTACTTATAATATATAACTACCTTCTAGAAGATGTTGGGAGAAAACGAGGTATGGAGCAGCGGAGGCTTTTCTCCCTTAGGAAAAAATGAACTTGTTTTTAGCACTGGGATCTCTAGCACTAGCATCTTCTCTCCACTGAGGGCAGAGATAGAAGTGATTTAATATTTTAGTGAGTGCTTGAATTCCTAGTTCCCCTGTCTCAGCAACTCTTGATGGCAACTAGTTTTCATAAATCTCAAAGTTTACCACTGCCTTGATCAGCAGTGGATAACATTATCTGATTCTGTTGAAAGCATCAGCAGTGAAATAGCTAACAGTGTTGATATTAAGTTATTATTAGGTTTCAGAGTAAACGCCCAATTGATTGGGGACTTCTTATGGCTCTACTGAGCCACCATTTCAGGCTATATTGCAGATTCGAAAAGATGACACTTCATCAGGACGCATCAGGAAGTTTACATCTGTAACCAATAGGGATAACAAATATCATCATTATTATTATTTATAATTAAAGTTTAAATCCTGCAGCCAGGCTTCTGTCACTAGTTCCCTATCCACAGGATTGTGAAAATAGGGGATCCTGTGTATAGCCCAGCCAATTGGTATTAACTTTGCCTTTCTTGTCTACGTCATAGTCATATATAACAAACCAAAGGAACCCAAACAATAAGGTAATATTTTAAAATGAGAGGTTATAATAAAGATTTCAGAAATTCAATGCGTCCTGCCAGTATTGAAGCTGCTGTGGTCCATTCTGCCACTTGACCTCTCTTCTCCCTGCAGAGATTATCCCAGGACCTGGGGTGCTATTTCTGTACAAGTCCCCTGCCTGCTCTTGTTTACACTTGGATGGGTCTTCTCAGAAGCATTTACCCTGCCAGGGACAACAAAGTCATGCTCCAATTCACTGCCCAATTTGGCATAGGCAGTTAGAAAACAAGCTGAGCTCACTCTAAGGTAGATCTAGCAGGTAAGCTGAAAAGGACTCCTATATGACCTACTTTTAGCAGAGGAGCCCATGCCTCTGGAAGGCTGGAAAGAATGATCTGAACACAGGAATCCACTCATCTGTAGTCCCTCCAAGGTTTGTGAGCATGGAATTTGCCTTGCGACTTTGCACCCAGTATGGAAATTTGCTTTCTCAGTTATTCAGCTAAGAGACACATTTGTGGCTCCATTTCAGATGCTGGGAGAAATGTTTGCTCCACTGGAGCCAGAATGTCCATGGAGGGAGTGCTGCTTACTTTGCCTATGAAGGCAGAGAAAATGTAAACATTCCAGTCGGAAATTGTCGGGCAGGAGGACGACAAAACGATGATAATATCTATACTCCCCTCGCCCTGACACAATGAATATTCTACAGAAGGTAAAGAGGTTCAGTGCAAAATGTGGGTGTATGTCTGGGGATGGGGCAGAGAGGAGAACCTCATTGGGGAAGTATAGGAGGTTTGCCAGCCAAGCTGCTCCAGTCCTGACAGTCCTGTTGTTTCTGCCCAGTCCCTGCCCTGATCAGTGGACCTTTGCAGAGTGCATTGCAACGGAACCAGTTCAGGATACCATTAGTGTGGCCAGGGGGCTGCAGATCTAAGCTTCTGAAACCACATCGGTGTGGATATTGTGAATACACTGAACTGTGTGTACTTCAGTTACAGGTAACCAGTGAAAGTACAAATACCTCCATTTGCAAGTTTAGTCTACCCCCAGTTTATTAAACTACCCAATGGACCATATGCCTTTCATTCAGAAGGCTTATAGCATGTTTTACGGATTGTAGGGATAGAGGATCACACCATTGAACTACAACCAGCTCTGGCGTGGAACCCAGCCGCCATCCTGCTCCAGCAAGATTGGGTGTTTGTAAAAGTGAAAGTGAAGAATAACTCATGTAGGTTAAACAGTAGGGAAGATAAATAATGAAGGTATGAACTGGAATTTTGGCCAGGACCATAATCCTGAAAAATCTGCCATAGGATGCAATCTTTCATGGCTACAGACAGTCAATTTCAAATCCTATGAGAAATATAATGAAAGGTAACAGTATATATGCTTGCTCATCTGTATCCGAACTAGTGATGGATGAACTGGTTCAGAGAAAATAACTAACCTGAACCTCAAACAACCTTAATTCTTAGGGTCTTCCCTATCCAAACTGGGTTCTGCCCCTACTTTCCCAGGTATCATACAAGAACTATGATGGTCTAGTACTCTCTTCTGGACCAGCTGCCATCTTTACATCTTGTATTCTATGCCTCAAAGGCTCACAATTAATTTTGGGCTGCATTTGATCTGGGGAAGTCCTGAACAGTGTGAGACTGGGAAGTCAGCTGCCTCAAGCTCACATAGAAACTGCCAGCTCTGCCCAGACCTCTGACCAACAACACTATCAAAAGAAAATGTGTGGGGGGGGTGGGGGGGGAAGGAGTGGATAAAGATACAAAATGAAAGAAATCAGGGTGGGAAAAGAAGCATGTGTATCTAGATATCACATAGCAAGCAAAATCAATAGAAATTAACATTTGATTATTAGCACCAGAAGAAATTGCATGGGTCCAACCATGAGCAACTGCAATTCCCAGTGCAGTAGGGGTTTGGCTCTATTCCTTCTAATAAGGAATTTAAAAAATATTTCCCCTTTATATAAATACACTAGAATTCTTTCTGTTAACTTCACTTCATGGTGCCTAGGTAACTATGATGCCAGATGGCCTAAAAATATCTAATAGATAAACTTCAGTACCAAATACTTATTGTTTACTGGCGGGGGGGGGGGGGGGAATCAACTCTCCTACTCCAAATTTTTGTCCATTAATGTGACAAAAAAGTCACTCTGCACGTGAGCCTTCTCTACACGAGTGTGTGTGGTGTCTTCAGCTTGTTTCAGCCAAAGCAGACAGTAATTCCGCCTGTCTCGGTGCCCTCCGCTAAAACCACCAAAGGGTAGGGTTCATGTCATGCCAGTATGGTTCTGCAGCACGTCCCAAGTGCCATAAATAGAATAAGCAGCTTTAAAGTAATGAGAAGCCTCAGTGTCTTACGTGCTCAAGAAGTTTTTAATCATGAGGTCAACCGCAAGAAGTGGGTTTTGTTGAGGGGGGTTGGTATCTCAGGAACAGCTTATGACAGAGGTGGTGGAGCTTGGTGTGGTGTCTGAAAACGGCAATTTGAAAAGTCAGTCAGCTCCACAGAAGAGGTTCAAGACTCTCAGGCAGTGCCATACAGAGAAAGTGTGACTGGTCTGAATGACCACACTGAACTAATATGAGCCAAGTTCAGAATAATGACCAGAATGGAAAGAGTGTAGAACTTATTTATTTTACAAGCTGTGGCAACTGCCATGAACCATTTTAGTGACAAAAGGTCTAGCGTCCTGGTATGGTAGCAATTTGGTGACAGCGTAAAATTTTACCCACTATCTCATTTGTCTGAATCCTAAGTAAATCCTTACATTCTGTATTTGGAAAGTGTTTTAATATCTCACAAAGAGAAGGTAAATAATTCATTGACTTGGGAGCAATAAGCTTACAGCCTCCACATCTGACACGGAGCACCACAGAAGTTTTCAAAGAGGTAGCATGGTGGCAATTCCCTGCCCCTAATGTCCAAAAGGTATTTATGGACATTAAGGACACGGGAACTCCTATTCCATGCTGCAGAGATGGGCTATAACCATCAGTGAGGCTGGTCAAGAGGGAAGCACTTCAAATGGATGTCTTAGTTAATGTACCCACCAATTGGCAGGATGAATTCCATCCTCCTCCCAAATCGCTCTCAGTTCCTTGTACCAAGCTTGTTTGCTCAAGATCTATGTTGGAAAGGGTGAATTTCTTCCTGTATGCACAAGCGAGGTGATAGCTGAATGCTAGAGCTTAGTGTGGAGGAGAGTGCTCTAAATATACTAACCCAAAAATGGCACTCTTTGGGCAAGAGCAGAGAATAATCATCACGCTTAGCATATCTCAGATACCTTCTACCCACATGCCTGAGCATGCTTTCATAAGCATTAAGGACGAGGTTGTGGTTTCCCAGTTTGTGCAACATAAGGACTGGCATGTGCATGGCCTGTTCCATAGCAGCTCAGGGAAAGAATCATACTGTCTTTGTTCCCCCTTTGCTCCAGAGGGCACTAAGCTGCCACCATCCTTTACCCGTAGTAGATCACTAACCTTTACACACATTGGCTCAGCTGAGCTGGATGGCACATTGCGGATGAAACCATGGCACCATCGACTCTCCTGCCTGCTCAGGATGGAGTAGCAGGTGCATAGCACCTTTTTACCCCTAGCAGTCCAAACCCAAAAGTTCTGGGAGGAACGTATTGGGGTTAGTCTTTTTCTTCCTTAGCCCACTGCACCACTGTGCAGTGTAGGCCCTAACTTGACCCTAACTGATTAATCCTCATTGAATTTTCACTAGGATGGGGGGAGCAGGCTGGCGGCAGTGGACCAGCATAGCCCCCAAAACTGAACAATGCTGGCCAGAGACCAGAGCATGTGGGTGGACACAGTATCTTCTCTCTTTCCTCCTTGGTGCAAATTAAAGCAATTCTCCCTCAGTGGAAATCCCAAGGGAAGAAGTCTGCAATACTGAAGTAATTAGGGTGAATCCTCTTAGCATGGTGCAGGGAAGCATAATGAGATGAACCTGGTTCCAAGGGAGCTGAGTTACTTGGAATTCCTTGAGCAAGTGTTGTATTTAATAAGGATAGGACAGATGAACACTGTTTGCTGGGGAAGAGTCAACATGTCTGGTGTAAAGAGAAATCATGTCTCACCAAGCTATTACAATTCTTTGAGGGGGGTCAACAAACGTGGACAAGGGTGATCCAGTGGATATAGTATACCTGGAGTTTTAGAAAGCCTTTGACAAGGTCCCTTACCAAAGGCTCTTAAGCAAAGTAAGCTGTCATGGAATAAGAAGGAAGGTCCTCTCATGGATCAGTAACTGGTTAAAAGACAGGAAACAAAGGGTAGGAATAAATGGTCAATTTTGACAATGAAGAGAGGTAAATAGTGGGGGTCCCCCAGAGATCTGTACTAGGACCAGTGCTGTTCAACACATTCATAAATGATCTGGAAAAAGGGATAAACAGTGAGGTGACAAAATTTGCAGACAATACAAAATTAATTGAAATAGTTAAGTCTAAAGCAGACTGTGAAGTATTACAAAGGGATCTGTAAAACTGGATGACTGGGCAACAAAATGGCAGATGAAATACAATGTTGATAAATGCAAAGTAATGCACATTAAAAAACATAATCTCAACTATACAAACAAAATGATGGGATCTAAATTAGCCGTTACCACTCAAGAAAGAGATTATGAAGTCTTTGTGGATAGTTCTCTGAAAACATCCACTCAATGCACAGTCTAAAAAAGCTAACAGAATGTTAGGAACCATTAGGAAAGAGACAAATAATAAGACCGTGAATATCATAATGCCACTATATAAAGCCCTGGTATGCCCACACGTTGAATACTGCGTGCAGTTCTGGTTGCCCATCTCAAAAAAGATATATTAGAATTGGAAAAGGTATAGAGAAGGACAACAAAAACAATTAAGGGTATGGAACAGCTTCCATATGGGGAGAGATTAAAAAGACTGGCACTTTTCAGCTTGGAAAAGAGATGACTAAGGGGGGATATGAAGAGGTCTATAAAATCTTGAATGCTGTGGAGAAAAATGAATAAGGAAGTGTTGTTTTCTCCTTCACATAACACAAGAACCAGGAGTCCTTCAATGAAATCTCTAGGCAGCAGATTCAACACGAACAAGAGGAAGTACTTCTTCAACAACACACAGTCAACCTGTGGAACTTGTTGCCAGGGGATGTCGTGAAGGCCAAAACTAGAACAGGATTAAAAAAAGAGTTAGATAAATTAATGGAGGATAGTCTTCAGTGGCTATTAGCCAAGATGATCAGGGATGCAACCCCATGCTCTGGGTGTCCCTAGCCTCTGACTGCCAGAAGCAAGGATTGGCCAACAGGGGATGGATCACTCGATGATTGCCTGTTCTATTCATTCCCTCTGAAGCATCTGGCATTGGTGACTGTCTGAAGGCAGGATACTGGGCTAGATGGACCACTGGTCTGATGCGGTATGGCCATTCTTATGTGGGATTGTGCTGTGTCTCTGGGAAAAAAACAAACAAACAAAAGTTTGATAAAAATAGACACTGAATTTTGGATAGAAGTTACAGCTTTCTTTCATCTTCATTGACTATGTTCACTTCCTCTGGCCATCAAAAGAAACTGCTGTATCTAGGATTAAAGAAATGAAAGATGTAGACACATGAATAATTAATTTCACATCACTGTACAGCATGACATTATTTTCTAGACTATTATGATGTGTCAATAGATTTAGAGCCTGCAAGTGTTTTGTACTCATGTAAAGAAGGAAGTGACACTGGTAATGTGTTTTGGAAATATTTCCCGCTACTTATCCTACTGTCTTGTGTAAACTTCCTTTATTTTACTTTCAATTGTTTCTTAACTTCCTTGTGTAATCTTTAGAATTCTCAGTACATATATGGAGGAATGTGGGGGCTGAAATATTCAAAAGTGACCAGTGATTTTGAGTGCTTCAAATTTTGGGTACCCCACTTGAAATGCTTTAAAGGGATAGCGTGCAGCACTTTCTAAAAACCAAGCTCTTTAAAGTATCTCAGGTTGGACAACCAAAAATGGAACCACCCAAAATCACTCAGTCCCTTTTGAAAATGAATGTTAATGTTTAAATCTCCTTTGTTCTGTTTTACTTACCTTTGACTAATTTTTCTACCTTTGTCATGACTTTGTCAACTTTTTAAAATTTTAATGTAAAAGTTATTTAAGAAAGTAGCATCTATAGAACTTGCGTGGAAGAAGAAAGACTTTCTCAACAGAGGCCCCTTAACTGGAATTTTCTTCTACTGGAGATATGGTTAAACCCAATTCAACCACCATCTGAGCAAACAAGCCCCATCTCTTTGTGCAGCGTGAGTTATGGAATCCTATGGGCCACATGCTCCTAGATAGCCACTCCCTGTGAGAAGGTTGTTCTGATTGAGGGAGGTGAGGACATAGTATAGCTGCCTTTGGTCTTGATTCTACAAAACTTTGTATTTGATGGGTACCAGGGCAAGATACTCATGGGCGCATGTAAGGCAAAGTTGTTGCCTTGGTACTTCACAGCGAGCAGTGTCCAGTCCCACAAACTACAGCTCAGAAGTGTAGAGGGTAAAAAGGAAGCTTCGCGAACCAGCTGAGCGGCAGCGAACCAGCAGAGCAGCACACAGCAGGAGTTTGCCTGGGAGTTCGCCTGGAGTGAGCCCAGTGAGGCTTACATCTTGCCAACTTCTCTGAGGAAGCTCATAGTAAGAAGGTGGTATGGAAGGGAGGGGTTCAGCTATTGTGACCTGCACTGGATGTGCCATGTTTGTCTTTCTTCCACAGGACAGAAGCGACTTTGTGTGTACAAAGTGCAAGCTGGTCTCCATACTGGAAGAGAAGATTGAAGGTCTGGAGCAACGGATAATGACCCTGCGTTGCATATGAGAAACGGAGGATTTTCTGGACAAAAGTCAGGATATGCTTCTACGGGCACAAAGCTCTAAAGATTTAGAGCAGGTTGCACAGCGGAGCCAAGAGGCCAGTGAAGAAGCTTGGCAACATGTGACCTCCAGAAGAAGAAGGGGGAATGTCCGGGTTCCAGCAACGCGGACACAGGTAACTAACTGCTTTCATGTTCTCTCCACAGGTACCGTTGCGGAGAGTGGACCAGATGATACGTCTTGGGGGAGAAAGCAGAAGGAGACTCCGCTGGTTGGAAGGCATGAGATGCGCTGTCCTGAGATGGGGGGTTCCACGACCACCACTCCCAAGAGAAGGAGGCGGGTGGTGGTGGTCGGGGACTCTCTCCTCCGGGGGACTGAGTCATCTCTCTGCCGCCCTGACCGGGAAAACCGAGAAGTCTGCTGCTTGCCGGGGGCTAAGATTCGCGATGTGACGGAGAGACTGCCGAGACTCATCAAGCCCTCTGATCGCTACCCCTTCCTGCTTCTCCACGTGGGCACCAATGATACTGCCAAGAATGACCTTGAGCTGATCACTGCAGACTACGTGGCTCTGGGAAGACGGATAAAGGAGTTTGAGGCGCAGGTGGTGTTCTCGTCCGTCCTCCCCATGGAAGGAAAAGGCCTGGGTAGGGACCGCCGAATAGTGGAAGTCAACGAATGGCTACGCAGGTGGTGTCGGAGAGAAGGCTTTGGATTCTTTGACCATGGGATGGTGTTCCATGAAGGAGGAGTGCTGGGCAGAGACGGGCTCCACCTTACGAAGAGAGGGAAGAGCATCTTTGCGAGCAGGCTAGCTAACCTAGTGAGGAGGGCTTTAAACTAGGTTCCCTGGAGGAAGGAGACCAAAGCCCTGAGGTAAGTGGGAAAGCGGGATACCGGGAGGAAGCACAGGCAGGAATGTCTGTGAAGGGAGGGCTCCTGCCTCATACTGAGAATGAGGGGCGATCAGCAGATTATCTCAAGTGCTTATATATGAATGCACAAAGCCTTGGAAACAAGCAGGGAGAACTGGAGGTCCTGGTGATGTCAAGGAATTATGACGTGATTGGAATAACAGAGACTTCGTGGGGTAACTCACATGACTGGAGTACTGTGGTTATACAGTATGGTATGGTTACAGGATGGATGGTTATAAACTGTTCAGGAAGGACAGGCAGGGCAGAAAAGGTGGGGGAGTAGCACTGTATGTAAGGGAGCAGTATGACTGCTCAGAGCTCCGGTACAGAAAAACCTGAGTGTCTCTGGATTAAGTTTAGAAGTGTGAGCAACAGGAGTGATGTAGTGGTGGGAGTCTGCTATAGACCACCGGACCAGGGGGATGAGGTGGATGAGGCTTTCTTCCGGCAGCTCGCAGAAGCTACTAGATCGCATGCCCTGGTTCTCATGGGTGACTTTAATTTTCCTGATATCTGCTGGGAGAGCAGTACAGCGGTGCATAGACAATCCAGGAAGTTTTTGGAAAGCGTAGGGGACAATTTCCTGGTGCAAGTGCTAGAGGAGCCAACTAGGGGGGGAGCTTTTCTTGACCTGCTGCTCACAAACCAGGAAGAATTAGTAGGGGAAGCAAAAGTGGATGGGAATCTGGGAGGCAGTGACCATGAGTTGATTGAGTTCAGGATCCTGACACAGGGAAGAAAGGTAAGCAGCAGGATACGGACCCTGGACTTCAGGAAAGCAGACTTTGACTCCCTCAGGAAACGGATGGGTAGGATCCTTTGGGGGACTAACATGAAGGGGAAAGGAGTCCAGGAGAGCTGGCTGTATTTCAAGGAATCCCTGTTGAGGTTACAGGGACAAACCATCCCGATGTGTCGAAAGAATAGTAAATATGGCAGGCGACCAGCTTGGCTTAACGGTGAAATCCTAGCGGATCTTAAGCGTAAAAAGGAAGCTTACAAGAAATGGAAGGTTGGACATATGACCAGGGAAGAGTATAAAAATATTGCTCGGGCATGTAGGAATGAAATTAGGAGGGCCAAATTGCACCTGGAGCTGCAGCTAGCGAGAGATGTTAAGAGTAACAAGAAGGGTTTCTTCAGGTATGTTGGCAACAAGAAGAAAGCCAAGGAAAGTGTGGGCCTCTTAATGAATGAGGGAGGCAACCTAGTGACGGAGGATGTGGAAAAAGCTAATGTACTCAATGATTTTTTTGCCTCTGTCTTCACGAACAAGGTCAGCACCCAGAATGCTGTGCTGGGCATCACAACATGGGGAATAGATGGCCAGCCCTCTGTGGAGAAAGAGGTGGTTAGGGACTATTTAGAAAAACTGGACGTGCACAAGTCCATGGGGCCAGATGAGTTGCATCCGAGAGTGCTAAAGGAACTGGCGGCTGTGATTGCAGAGCCATTGGCCATTATCTTTGAAAACTCGTGGCAAACGGGGGAAGTCCCGGATGACTGGAAAAAGGCTAATGTAGTGCCAATCTTTAAAAAAGGGAAGAAGGAGGATCCTGGGAACTACAGGCCAGTCAGCCTCACTTCAGTCCCCGGAAAAATCATGGAGCAGGTCCTCAAAGAATCAATCCTGAAGCACTTACATGAGAGGAAAGTGATCAGGAACAGTCAGCATGGATTCACCAAGGGAAGGTCATGCCTGACTAATCTAATCGCCTTCTATGATGAGATTACTGGTTCTGTGGATGAAGGGAAAGCAGTGGATGTATTGTATCTTGACTTTAGCAAAGCTTTTGACACAGTCTCCCACAGTATTCTTGTCAGCAAGTTAAGGAAGTATGGGCTGGATGAATGCACCATAAGGTGGGTAGAAAGTTGGCTAGATTGTCGGGCTCAACGGGTAGTGATCAATGGCTCCATGTCTAGTTGGCAGCCGGTGTCAAGTGGAGTGCCCCAGGGGTCAGTCCTGGGGCCGGTTTTGTTCAATATCTTCATAAATGATCTGGAGGATGGTGTGGATTGCACTCTCAGCAAATTTGCGGATGATACTAAACTGGGAGGAGTGGTAGATACACTGGAGGGCAGGGATAGGATACAGAGGGACCTAGACAAATTGGAGGATTGGGCCAAAAGAAATCTGATGAGGTTCAACAAGGATAAGTGCAGGGTCCTGCACTTAGGATGGAAGAACCCAATGCACAGCTACAGACTAGGGACCGAATGGCTCAGCAGCAGTTCTGCAGAACAGGACCTAGGGGTGACAGTGGACAAGAAGCTGGATATGAGCCAGCAGTGTGCCCTTGTTGCCAAGAAGGCCAATGGCATTTTGGGATGTATAAGTAGGGGCATAGCGAGCAGATCGAGGGACGTGATCGTCCCCCTCTATTCGACATTGGTGAGGCCTCATCTGGAGTACTGTGTCCAGTTTTGGGCCCCACACTACAAGAAGGATGTGGATAAATTGGAGAGAGTCCAGCGAAGGGCAACAAAAATGATTAGGGGTCTGGAACACATGAGTTATGAGGAGAGGCTGAGGGAACTGGGATTGTTTAGTCTGCAGAAGAGAAGAATGAGGGGGGATTTGATAGCTGCTTTCAACCACCTGAGAGGTAGTTCCAGAGAGGATGGTTCTAGACTATTCTCAGTGGTGGAAGAGTACAGGACAAGGAGTAATGGTCTCAAGTTGCAGTGGGGGAGGTTCAGGTTGGATATTAGGAAAAACTTTTTCACTAGGAGGGTGGTGAAACACTGGAATGCGTTGCCTAGGGAGGTGGTGGAATCTCCTTCCTTAGACGTTTTTAAGGTCAGGCTTGACAAAGCCCTGGCTGGGATGATTTAATTGGGTATGGGTCCTGCTTTTGAGCAGGGGGTTGGACTAGATGACCTCCTGAGGTCCCTTCCAACCCTGATATTCTATGATTCTATGAAAGAGGCTTGGGCAGAAAATGGATGTGTCTGAGAAGATATGGACATCTAGGCAACCTATTTTATTTATTCTGCATAGTGCACCTATCCTCATACTGTCTAGGAGTAGATGCTTATGATAATGAAACACTTAACTATGTGTTCTCCTTTTGGGCCTTACGTCTGTCACTAATCAGGAACATAGATGATCTCACCGAAGAATTCTCAAAGCAGGATTGAGTTCTGTACACTCCTTATTCTGCACGTCACCTTCTATCTTGTATTTCAGGCAATGCTCTACACTTGCTCTGTTCAGAATCAGCCCCCCTAGTGGGAATCTGAAGTATCATTCATCAGATACACCAGATGACAAAATAACAGGTACTTTAGAAATGCATGCAATATCTGGTATTTTGGTATATTTGTTGTATTTGAAAAATTTATATCTATCTATCTATCTATCTATCTATCTATCTATCTATCAAGTATGCAATAAGCTGTGGTGTATACCTCTGGGTAATTGTTATGATTTTGTTTCCTGAACAGTATTCCTTTAAATTTCTAGGAATCTGATCCTTGTTGAAGGGGCCACTGCCATTTTGTGTTCAGTTCAAATGCAGTTTGCTATAAAAGAGACATACACTGTGTTCTCTCAAGGAGAATGTACCCATTTTCTTTCTTTCATTGTTTTTAAATTTGTTTCATGAGAATTTAGTGAAAAGTGACCCAGAACTGTGGTGGTGTCTATGTGGTGCATTCTCCCTCACTGGAAAGTTTAATGTCAAGATTGGATGTTTATCCAAAAGATATGCTCTAGATCAAATAGGAATTAATACAGGGAAGTTGTATGGCCTGTGTTATACAGGAGATCATATTAGATTATCACAATGGTCCCTTATGATCTATGAATCTATACATCTATTTGCTTTCCCTTTTGGCCTGACAGACCCCCCCCAATGCTCAATCCTGCAAACTTCACTCATTGAAATGTCCTTTCTAAAGTAATAAGAAGTCTCACTGAGTTTCCTAGTCAATGGAACTACTCAGGTGAATATGGTTTGCAGGACTGAGCCCCAAGTTGTTGACTTTCCGGACACAGTGTAAAGCCAATCTGTTTACTCAGATTTTTGTCTTTGTGGGAGCTGGCTGTGATGAAGGCAAAGAATTTCATGATCAAGTTGGAGTCTATTTAATTTGACATTTGTTATTAAATTGTGCCTATTGCTTTAAATATGAAATATGCACTCAGAGCCTGCATGATGAGTGGTGTTAAGCAAATAAATAAAATGAAGTGAGAGAATCTGGGGATAGTACACAGTTAACTTCTTTGCTAAGCAAAGATCTGGGTGAAAATATTTCTCCCCACCTCAGTATAACTACAGATAAAATTATCTGCTCTCTCTATTTGTTGGTCTGTGATATTTATATGGTGCCAACCACTAGTATCTAGACAAAGAATACAGAATTAGGATAAGAAAACTGAATAATAAGTCTTTCTGATATCTTGATGTTCAGCTGCTTAAGCTTGATTTTAAAAAAAATCCTTTTTATAATCAGCATATATTTGGACACCTCTGTGCAAAAAAGGAGTGCCTGCTCTCAAAAATCTTGGAACACATTAGTGTGGTAGATCAATTGATTTGTAACGCTGAAACAGACAGGAATAATTTACTTGGCTAGACTTTGCTAATGCATATGCCTATACGCCTCGTACTTTAATAAACCTTGAACTGAGCATATATCAAGTTTCTGAAAGGATTCAATAACTCATCAGAGAGTGTTATGGTTCTTTTTATGTATCCAGAAGTGAGATTAGAAAAAGCGTTAGAAAAGAATTATAAGGAGGTGTTGATTTATCTGAAATACTATTTATATTTCATTGAATCACCTAGTTAAATCAGCTGAAAAAGGACTGCAGAAGGCCAGTAATGAGAGGGGGAGTCAGCCAACCAGTCAGCTATCCCACAGAGCACAAAGTACAGTATCTTGATGGCTGACTTAATGGTTCCAACCTGGGCAATAATACCAGAGACCAGGTGGAAGGAAGCATTCTGCATTCAAGGGATTGGTGGAGTGCGAAAGTACAATACAGTGCCTTACACCATCTTACGGCTACCTTGATTTCACTGGTTTGATTTCATTGGTACTACTCGTGGTTTGTGAGAGAAGAATCAGACTGGTAATCTCCATGATTAGGCCTCTTAAAAGGGGAATTAACTCTACCAAACTCTAGTCTAGTGAATTCTAGTCACTTATCCTATCAGGTAAATCAGTAAAGTGCCTGAGCAAGTGGTGTTATATTTTCTTCAGGAATGCAAGAAATTTTTCTTTCTTTCTAACAGTAATAAACCCTACATAGAGAAAAATCTATCATGATTCCGGAACAAACAGGCACACCCAAAAGTTTCGCAACCAGCATAATAACAAAAGGGAGTGAGGAAAGAGCTACATATGAATAAAGTAATTCCCTTGTGCATATGGGTGCTGTGAGGATAAATTCCTTAATTATTGTGAGGTGCTCAGATACTATAGTAATTGGGACTGTGTCCCCATATATTCTGCTTTTATATACACAGGCAGGATTAAACTAGGAGTAACTCCACTGATTTCAAAGCTGTTAAATGAGCATAAAACTGCTGTAAGTGAAAGGAGACTTAGGCATCTATACAATTTTAAAATCAAATACGGATTTTTTAAAGACATATGTTCAGCCTCGATTTCAAAAGGAATTATATCAATGAAGTTCTATGGCCTGTGTTATGCAGGAGGTCAGACAAGATGATCACAGCGGTCCCTTCTGGCCTTGGAATCGATGTAATAGACCGATAAATGCAGATTATTCATGAATCAGATTTCTGTAAAAATACCTGGAAGACCAAGGTTTGTGTGCTGAACTATCATTTGCACTGGGATTATCTGTGTAAGGTTATCAACCTGTACAACATTAGCACAACAGGAATATATGGCATTTAGTGTTTAACTAAAGGATAGGTTCACCTTTTTGCTATGTGCATAACTGGTACTGAGTCTCCTAAAATTCATACTGTTTAAACTGAGTATGTGTAACCCACACACCTTCTGGGTGTGGTGTTCTGTCCCACCTAGTGGCACTGAGACTACTTGAAGACAGAGATAAAATGAGTTGGCTCTACAGCCTTAGCTAACAGGCAGTTGGCTTTTAGCTCATGCAGTTGAGGCTCATGCACTAAGCTCCAGAGATCCCAGGTTTGATCCTGCCTGCCTACGACAGGGGACTGTTGTAAATCCTAAGAGTCTTGAGCACATTAATATGGCTAGGCTTCCTGTACAGTATGGAAACTCTGTAAATGGCTGGATGACTAATTGCTTGTTTAATTAATAGTTTAAAAATCATCTTGTAATGGCTCTGCGTATTTATACATGCGTCACTGGGAAATGTCTCTTTAAAAAACAAATGTTGATAATTTTTATGCTACCACCAATACAGTTTATATAGGCACAACATATGTCCCATTTATAATCACAAAAAAACACAGTCACAAAGCTCAAACAATACATTTAAACAATGTTGTAATCCCTAGTTTACACTAAGAATGCCCATTTTGACATGTTTGTGCCACAAACCAAACTGTGGAGTAATTGTTACCATTTTTAATGGGTCTTTTATCTACAGATATCTCATGTTCTGACAAAGACTACGGAGTACTGTTAATATTATTTTCACCAATGGAGCGAAGCCCAGATGGAATAAATGTAATCAGCCCTTGAGGTGTTACACTCACAACTACGAATACTTTTCACACGATGCTACCTGTAAATGTTTTTGACCAGAACCAGTAAAAATTGAAATAGTTGCTACATTTCTGATTAAACTGACTGTACAGTGGTAATTCTGCAAGGATGGATTTCATGGATCTCATTCTCTATTGGCTTGGAACATATGAATCACTTACACCAGTGTGACGTGAAAGTAAAATGCTACCATTCTGAGTTGGTAGTGTTTTACATCCACTTTGCATAGGATTAATTGACTATATCAAGTGCAAGGCTTTGGAGAATCTGGTCCAGTGTTTCAAGTTTTTCTTACAATATGACACAATGTTCTCGTTAATCCCTCCTCCCATCATCATCTCCTCATCAATAACCCCCACACCCTTGTTCTCATTAACTCATCATGTGTTTAGACTAGTAAAGCAGGAATTATGTCTTATTTATGGCCACACAGCCAAAACTCTGTGTCAGCACAGAACCAAATGCAGGATCAGGACTTATGTATTTAAAGCTGTACATGCAACCCTATGGTGCTATAAATGTGTTTTGTTACTGAAATAACGATTATGGTTGTATCTACAAACTTAGAACAATCGGCTAAAATGCGATACATATGCTGTTAATTTGGAGACATTTTATATTATCACTTCTATTCTAAAAGTCTTAAATGTCTTGATTCACATATTTTGTTACACCTGAAACTGAACTGAGTAATGTCAGCAATTTACATTTCAAAAAGCACAGATGTCAACAGCTCTTGCAGGCTGAGACAGATAATTTCATTAAAGGTTACAGAATAAAGGATAATCACCTCTTCTACAGCATAGTAATAGGTCAGAACACATTCTCAGATATGAATGTAGAACAATATTGGTTTGAATGCTTTCCCTGGAGTTTTGAATGACAAGGAGATTGAAAGAGAGTCGGAGAGCGATGTATAACTTGAACCACAAGCAGCAACTGATAAGGAAACCAGAGTGGGGAAATGACTCACTTGGATGTGGCACTGTAGAAAATCCACATGGGGCCTTGGAAATGTTCATCCATGCCAGCGATAATGCGCCAACCACAGAGATGATTATGACAGTCCCAGAAATTGTAAGAGTGGTAATGAAAAATATCCAACTCAATGAACCAGTGAGAATTTAGCTGTCAAAGGCCACTATGAAAATAAAAACATGAAAAGGGAGCAAGGTGATCACTGGTCTAAAGGTTTCTTTCTGCTGGATTTATATCTCGTAGGCAGATTTCTAAAACATGAGGTACATATCCGCTCACTTAAAAAGAGCAAATAACATGTCCAATAAGAGAGGCCTTCTAAAGTAACTATAAAATTGTCAATATATTTGAGTGTGAGAGAGACTTACATATTTTTAAATTAAATAAAATATTATCAAAACAAGAAAGTTATAATGGTAATGGGTGACGAATATAACAGATTAGAGTAGACTGAGTATATATTTTTTCAATTGTTATTCCTTTGGGAATGTTGAATAGCGTATTTAAAGCCTTATCCACCCTAGGAAAATTAGGATCCAATATTCAGCACTACTGCATCCTCATCGGTGTCAGCTGCAGTGGAGTCTGTAGTGTAGATAGGGCACAGTGCTTTTGCCCCCGGTCATCTGACTTTCCTTATGGTAGGTGTTGGGAGCTGATGTAAAGAGCTTTTCAAAGGAAACCATTTGTAGTGTACGGCGACAAGCTTTGAGTCCTATAATACCCAGGAACTGTGCTGCATGTTCTTGAGTGCCAGCAACTGCCACCTTATCGATTTTGGCATATATACAAATATTAGAGCACTCTTACATCAGCAGGGTGACACAACATGGTGATAAAAAGGTTTGAGTCCTGTCTACGCTGCAGTTGCCATTGTTGGGGTCATGTAGTAATTTTTGTTGTCAGAAGGGGGTCACGGTGCAATGAAGTTTGAGAATCCCTGAAATCCCTAGTCCTAGGAGGTCCTTAGTGTCTCTTTCAAGATGGTGCATGGGCCCCTCACCTCCTAGTGATTGAAATAGGAGTTGAAGAAGCTCAGTGTAACTGTAGCATCTATTACGCTCAGAACTGCACAGGGTCAGGTATTTAGTTAGGGATTACACTGCAGTGTAGGCATATCCTAAATGGCCCCCGTTATGGTAGTATCTGAGCCCCTCACAATCTTTTACTGTATTTACCTCACAACATCCCTGTGAGGTAGAGAGTACTATTAACTCCATTTCACAGGTGGGCAACTGGGACAGAGAGAGACTAACAGCCAGTTTTTCAAAGGTATTTAGGGCCTATGGATGCAGATAGATATCTGTTGGGATTTACCTGGCTGGCAGTGCTTGCCACTTAAGTCCAGGTCTTGCAGCTGTTGCGAAATGACCCTGTATCACTATTGTTGCTGATTCTGAATTAACATTCAGATGGGAATTGCCAGTTCTCAGGCACTCATTTTACCATCCTTACATGCGAAGTCCCAGTGAAATTAATGAGGCAGAGTATGTTACTGCTCAACGTGTGCAGGGGCAGAGAGGAGATGCGGCAACATAGAAAATGTGTGTGGAGTCAGGCATCCTTCAGATCTGGAGAATAGAGATGTAAAGTCCCAACTAGCTGTTAAGACATCAAAATTCACCTCCTGCTTAGGGCAAGACTAATGCCACACGTAGGCTTAATTTCCCCAGCCTCCTTCTGATGTGTATATCTCTTACCCACACACAGTTGACTCAATGCAGGTGTGTGGGAGGGGGATGAAGGTGCAGCGAGCACTTTCCTCTATCCTCCAATGCACCCATGCAAGTATGAAGCAATATTTGGCAACAGAGTGCTGGGAAAAACAGGAGATGAAGATTAGATAACAGAAGTGTCTCTAGGCAGTAGGCCTTCTCCCTAGGATCCTGTAGGAGGCAGAATTTTGCCTATTGTAGTTGTTTTATTTATTATTTATTTGTGTTGAGGCAGCGTAGAGAGGTCTTTAGTCAGGAATGGGTCTGAGGCCCTTAGTTTGGAAGAAATTTCAAGGCTTTTTTTCCTCATTAATCTCATTCACATTCTTATCAAGGGTTTCAGAGTAGCAACCGTGTTAGTCTGTATTCGCAAAAAGAAAAGGAGTACTTGTGGCACCTTAGAGACTAACGAATTTATTTGAGCATAAGCTTTCGTGAGCTACTTATCAAGACGTTTGCAATATTACCTGTTCCCTCATTGTTGTACTAAAGTGAATATATAGATCATAAAGACCAGTAAATTGATAAAGTCAAAGCGCCTTAAATATCTGCCATTAACATTTTTACCTTCAAAATACCTTTGGCAAAAGGAAAGAGTGAGTAGCTGAGTTAATTTTTGCCTGGCCTCTAAAATTGACCATGTAAATCCTGTATTTGCCTAGTCAGACTGCATTTTAAGAGGTTTATTTTTAAAATTGGTTTAATAGCTTTGAAAATATATAAAATGTAGAGAAAAAACACTCAGATCTTTGTTACACAGACCTCTGCATCACTGCACCAGTATTTCTAACACCACATATGTGTAACAAATAACATAACTGATAAAAAACTACAACACCACTGTAATAACTGATAAAAGATGAGAACTATATTCTTTCCTGTCTTACATCTCCAGCAGCAGCTGAGTATCTGGCCAATGTATGTAAATATTTTCTAAGTGGCAGTGATGTTATTTAGATTTGTATTTTGCTGCAGATATAAAATGGAACCAGTTCAAAAGATCTAGGTGCTAGGAAGATTTTCCAGCATGAGTATGAGAGCTCTGGCTTTTGAAGCAGCTTCTTATGAGCCAGTATCCATGGTTTTAAAGGACTTCAAAGTATTATTGGGAACCAACTAATATGTGTGTTAAAAAGGTTTAATAGGGGATTAAGGGAGATGCAGACACTGTAGCATAATGTCTTTTTATAGTGAGTTTTTATTGAGATAGAAAACAATCCCTGCGGATTACAGGCACTGGCATATTGAAAAGGTAATTTACACTAACATATTTGCTTGTCTGCTGTTGAAAATAGAGGCCATTCACGATGAAGATTGCCAGCTTCAAGAAGAAGAAGAAGTGGAGACAGGCTTGAGAAATTGAAGTACTAATTATTACATTTATTTTGTTTTTAATGTTCATTAAGGGCAATGTACTGAATAGTGCTGAGTTCCGGTTTAAAGGATGAAATTACATATACCATGAGGTGCATCCATTTTACATTTTTGAATAAACCTTTTTGCAGCCATTGCATCGGAATTTGAACATGTCTTTTTGTTCCTTAAAATGAAGACAAACGTTCAGTTCTTGAACCCTCTTTGATAAATATTTGTTTAGCTTTTATATTAACTAGGTTCCTTATGGGAAGAAAGACAACACAATTTGTGACTGTTTGTTTATACTAAGGTAGCACTTAGAGACCCCAACTAGAGCTTAAAGTGCGCCTGGTCAAAATGGGTTGCAGGCCCAGGAAATACAATTTCTAGGCGGCAACCTGGGTTGCTAAGGAGTGTATAGTTTTCATACGGCCCTCTCACTGGTTGCTTTCCCCACTTGCCTGCCTCCTGGGGTAGAGCAGCCATTCAGGCCTGCTGCAGGAATCCATCAGCGATCTCTCCCCCACCCCTCAGCAATCCAACACCTTTCTCACAGGAGGGAAGAGGGGTGAAAGAGCCCAGCACCTCAGAGTGGCTCCATTCCCTTCCCTCCCCACCCCAGCAACACTTGGCTGGGGAAGGAAGAGGGAGGACCCCACTGCAGCCTGCTACAGTCTGGGAGAGGGGGTGAAGAACTCCAGGAGCTACAGGACAAGGAGAGGGGAGGCGGGGGGGGGGCAGAATAGATATGGGAGTAGAACTAATGTGAGGATTGTGGGGACAGGACTGATTTGGTGATTAGGGGCAGAATTAATTGCTGGGTGAGGGGCAGGCAGATGTGACGGTGATGTGACCCCCACCCACTTTTTTTAGACCACTTTAAGCACTGTTGCCACCTGAGATTGGAGCCCTCTTGTACCCCCCTGCCAGAGGCTGGCTAAGCCCTAAGAATTTATAAGCCAAAGGAAAAAAAAACAGACAAAAAGTAAGAGAAATGGAATATGATTAGCCCCATTTTATAGATGGGGAACTGAAGCACAGATACAACAAGCAACTCCAGTGGCAGACCTGGGAAATGAACCCCGAGACCTAATCCAGTGTTTTACCCAGAGGACCATCCTTCCTCCCACTTCTACGGCCTCTGTAGTTAAGACATTTGGGCTCATTCCATCTCTGCCATTACGCCATTTTAAGTTAACATTTCACTATTCATTTCTGCTGCAGGCAGAGGTGGACTTTACTTCAATTTTTGTTTCAAACCTTATTTGAAAAACAGGCAGCAAACCTTCAGGTGCTTAGATGGTCCAAGCAGGAAATGTATCTGGCTTTTTAACCCTCAGACACTGGTGGGGGTTGTAAACAAACTTTGAAAATACTGATGAGAGTAGAAATGTCCAAGTCTGCTTTGAATCAGTCAGCTCCCTGCATCCCCTTTGTTCCCATTATGTTGGCAACTTGGCTTGGCTTCTTTTCTTTCCTCATCATTAGACTTCAGCAGAATGACACAAGTAAAACACTGGTCTGGGAACCCTACAGCCTAATTGCCACCCCCCACAGTGATCAAACTACACTTGTTAAGAAAAAGGGAAGAAGAAAACAGAAGACTGAGCTGTTTGCTGGGAGTGTGTCACCAACTCAGAGGGTATTTTCTTCTATTATTAATATTCATTATTTCTATCTGAAAGTGGAAGGTCCAGGCTGAGATACTACTGGAAGAGTCTGGGTTAGGTATTATTTTTTTCTGGGCTTTTTTCTTTTGTGTTTTGTTTTTGCCACACTAGCTGTGCCGGGGAGTGTCTTGCTTTATTAATGCCGAGCGGCTCCAGCACTTGCTGTGGTTTTATGATCAGTGAGTCATCTGCTGCTGCTGCCCTTGCTACAAGTGGCTGAAGAGCCCAGAGCCACAGCAGTGCATACGGGCCCCCTTCTGTTCCAGGGCCAGCAGGGAAGGAAAAGGAGGGAAAGAGAAAGGGATAATACAGGTGTGGGGGAGCTGGGGGGGGGTACAGTCCTACTGATTTTCTCTAAGTTCCTGGTGAGAGGGGGGATGTTGTGTGAGTGCTAGTGAGGGAGGGGGAGCCTCTCTAGGTACTTATGAGGGAGGAGAGACCCCTGGGTAATAGTGAGAGGCTGTGCAACTGTCCGTGAATATTAGTATTTGGGGATTGGAGGAAGAGACCCTCCCTGAGTACCAGTGAAGGGTGTGTGTGTGTGTGGGGGGGGGGGAATATATGTGTGTGTGAGATTCTCCCTGAGCACCAAAAGAGCACCTGGGGGTGAAAGAGACGCTCCCTGTGTAGCAGGGAGGGTGTGTGAGTTTCTTTCTGTCCCCCAGATTATGAATGAGAAGCAGGTGTGCCATTCTCTCCCTGAGTATTAGGGGTATGTGTGTCCCTGAGTACTCTTCCTATATTACAGTTCGTTCTTTCTTCCTTTCTCTAGGATGAGGGGGTCCTGGCAGGCGTTTCCCCCTCTATTCTTCTCCCTTTTCCTCCTCATGCTTCCACTGAAGGACATCTCAACCTCACCTCTCTCTGGTAGAGCCCAACCAACTGTGGTCTCTGGTGGGAGTGACAATGGACACACCTGTCTTGGTATGTATTCAGGTTTTGTTTGCTTGCTTTGTTCGTTCATTTGTTATTACACTGGTAAACAGAGGCTAGCTGTGCACGTAATAAATCATCCTTTATCTGTTTCAACAGCTGCCGCTGCTGCAAACCACCAGTAATCTTAGCCCAAATAATAACTGTTTTAAGACTCTCAAGGCTAACATGGGATTTGGAGCTGCTGTTTGATAGAATTCATACCCTTGGTCTGCAGGAAATATTAGTGATACTGGCTTTCACACCTAGTAACTAGAGAACTGAAAACAGGATGTGATTGTTTTTAATATTCGTTGTGGCTGTTTTGAATGTATGTTACTATGTTTTATTTTATTGTACAGATGAGCTCCCCTTTCCCTCCCCCCAGACACCCTCAAAAAACAGAAGTTTCATCTCAGTTGGTTTTGCCTGGCAAAATCTTCTTAAGAAATACATTTAGGTTTCGGACACAGAGCTTTGTGAGTGCTTCTTTGGGTTTGACAATATGTTCCTGGTGTTCAGGGTGAAATTCATCTAATGTGACGGGCCTTTGCAAGGCTTTTTGCATCACTTAAGCATTTACCTGCTTTGGAGGATGTGTCTGCTCTGGTCTGAAAGGCCAGCACAAAGGAAAGCATTGAGAAATGTTAGGGAAGAAGCCTTGAGATACATGGATTCAGTGGTCCTAACTACCTGTATAAATGGCATGGAGGTTTGCAGCTCCTTTTCCAACTTGCATGCTGAACCAGTAGCCATGGAGGTTGAGATGTGATTTAAATGCATACACCCAGGGTCCATGCACTTAACCAAATATGAGATGATTTGGGCTTTATGAGGGTGGAGTGATGTTCACCCAACATGGACTTTGTCAATTTACTCCCAAGGTGTAGCGAATTTGATAAAAGTACTAATGACTAATTCAGAGTCATCTCGGAGCATTTCTGACATCTGTGGTTAAAGTGCAGTAGGCAGGAGAATCAACCAAGGTAGGGAGTGCAGCTTTTATTGATTTATTTTTAATTGACATATAGTGACAAAACAAACATCAATTTGCTTTGTGACCAAACAGACACCTTTTTGTCCCTCTCTAGATAATTCAGTTTTCACTGAATTAGTTCCTATAGGATTCACATATCAGTTTTCACACTGTTTATACAAGTTTTGTTATGTTTCTGTGTATACAAGGAAGAATCCTCTATTTTGAGTCTATAAAATTACTTTTATGATTCGGAAACGGAGAATTAAATGTAGGCTTTGTAAAAACAAGCTTTTGCAAAACTTAAGATGAGTAGAAAACTTTTCCATTAATTAAAAATGTGTAATAGGAACAGTTGTTTTTCAACAAATAAATGTTGCTCTGCAGTGTCTGTAACCCAATCACTGAAGCACGGGGAACCTGAAAGTGAAGCGAACTGTAAACATAGCAAAATGGAATTAATTGCTATTTACTGTCCAAGGAGACAGCAGTGCAAATGGTAAACAAACAATGAAAAGTAAATTGTATTTTTTAAATTCCTTCAGTTGTAATAATTCAAGTTTTAACATGGGTAAGGGATTTAGTTTGCTTACAATATGTTATTTTTGTTAAAGTTTGTGTCCCTTTAATTTTTGCACAAGGCCATTATCTATCTTATCTATCTTTGAATACCACATCCATCTACATGGTAAGCATCTGAATCCTAGCTGGCTGCATAAGGCACTGGAATACAAGGGAAGTAAATTCTACTTTCATCCCATCCCTAACATCATTGACCCTCCATCTAATATCTCTTCCCTCTTTGAAGAGACCCTCAAAACTCTGCCCCTACACTTTGTGTATAGAGAGAGAGAATCCAGATCACTCTTCTTGATGTAGAGAAAATCACTAATTGTGCTGAAACCATCTATGTAACACCAGAATTTGAAGCAGTATTTTTAACAGGAAATGGCAAACTCTCCAGTGCAAATGCCCACTGTAAAATATATAGGAAGATTTTCTTTGAGGAGCAGACTTTCAGACAGGTTAGCTGTCCAACTGGTGGTTAACTTTCCAAGACAGTTACATCCTTTGGATAAGTGAATTGGGCAACTGCTCATTTGAATGGACAGTTCAGTGCACCTGTGTGTGCAATTTACCTGATTTACATGTGTAACCATGGTAATAACTAGTTGGTTGGAAAATGAGCCTTGTGAAAAATTTCAGTGGAAACTGGGGGAAAAGATAATTGTTGAAATTTTCCACTAAACAGTTTGACTTTTCAGTGAAAGTGAAAATCAAAATATTTTGTTTCAGGAATGCTGCTATGGTACCCTATAGGAGTTGTAATTCAGGTGTTTCATGCGTCTGGTCTCCTCTGTAGTCCAGGCTCTGAGGTCAGACTGTATCTCCCACGATGCACTGTATTCTCCTCTCATGGTGAGGGGAAGTGGCCACAGTGCATCATGGGAGATGTTGTTTGCCTCAGAAGCCCATGGAGGAGGTCAGAGGCAGAGGAAACCAAGATACAACTCCCATGAGGAACCAGGACAGGATATTGAAATCAATATTTTGGGTTTTGGTCAAAATATTTGTTTTCAAATGTCTGATTTTTCAATAAAAAATCAAAATGTTCTGCAGAGTTCAGGCATTTTTCGCAAAACAATTAATTTTTTTGAAAACTGAATTTTCCATCAACAATCAGTTTTGACAGTTAACTTTCATCCAGTCCTAATAATTGCACAAAAATAATGCATATAATTGTGTGTGCATTTTGCACACACAATCACATGCCAGACTAGTCTGAAACAATCTGTTCCTCAATCTACAGAAGGCTTTTGGGGAATATACTTATGAAAATGAAAACTATCCTTACAATTTCAATGTAGTCCTATGTCAAAGGGGACTTTTATGATGCTGTCTTTTAAAATAAAGACATTACAAACAATTTAGGGACTCCCTCCGCTCTTCTTTGTGTTGCACATGACAGATAAGAAGGGTTTAAACTGCTGCCTATTTTATATGTTTAAATTACAACTATAGGAAACAGCTGCTTTTCCCTATAGAGGCCCAGATCTAGCGCTCTGCATGCAAAATAGGTGAGTTAGGAGCCCTTGAGTTCTGAGTCTGGCTTTGCCACTATCTTGTTGTGTGGCCTCAAAAAGCCCGTTAGGACCAGATTTGTAAACCCTTATTAACATTCATGTGTACTTTTTGACAAGAGTAGCCCTCTGCTTTCAATGAGACAACTTGTTGAGCAAGTTACTACACGCACAGCTGAGAGTGTGGCCTTTAACCTCTTATGTCTCCATTTTCCCCATCTGTGGTGGGAAATAAATAGTTAATATTTGCTAACCACAGTCTGAATACCTGGTATTATTGTTGGCCATGTCTAACATCCCATTCTCTGTCTCTTGTCATTTCTTCTTTTGCATCTCTGTTGTATATTTTTACATTGCTAGTGATTTTTAAAATAAGCTTCTGTTCTCTCCTCTGTTGCCAGAGAGCACTGTAGGGGATCTGTGCAAACGATCTGTGGAGTCTCTTGTAAGGATGAGACTGCATGTTGCAGTTGCCGGGCACTTCTTGCTAATTGCACATTTTATTTTTTTTAAAACTTCAGCTTGCACAGCCCCCTTCGCAGCTCCCCTTTGGCTGCCCTGTGGAATGAGGCTATTAGTCAGAGAGAGCACAATATGTTAGGGCAGCAGCTCTTTTAATCTTCTCTAGCTGACCGATATTGCATGGGTCAGCAGCCACACAGGCCAATTTTAGCTTTACCAGGACCAATGTAATTCTGCTTCATTCTTCTCATCAACTTCCCTGGACCACCTCTCACATTCATCTGTAAAAACCTAACTTCTGGGGGTAGGGGGGAAGATGCGGTAGGCACCATATTAAAACCATGTATATTTTTAATAATAACAATAACAACTTCAGAAAAGCAGAGAGAAAACCCAACCCATAATTCCAGGCTCTCCTGTGTTATAAAGCGTTAATTTGCAGCCCTGATAGTTTGTGTGATATCCAACTTTTAAAACTGTCTAGCTGTGCTTTTTATGGCGTGGATGCAGGACTGAATAATTTACTGTAGCGTATGCAGTGTAACTGTAGCTGTGTCGGTCCCAGGATATTAAAAAGATTACCTCGCCCACCCTATCTCTTACTGTAGAGTAATAAATTCCAAATCTCAGATCAATGTTGTTTGCAGTTCCTGATAATTTAGTACAGTGGCACATACCTAACACAGTGAGAGGCTTTTAATAATAATGCTGAAACAAAATGGCTGTGTAGATATTGTCTAGGGAAGCAGTGTGCTATAAAAAATAATGTATAGACCAATGAGTGCTGTAAAATGTCATACTTTGGCATCAGTGTAAAACCACAATTCATTTTAGGCTGACAGTCTAGGCTAGATTCAGATCTGATCTCACGTAAACCAGTGTAAATGCAGAGTGAAGCCATTCACTTAATTGAAGTTACTCTTGATTTACACAGATGAAAGTGAGCAGGATTTGGCCCATACCCAGTAGTGAATGTCAAATGTTTGCTATATATTTTCCCCTTTGGTTGAGACATGGATATATGAATCCCAGGCGTATATAGCACTATGGTAGTGATACTATACCAACAGTTGAATAGATATTTTCATTCTAAGCCTCTATTTTCAGAGAAATTTCAAGAAATATAGGGTAACATTTTCAAAAGCACCTAAGTCCCATTTTAAAAAGTGACTTAGGCACTTAGGAATCTCATCGAAAGACAGTGACCATAAATCATACATATAACAATGAGTGCTGTAAAGAATGTATGTAGCGTACTTACATACATTTTGGTGCTTTTGAACATTTTACCCATCACCCTTGGGGTTGAAATTCCTTGTTCTTGTTCTTAGCCCAAAGGTAAGTTTGGTTTTTTTCCCCCTTGCACCTTTAGTAACATTCTTTTTTGGCCCATTTGAATGATATGATGACGAAAAGTTGTTTATGATTCACATAATAGGTGTAACTCAGCCACCAAATGCTTGTGTGTATATATATATCTTTTCTCCTTATAGAGTCATCAGAAGTATTGCACGTATTCAGTGAACACGTTTTGGTGGTTTGGGGAGTCCTACATTTGAATCTCTTTACTTTTGTGCATATAATATGTTAAAATTGTAAGCCTTTTGCGGAAAGGACCATCTTTTTGGTATGTTTGTATATATACGGTACCTAGAACAACTGGGGCTTCTAGGTGTTACTGCATCAATAATTACTGTGGTAGGTTTTTTCTCATTAGACTGAGGACAAACTGGAAGTAAAGATGTGATTAAACCTTTCTGACGCCAATTCAGACTTCAGTGGAATTTAAGCACATGCTTAACTTTAAGCATGTGCTTAAGCACCTTTCTGAAGAGGGAAACTTTCCTGAATTGGGGCGTCAGAGAAAAGAGGAATAGAGAACATCACTTCTTACATTACACACACACACACGCACACATTTTTATATTAAACAATATCAAAGAGGAAAGTCCATTGGAAATGCTTGTTATATATTTTGCTAAATGATTATCTTTCAGATATACCTTCTGTAGCACCAGGCATCTATTTTGCCAATGTGGATAGGTACCACTGACCTCTACTGGGTGGAATCAGAACTTTCCACATCTATATCATGGCCCCTGTATGGTATCTAGAGGAGAGAATAATAAATACAGACCTCTTTTTTTTTTGAGCAGTAGGATTAGAGTTCTGTCCCTGCTATTGCATGATGCTCAGAGTGACTGTGGTAAACAAGAAAAGTGACACATGTGATGTTCCTAGGTTTTTATGCCATCTACTGAGATGCAATACACTTAAAATATCAATATATTGATATTAATATTTTAAATGTATGGTAATGCACTACATTACATTATGCAGCATAGCTCAAATATAATGAAAATTGACAAATTTGGTGATATTCTGAATAAAATTTGTGTATTGCCACATGTATTTAACATGCAAAATATGTTGCGTAACACAACAAATTTAGGGGGAAATGTATAGTTTATGCGAACATTTTTAAAAGTGGGTACCTAAAATTACAATCACATCAGTGTCTCTATCAAATGTATTTACATATTATGCATATATGATATGGAAAACTAAAATCTGAATTTTGTCCTTCAGAACCTCTCAGACTCAGGTCTCTTTGTACTTTTTCTTCAAAAGCCATAGAACCTCTGGGTAGCCTGGTAGTTGAGGTTTTTGACATACAAGGCCCATATAAATCCATTGTACAATGAGTGATGCAGAGTTGGAGGAATTGTGGGGGGAAATGCACATTTGGCCACATGGAAATTCAGATGTACTGTCTTCTATAGAATAGCATGCATCTGCATGTGTGCTTATCAGGAAGCAGGTAGGGGGGAAAGTGAACAAGCCCTATAAAATAATAATTTTATAATTGCCTTCAAGGATTTCATTGCACTTTACAAACACTGAGCCTGTTTACAGACGGGGAGACTCAGGCCTTGGGAATTGGCTTGTCCAAAGTCACGCAGGAAGTCTCTGACAGAATAGACTCCAAGACTCACAACTCCATGGGCAGATCCTCCACTGGTGTAAATTGTCACATCTCCATTGACTTCACTTTCACCTGAAAATCAGTTCAAGTGCCTTCACCATTAGATCACGTTTCCTCTCTCTCTTTTTTTTTTTTTTTTTTGGCTTCTGGGATAATTTTAGCCCAGGATGTTGAAGCAAGTCAAAATGCAACAAATTCTCTTCAGAAGTACAGTTCCAGAAATGTCTCAGAGCCTTCTCTGGCTATACACTCTATGCTGTATTAATCATCCCTAAGGACTCCAACTGAGATAGCCAAGACATTTTTTATTCATTCTGTTTCCTGATTTTCCTCCATATCCTAAGGCTCCTTTTGTAATAGAGTTTTCTGAAACTTGGACAAGTATCAATAGGAAACATTTAAGAAATATACAACATTTGGGAATGGATATTCATTTTATAAGGGTCACTCTTTTACAGATAGAAATCAGGAGGTTTTGCTGTATATTTAGATCTGTCTTTATTTTCCATTGAACTTGAACTCATTTTATGGAAGATGTTCTTTAATAACTAGGATCAGATGGGTTTCAGAGTAGCAGCTGTGTTAGTCTGTATCCGCAAAAAGAACAGGAGTACTTGTGGCACCTTAGAGACTAACAAATTTATTTGAGCATAAGCTTTTGTGGGCTACAGCCCACTTCATCGGATGCATAGAATGGAACATATAGTAAGAAGATTATATATATATACATATACACACACACACATATACCAAGAACATGAAAAGGTGGAGTAAGAGGCTAATTAATTAAGATGAGCTATTATCAGCAGGAGAGAAAAACTTTTGTAGTGATAATCAAGATGGCCCATTTAGACAGTTGACAAGAAGGTGTGAGGATACTTAACATGGGGAAATAGGATCAGATGCTGTCTTGTGTTTCAGAGTAGCAGCCATGTTAGTCTGTATTCGCAAAAAGAAAAGGAGTACTTGTGGCACCTTAGGCAAAAACAATCCCTACTCAAAGCGGAAAGCAGGAAGAATGGACTGCTGCAGGCTCGTGCCCACTGGAGATTGGGGATGCTGTTCCACTGGAGCTCTGCAGGGCTAGGCTTAGGATCTTTGGAAGTGGGGTGGAGAAAGCAAGAAATGGAGCCAGCAATCAGTTCTTCTCTGCAGGGTGCTTTGCTCCTGACCCCATCGATTACTGAGCAAAAATCTATCCCTTAGAGAAGAAATAGCCCTCCTCTCTGCGGCTGATTCTAAGCAACTGTGAGGGGAGTCAGCCAATGTTAGCTTGGCTCCTGAACATTCAGTGCACCTGGGTAGCAAATGGTACCTCCACACCTCACCAGTTCAGCTATTACACTGTTAATATGGAGTGATCAGAGTTTCCTGACTTCCTTCTGCAGCAGCATATGTCTTATTTAAACACACAAGGGAAAGACACAACTTACTAACAAAACTGTTTTATGCCAGCTGCCTGAGCAGCAGTGACTCTCCCGTGCAGTAGGTCTTCCTATTTGGGTTTGCTCAGTAGGGTGGGAAGACAATATGTAAATAAAGTCATGAAATCAATGTAAGTAGACATATGCAGGGCAAACAGTACACACTGTTACACCTTGCACTGCTTCTAGAGGACTAGGAATGATTACTCATGTTCAAGGGGAAGGGTGGAGTTCTCTGTTGGAGTGGAGTTCATCCCATTCTCGAGACACTGCCCTATAGTCCAAGTTTCAAAAAGATACCCCTGAAGACCAAATATTGTGCCTTTCCGCCAAATGGTGTTCATTATTTAGGTACTCTTCTGCACAGACTGCCACCCCCCTCTCACAACTCGGCACCGCTTTAGAGAGAATGCCTCCTTGTGCATCCCAGTAGCACAAGGGGCAGAGAATAATTTGCAACACCCCTTTATGGGGTACAACATTCTCTCTGCTGCACAACTGGCTGGCTCCTTGGGGCTGAGAAGGCAGAGCCATAGCTCCTTCCACTCCCCGCTGCCTTTTCAGTGCGTTGCTCCCAGCGGAAACAAATTAGTCACAGCCCTGACACGCCTCTGAGCGCGGGGACTGCCATTCTGGGTAGCCCCTCCATCTACACCCTAGCCCAAGTACAGAGACTTGTGCTAGCTCAGCTTGGGTGAGCTGCATAACAGGGGAAGCATCGTTAGCGGCCTAAAAGGGGAAGCTAGTTGTTTCCTCACCACCATGTATGTTTGTGAAAGGGCTAGCCACAATCTCGCCCACAGAGTTTGCGCAATGCTGGAAGCAATCTGCCTGGAAACTTTCTCTCATTTCCTGTCTGAACTGCACTTTTCAGAGGGGCTGTTTGCCTAACTAGGAGTTCAGTAAGGGGGGTGGAGGGGTGAGGAAAAACTCCATTGTCTAGAACCCTAGATCAAAGTAAAGGATGACAGGCTATTCTCAGTCAGTAACCTGAAGGGCTGTGGGTTCATGTAGAGTGCCAGAGAATCCATTTGATAAAGTCTTGGCTTTACAAAAACTTATCTGAAATTGGAAACCTGAAAACTAAAGAGGCAACTCTGTGTGCCTTGACACTTTCACAGCAGCCACAGATATGATTCTAATGATAGTTTCTTTTGTATGTTGCTGCAGAAGTGGATTAAGTTAAACAGTCTGCTGAGATTGCTAGAGACTGCATGGCCAAGAAATGAATTTCTCTTGCTCTGGTTTTATTATAAGGGTATGATTTTTTCTAGTCTATTGGTAATGTCATTTTATTATTAAACACTATTTTCAAATACATGGGGAGAAGTGCTCCTTGACATGTGAATTTTCAGATTACTGCTGCTGAGTAAAATGGTTATGGTTTCCTCTTATCTCCTCATAAATTAACAGCAAATGGGACAAACTATCTCTAAAAGAGGCAGGTATTTTATTAATACCAGAGTCTAGTTTCTAATGGCTAGTAAGCATTATAATACCAATGCATTTCTCCTAGAGAAAACATTCTTCAACCTGTCAAGGCATTGAAACCTATTATCAAGTACCATGGAACAGTCAATTTCTTGAATCTTATTTATAAAGAAAATCCCACACAACTACAAAATAAATGCAAGTTTTTAACTTCAATTGTGGAACCAATTTAACTTGCTTCATATGTGCCTCCCACAATATGAAAAATAAATCAAATATCAATTTGCTGAATTAAAAAAGCTATAAACAGGTATTTCTAGATCTGAAACTGGTTAACTTGCTTTTCCACTGAGCCCATGGTATTAAAAAGCTTATATACTCTCTGAAAATATTCTCTGACATCAGCAGAAGTGATTAAAGCAGTGATATTTCACCAGGTTTTCAAAGGCAGTTGACTTTTCTTTTTTCCCCCCTCATTTCCTTTTTATCTACCTAATGATTTTCCATTTTTAGCCAACAGAGTACTGACCATAAATGTCTTATGAAGATTTGCTAATATGTCTGTGTGAGGAGCTGATGATTTGTCTACTTATTGTGAAGTGTTTTTTAAAAAAGGCTGTAGCAAAAGTGAACTCTGCTGATGTTACTAGTATATGCCTGGAGAAAAATGCATTGTATCATTATGATTATGGTATGATCAGTGTGCACTAAGGCACAGTCCCTGCCTTGAGTGTCTTATAATTTAAAGAGATCAGAATTCCACCCTGAACTTCCCAAAATCCACTTGGGGAATATTTATAACTTCACCATGTGTCATTCTTTTCTAGGGCTTTGGGAAGGAAAGGATGAATCATTATGTTGATTTGTTTTCTATCAGTCTTAGTTTTACACTGAAATAAATCTGTCTGTAGTATATCAGAATGCAATCTGGACACGCATCCATGTAACAGTGTAATTAACATTTTTGCATGCATCTTATTGACATGCTGCTGCATCTGAAATATGAAGTGAATATAATACTTAGTTCAGTTTTTGGATACTACAGTACAACTGTGAAGACCAGAAAAGAAGTGACATAACACAGGATATACATCCTCCCCTTTCTGCAAGACTGCAAACATGCTATGATTACAACATATAATCACATCATCAATGAGCGTATGGTATCACACTGACTGGTTACATTAAATGGCAGCTATATGGATCCCTAACCACAACAGCAAATAGTTCCTTCCTGCCTGATAGAGTGCAAGAAGATGCTTGAGGTAGGAAGAAGACTTCCACAAGGACTGACAGGATTGTAACCATGGCTATGGCTGAAACTTCATCCCTGCTATAAATGGCTACAGTACAGTGCTTTGAAAGAAAAGCGGATGTGTGCTTTATTGCTGTCTTAATTGAGAAATTAATATATCGTGAACAGGAGACACAGAGGGAATGCTATCAGGGGCTTACGTGGTGAAAGAGCAGTGAAAATGAGGAGTTCTCTGTTATATCACAAAGACAAATGGAACATTATTTTTTCTGTGCTGCAGACTTTATAACCTTCAGCTGCTCAAAGTGACAGGTTGCTCAGCTTGAGGAAGTAGATGTTCAAAATCTAAATGAAAATCTCTGCAAATTTTACCTACATTGGGCAGGGGGGCGTATAGGGGAGAATATGTCTTTTCTCTGTGAATGTGACCAGCCTTGGAATTTGCCAATAGATCCTCTCACTCCCTTGTTTGAACCACTTCATCAGGTTCTCCTTGCCAGGGCATCAGTTTGAATATTTTGCCCTGAATTCCAGGCTGTGCTCATTTCTGCCTGAGCCTACATTTGGCTCTTGTCTCCTGTCACATTCTCCCCTCATGCCTTTTGCTTTGCCAACAGTGTTGACCTCGATGCCCCCATAGTTTTCTTCTCTCACTCCCATCTTTGCACTTTTTCCAGGCTGCCATGAATGCAATGCATGACGTTCCGAACCCACTTCTCCCAGCCAGTGTCCCATCTTCATTCAGATCTTCCCTGAAGAGTCACTTCTTCAGTGAGGCCCGCACACAATAAAAATGAAAAATAATAACTACTACTTTTTAGAAATGTCAAAGCCAACTCCTGCCTCTCGTTTGGCTAGTGCATCTCATCTTTCTACTCCTTCTTTGAGACTGTAAACTCTTTAGACTGAGGGCTGTGAAAAGAAGGGTAGTCCTGTGGTTAAAGCACTGGACTGGTACTCAAGAGACAAGTTTACTTCTTAGCCTTACCACGTATTTCCTATGTAAGCTTGAGCAAGTCATTTAATCTCTGTAAAATAGAAGCAGCAATAGGGGTTGGGAGGGTAAATTTGCTAATATTTGTAAGGTGCTCAGACATACAGTGGTGGGGGCCTTAGGTATATAGAATAGAAGTCCCTCCTGGATATGTTCCTAGCAGGGTTTCCACGGTGGGTATAGGATGTACGGTATGTCTGCTCTGGGCATTGATGTTGGGTCTCTGATTTTGTTGGTAAGGTCTTTATTATTTGGGATATTTTCCTCATTATGAACTGATTTTTTTTTGATTAAGTGCTAATTCCTTGAAATGTGCTGCTGTCTTTCTTCCTTGGTGTCTGTCTCAATTTATTCTCTGTTTTATCTAAGTATCCATTCTTATAATTAGCATGCCTTCTAAATTACATCTGTAAAGGAGTCCTGTTGAGGGTTTTGTTTAATGATCTTAAATATAATGAAGCAGGGTTTTTTATGTCTACTATGGGTATGTCTACACTACGGAATAAGGTCGAATTTATAGAAGTCGTTTTTTTAGAAATCGGTTTTATATATTCGAGTGTGTGTGTCCCCACAGAAAATGCTCTAAGTGCATTAAGTGCATTAACTCGGCGGAGTGCTTCCACAGTACCGAGGCTAGAGTTGACTTCCGGAGCGTTGCACTGTAGATAGCTATCCCACAGTTCCCGCAGTCTCCGCTGCCCATTGGAATTCTGGGTTGACATCCCAATGCCTGATGGGGCTAAAACATTGTCGCGGGTGGTTCTGGGTACATATCGTCAGGCCCCCGTTCCCTCCCTCCCTCCGTGAAAGCAAGGGCAGACAATCGTTTCGCGCCTTTTTTCCTGAGTTACCTGTGCAGACGCCATACCACGGCAAGCATGGAGCCCGGTCAGGTAACCGTCACCCTATGTCTCCTGGGTGCTGGCAGACGCGGTACGGCTTTGCTACACAGTAGCAGCAACCCATTGCCTTGTGGCAGCAGATGGTGCAATACGAGTGGTAGCCGTCATCGTCATGTCCGAGGTGCTCCTGGCCACGTCGGCTGGGAGGGCCTGGGCAGACATGGGCACAGGGACTTAATTTAGAGTGACTTGACCAGGTCATTCTCTTTAGTCCTGCAGTCAGTCCTATTGAACCGTCTTATGGTGAGCAGGCAGGCGATACGGATTGCTAGCAGTCGTACTGTACCATCTTCTGCCGGGCAGGCAAGAGATGAGGATGGCTAGCAGTTGTATTGTACCATCCTCTGCCGAGCAGCCATGAGATGTGGATGGCATGCAGTCCTTCTGCACCGTCTGCTGCCAGCCAAAGATGTAAAAAAGATAGATGGAGTGGATCAAAACAAGAAATAGACAAGATTTGTTTTGTACTCATTTGCCTCCTCCCCTGTCTAGGGGACTCATTCCTCTAGGTCACACTGCAGTCACTCACAGAGAAGGTGCAGTGAGGTAAATCTAGCCATGTATCAATCAGAGGCCAGGCTAACCTCCTTGTTCCAATAAGAACAATAACTTAGGTGCACCATTTCTTATTGGAACCCTCCGTGAAGTCCTGCCTGAAATACTCCTTGATGTAAAGCCACCCCCTTTGTTGATTTTAGCTCCCTGAAGCCAACCCTGTAAGCCGTGTCGTCAGTCGCCCCTCCCTCTGTCAGAGCAATGGCAGACAATCGTTCCGCGCCTTTTTTCTGTGCGGACGCCATACCAAGGCAAGCATGGAGGCCGCTCAGCTCACTTTGGCAATTAGGAGCACATTAAACACCACACGCATTATCCAGCAGTATATGCAGCACTGGAACCTGGCAAAGCGATACCGGGCGACGAGGCGACGTCAGCGCGGTCACGTGAGTCATCAGGACATGGACACAGATTTCTCTGAAAGCATGGGCCCTGCCAATGCATGCATCATGGTGCTAATGGGGCAGGTTCATGCTGTGGAACGCCGATTCTGGGCTCGGGAAACAAGCACAGACTGGTGGGACCGCATAGTGTTGCAGGTCTGGGACGATTCCCAGTGGCTGCGAAACTTTCGCATGCGTAAGGGCACTTTCATGGAACTTTGTGACTTGCTTTCCCCTGCCCTGAAGCGCATGAATACCAAGATGAGAGCAGCCCTCACAGTTGAGAAGCGAGTGGCGATAGCCCTGTGGAAGCTTGCAACGCCAGACAGCTACTGGTCAGCCGGGAATCAATTTGGAGTGGGCAAATCTACTGTGGGGGCTGCTGTGATGCAAGTAGCCCACGCAATCAAAGATCTGCTGATATCAAGGGTAGTGACCCTGGGAAATGTGCAGGTCATAGTGGATGGCTTTGCTGCAGTGGGATTCCCTAACTGTGGTGGGGCCATAGACGGAACCCATATCCCTATCTTGGCACCAGAGCACCAAGCTGCCGAGTACATAAACCGCAAGGGGTACTTTTCGATAGTGCTTCAAGCTCTGGTGGATCACAAGGGATGTTTCACCAACATCAACGTGGGATGGCCGGGAAAGGTACATGATGCTCGCATCTTCAGGAACTCTGGTCTGTTTCAAAAGCTGCAGGAAGGGACTTTATTCCCAGACCAGAAAATAACTGTTGGGGATGTTGAAATGCCTATATGTATCCTTGGGGACCCAGCCTACCCCTTAATGCCATGGCCCATGAAGTCGTACACAGGCAGCCTGGACAGTAGTCAGGAGCTGTTCAACTACAGGCTGAGCAAGTGCAGAATGGTGGTAGAATGTGCATTTGGACGTTTAAAGGCACGCTGGCGCAGTTTACTGACTCGCTTATACCTCAGCGAAACCAATATTCCCACTGTTATTACTACTTGCTGTGTGCTCCACAATATCTGTGAGAGTAAGGGGGAGACGTTTATGGCGGGGTTGGAGGTTGAGGCAAATCGCCTGGCTGCTGGTTACACGCAGCCAGACACCAGGGCGGTTAGAAGAGCACAGGAGGGTGCGGTACGCATCAGAGAAGCTTTGAAAACCAGTTTCATGACTGGCCAGGCTACGGTGTGAAAGTTCTGTTTGTTTCTCCTTGATGAAACCCCCCGCCTCTTGGTTCAGTCTACTTCCCTGTAAGCTAACCACCCGCCCCTCCTCCCTTCAATCACCGCTTGCAGAGGCAATAAAGTCATTGTTGCTTCACATTCATGCATTCTTTATTCATTCATCACACAAATAGGGGGATGACTACCAAGGTAGCCCAGGAGGGGTGGTGGAGGAGGGAAGGAAAATGCCACACAGCACTTTAAGCACAGCACTTTAAAAGTTTACAACTTTAAAATTTATTGAATGACAGCCTTCTTTTTTTTGGGCAATCCTCTGTGGTGGAGTGGCTGGTTGGCCGGAGGCCCCCCCACCGCGTTCTTGGGCGTCTGGGTGTGGAGGCTATGGAACTTGGGGAGGAGGGCGGTTGGTTACAGAGGGGCTGCAGTGGCAGTCTGTGCTCCAGCTGCCTTTGCTGCAGCTCAACCATACACTGGAGCATACTGGTTTGGTCCTCCAGCAGCCTCAGCATTGAATCCTGCTTCCTCTCATCACGCTGCCGCCACATTTGAGCTTCAGCCCTCTCTTCAGCCTGCCACTTACTCTCTTCAGCCCGCCACCTCTCCTCCCGGTCATTTTGTGCTTTCCTGCACTCTGACATTATTTGCCTCCACGCATTCGTCTGTGCTCTGTCAGTGTGGGAGGACAGCATGATCTCGGAGAACATTTCATCGCGAGTGCGTTTTTTTTTCCTTTCTAATCTTCACTAGCCTCTGGGAAGGAGAAGATCCTGTGATCATTGAAACACATGCAGCTGGTGGAGAAAAAAAAAGGGACAGCGGTATTTAAAAAGACACATTTTATAAAACAGTCGCTACACTCTTTCAGGGTAAACCTTGCTGTTAACATTACATACATAGCACATGTGCTTTCGTTACAAGGTCGCATTTTGCCTCCCCCCACCGCGTGGCTACCCCCTCAACCTTCCCCCCTCCCTGTGGCTAACAGCAGGGAACATTTCTGTTTAGCCACAGGCAAACAGCCCAGCAGGAACGGGCTCCTCTGAGTGTCCCCTGAAGAAAAGCACTCTATTTCAACCAGGTGACCATGAATTATATCTCACTCTCCTGAGGATAACACAGAGAGATAAAGAACGGATGTTGTTTGAATGCCAGCAAACATACACTGCAATGCTTTGTTCTACAATGATTCCCGAGTTTGTGTTACTGGCCTGGAGTGGTAAAGTGTCCTACCATGAAGGACGCAATAAGGCTGCCCTCCCCAGAAACCTTTTGCAAAGGCTTTAGGAGTACATCTAAACCGTGAATGCCAGGGCAAAGTAATCCTTTCACATGCTTGCTTTTAAACCATGTATAGTATTTTAAAAGGTACACTCACCAGAGGTCCCTTCTCCGCCTGCTGGGTCCAGGAGGCAGCCTTGGGTGGGTTCGGGGGGTACTGTCTCCAGGTCCAGGGTGAGAAACAGTTCCTGGCTGTCGGGAAAACCGGTTTCTCCGCTTGTTTGCTGTGAGCTATCTACAACCTCATCATCATCATCATCTTCTTCGTCCCCAAAACCTGCTTCCGTATTGCCTCCATCTCCATTGAAGGAGTCAAACAACACGGCTGGGGTAGTGGTGGCTGAACCCCCTAAAATGGCATGCAGCTCATCATAGAAGCGGCATGTTTGGGGCTCTGACCCAGAGCGGCTGTTCGCCTCTCTGGTTTTCTGGTAGGCTTGCCTCAGCTCCTTCAGTTTCACGCGGCACTGCTTCGGGTCCCTGTTATGGCCTCTGTCCTTCATGCCCTGGGAGATTTTGACAAAGGTTTTGGCATTTCGAAAACTGGAACGGAGTTCTGATAGCACGGATTCCTCTCCTCAAACAGCGATCAGATCCCGTACCTCCCGTTCGGTCCATGCTGGAGCTCTTTTGCGATTCTGGGACTCCATCATGGTCACCTGTGCTGATGAGCTCTGCATGGTCACCTGCAGCTTGCCACGCTGGACAAACAGGAAATGAGATTTAAAAGGTCGCGGTTCTTTTCCTGTCTACCTGGCCAGTGCATCTAAGTTGAGAGTGCTGTCCAGAGCGGTCACAATGGAGCACTCTGGGATAGCTCCCGGAGGCCAATACCGTCGAATTGTGTCCACAGTACCCCAAATTCGAGCCGGCAAGGTCGATTTAAGCGCTAATCCACTTGTCAGGGGTGGAGTAAGGAAATCGATTTTAAGAGCCCTTTAAGTCGAAATAAAGGGCTTCATTGTGTGGACGGGTGCAAGTTTACATCGATTTAACGCTGCTAAATTCGACCTAAAGTCCTAGTGTAGACCAGGGCTGAGATGGTGAGCTCCCTGCTATTCCCATTGGTGTCCTTGAATTACTTCCTATAAAATATAAAGTTTGCTTTTCTCTATATAGAATTATATTACCTTGTAATAAAAACTCTCAATAAAGAGATTGGGCCTAATAATTTCCAGTGGTGGTATGTTTTCTCCACCACTTTCCAACTCATAACCTGGCCCATGAAGAATATCGCAGCCTTATGTTGGAAAATAACACCTTGTTTGGTTTATTAGCACATTGTGGCAGGGTCATCAATAGAGAATTTATCTGTCCCTTACTAGATATAGGCCTGACCAAAACCCTGAATGTTAATAGCTCTGAGCTTTGGGAAAGTTTGGATCTGTATCAGTATTTGAATTTTGCATCTCTATTTTGTGTCAAACAAAAACCTGAGATCTGAGTCTCCTCAGTAGTCCCTGGTGGGAGAAAAGAGACAGGACTCAGCTGTATTGAATACAAAGGGAATTCTTTATTTGCGCTGCTGGCAACAAGTAGATCTTAGAATTCTCTCCAGCTCTCTAGCTCCTAGAATACACACACACTGTGCTACTGATTGTCACTACACAGGCACACTCTCTAAGTCTGTCTGAACTGCAACCAGGGATGTAATTTGCAGCTCATGTAGACATACCCATGAGAGCTTTAATCTAGCTAGCTCATGGAAAAATAGCAGTGAGGACACGATGGCATCAGCAAACGCTGTACAAACCCTCCTCCCTTGCTGGGTACATACTTTCTTGTCCAGCCAGGGCCAGCATGTCCTCACTGCTATTTCTAGTAAGCTAATTAGATTAAAGCTAGCAAGGGTACAGCTACATGAGCTGCAGATCACAGCCCCAGTTTCAGGGGAGTGAGCCTAAGCCTGACTTGAACTTCGCAGTCAAGGAAGGGTCTGCTGATTATTTTGGTCAAGACATAAGAACGGCCATACTGGGTCAGACCAAAGGTCCATCTAGCCCAGTATCCTGGGTTCCGACAGTGGCCAATGCCAAGTGCTTCAGAGGGAATGAACAGAATAGGGAATCATCGAGTGATCCATCCCCTGTCGCCCATTCCCAGCTTCTGGCAAACAGAGGCTAGGGTTACCATCCCTGCCTATTTTGGCTAATAGCCATTGATGGACCTATCCTCCATGAACTTATCTAGTTCTTTTTTGAACCCTGTTATAGTCTTGGCCTTCACAACATCCTCTGGCAAGGAATTCCACAGATTGACTCTGTGTTGTGTGAAGAAATACTTCCTTTTGTTTGTTTTAAACCTGCTGCCTATTAAGACTTTGCATCATCTAACATGGCTCCTTTTAAAATTGCAGATCCTTCACCCCATAGCCTCACTGAAGGGAGATCCAATGACAGGTACCCCAGTTTTATATGGAGCTATATTCAGCTTTTGAGCAACAGCTCTGTGCAGGGGCCAATGTGGAGCCACCCCTCGAGGAGCACCAGAGACACTGGACCTCTCAAAGGCACAGCTCTCTAGTGCTTCCCCTTGCACACAAGGAGACTGAAATGTGCTCTGTTGGGATTAAATAGAACCTCAAGATTCTCTGCCATTTCCCCTGGTGCACCAGCCTTTCTCTGCTGTCTGGTGCAGTGGAGGCAAGGCTGTATTCCCACTTGCACAGGCCTAGAGCAGCAGCGAGCAGTCCCTGAGCTTACCAGAGCTCAGAAAGTGACCCCTATACAACCACATAAAGGGAGCATGGTGAATTTAGGAAATATTTCGGCCTTAGCAAATGTTTATTTTGTTGTCTTGGGGCCTGCTCTTGCAAGCCCTCTGTGTGTAGAACCTCCATTGACTCCCATGGAGATCCTGTGCAGGACTATGCCATGTTGTCAGTGGAGTGTTTTGTCTGATGTGTTATATTTGTGGTTGGTGATTTCTAATCTACAGTCATGCAGGAGTTTTTTGTCCTTCAGCTTTTGCCTATTTCTGTCCAGGTGCATGCTGTGAAGATGTAACAGTTAAGTCACTGTGAATCAACCTTGGGCATGTGATTGCCAGCTATGTGCAAAATGCCAAGATGCTGATTACAATACTGTCTGTTGGAATAGTGTTGGATCACTAGAATATTTTTTTTCCTTCCTCAGTTTGTTTCTTCCTTGCAGGTGGGTTCACACTAGGGACAAGAATCAAACCTAGAAATTAGTTTGTTTGTACAGTGTTTCTCACCAATGTGGCTAACAAAATATTTTTCTATTGGAAAATACCATTTTGTAGAAATCTTAACTTTCTGCTGGAACGTGTAGATTTTCAAAAAAATTAATTTAAAAATTTTTGGATAAAAAAGCATTTTGATATTTTATTTCAAAGTGAATTTTTTAGAAATTTATTTTATATGATAAATTATGACATAACGTACAAAAATCAAAGTTTGAACAAAACATCTTGATTTTATTGGAATGAATTTTGTTTTCGGAAAGATTTTGTTCCAGGAAATTTCTGGTTTTCTTCTGATTCAGAATTAAAACAAATTTTGAAATGTCAGATTTGATGGGCGACTTGACCAGATCTAAATATGGCTGTATAAAATTCAGGCTGTTTTGTGCATTCATCTACCAATTGCATCCAATCTCTGGCTTGATAAGTAGCACTGTTTTAATAAAAGTTAGAAATAAAGTGGGTTTTTTTTTCCAGAACTATTGTCAGCCATGGAACATCTCAAAAAACAAAACACCCAATGGTTCATGTCCACTTGGCTATATTCACACTCTATTTAATCCTGTCATATGTATGAGATAGTGATCTCTTTGTTTTTGCTTGTTTGCAGGATGTGTGCTTGTGATATCAGTAATTGAACAGCTTGCAATGTTTCACAACTGTACAGCAAAAGCAGCAATAGAGAGAGTCTGCAACTATCTACCTGGTAAATATCAAATACACCATATGTTATGCTGGTACCACTGTATTTCACTGTTAATTAAAAATTCATTTGAATCTGAAAATGTTTTACCCACTACTGTTACAAAATCTACGAATAGTGTATGTGAAAGACATCAAGGGTGAAATTGTAGCTCACTAAAGTCAGTGATCACTCCCACTGACTTTAGTGGAGCCAGAATTTCACCCCAAAGATACTTGCATATAATACCCTCAGTTTGTTTACTTTGTATATTTGTCAGCACTTTAAGAATAGCCAGTTTCACTGTATATTCAGTCAGTTTCCCCTGACATTTGTGCGAGTCTTTACATAGCAACTGGGAAGATGAAAACATTTTCAGAAATAAGAAACTGTTATAAACTGTTGTAAAGTCACAAAAACTGGCAGAGGGACTAAAGGGCAGGTGTAAGACATTCAATTACTTCAAAGTAACTTTTTAAAATGGACTAGATATATGCCATAGTGCTGGTAGGGAACCGTACCTCACTCACCCGTCCAAAACGTAACCCAGGGGCTGCACTTGTGCAACAGTAACACAATCCGCAGCATGCAGATGGCGTATCATGGGCAGCCAAGGCCTGAATGAGGTCAGGCAGGTGCTGTGCTGCCAAGGGGGAGAAGGAGGAGAGGTGCTGTTCACAAAAGGCAAGCAGGAGAGCTACCCCTCAAGGGTCATGGTAGATTCTCCATTACTGACCATTTTTAAATCAAGATTGGATGTTTTTCTAAAAGATCTGCTCTAGGAATGATTTTGGGGAAGTTCTCTGGCTTGTGTTATACCAAAGGGCAGATCAGATGATCACAATGGTCCCCTCTGGCCTTGGAATCTATGAATCTGAAGCTGTCTCTAACTTCATGAATTTAAAAAGACAGTTTAGGATTTTTCATTAAAGAGTTTTTTCATACAGTATCTTATTAATTCCATCTCTGAAAAACTAATATCTTTCTCTTTAGTCCCTAGTTTCATGGAGGATGCATGTAGAATAATAATTCTATGCTTTCTAAGGTGTGGAGAAGCGTTTGCTAGAGGTCATTCGCTGAGTCAAATGAAGTCAGTCAGTTCCTGTTACATGAGACATGTTTTCATTTTTGACATCACAGGCAGATAACGATAGAGCTTCAATTATAAACCCTAATATTGCTGTTAAACTATGGTTTTCTTCTTTAAAAAAAAAAGGCTCTGTAAAGATGACACACTGTGGTTCTATGTTTATTTTCACACAGTGAATCTATTTCAAATTTGTTCAGTGTACAAGTGATGAAATTTATTTTTAACTGCCAGACCTGTAAACTTGCCCTCTACTCTGAAGGTCAAGTTGCAGTCTTTCTGGTTTATACATCATTGTAAGTGTAAAAATTCTACAGGCCAAATTCTGCCCTCCTCTGTATGTATATAACCCCATCATCCCTTCAAGTTACATCTGTGCAACCTCATTATCTTCAGTGAGGCACATGGATGCTATTGCTATTCCTTGAGGGAAACGTTTGACCTGGGACTAGAAATTTGTTAACAATTCTATGGATGATGCATGAGTCAGAATGCAATCAAGCCCTCTCTCTCTCCTAGATGTATAGGCTCTGCAGAGCTAATAAGAGTAAAAAGCAGTAAAACTTACTTTTATCACTCAAGTAAATAGATATTATTTTGAATGCACTCAGGAAGCAGAGCTGTTGAAGAAAAAGGTACCATTTAAGCTGAAGGAGCAATTCTATTATTATAGATATGCCTGAAGAGCCTCATGAATAACAAAAACAAAGCTAATATACAACAATTCGGTTTTCAGAGGAACTAAAGGGAGTTGGGGTTTCTGTTGGCCTAATCTAACTTTCTTTAAGGTCAATATTCTTCACCCTCTTAAAATAAACATTTTTTACTTGAACCTCTTTCCCTTAGCAAGGCTTGTTTCTATAAAAAAGACTTCTGTGTATTCTTCTCTTTGTATCTGTGTGCATACAACACAGCAGGAGATATGTGTAAGTACAAATACTGACTGACTCTGAGGACATAATTATAAAATACTGGTCAGAGGTTGTGTTATATTGCCTGAAGCCAAATGCTAAATGTAATATGTACAATCCAAGAAGACTATATTTACCCTAAAAAAAAGAACAGGAGTACTTGTGGCACCTTAGAGACTAACAAATTTATTTGAGCATAAGCTTTTGTGGGCTACAGCCCACTTCATCGGAAGCATAGAATGGAACATATAGTAAGAAGAGATTATACATATCTATATACAGAGAACATGAAAAGGTGGCGAGGAAGAGGCTAATTAATTAAGATGAGCTATTATCAGCAGGAGAAAAAAACTTTTGTAATGATAATCAGGATGGCCCATTTAGACAGTTGACAAGAAGGTGTGAGGATACTTAACATGGGGAAATAGATTCAATATGTGTAATGACCCAGCCATTCCTAGTCTCTATTCAAACCCAAGTTAATGGTATCTAGTTTGCATATTAATTCAAGCTCAGCAGTTTCTCACTGGAGTTTGTTTTTGAAGCTTTTCTGTTGCAAAATTGCCACCTTTAAATCTGTTACTGAGTGGCCAGAGAGGTTGAAGTGTTCTCCTCCCGGTTTTTGAATGTTATGATTCCTGATGTCAGATTTGTGTCCATTTATTCTTTTGCGTAGAGACTGTCCAGTTTGGCCAATGTACATGGCAGAGGGGCATTGCTGACACATGATGGCATATATCACATTGGTAGATGTGCAGGAGAACAAGCCCCTGATGGCGTGGCTAATGTGGTTAGGTCCTATGATGGTGTCACTTGAATAAATATGTGGACAGAGTTGGCATCGGGCTTTCTTGCAAGGATAGGTTCCTGGGTTAGTGTTTTTGTTATGTGGTGTGTGATTGCTGGAGAGTATTATTTGCTTCAGGTTGGGGGGCTGTCTGTAAGTGAGGACTGGTCTGTCTCCCAAGATCTGTGAGAGTGAGGGATCATTTTTCAGGATAGGTTGTAGATCTTTGATGATGTGCTGGAGAGGTTTTAGCTGAGGGCTGAAGGTGACAGCTAGTGGTGTTCTGTTATTTTCTTTGTTGGGCCTATCAGGGTTTCCTTCCCCACTCTGAACTCTGGGGCACAGATGTGGGGACCAGCATGAAAGACCCCCTAAGCTTATTTCTACCAGCTTAGGTTAAAACTTCCCCAAGACACAAAATTCCTTGTATCTGGGATTCAGTATGTTACCACCACCAAGCGATTTAACAAAGAATTAGGGAAGAGACACTTGGAGACGTCTTCCCCCCCCCAAAAAAATATCCCACCAAGCCTTGCATCCCCTTTCCTGGGGAGACTTGAGAATAAACAAGATGAGCACAGACCAGCCTTGGGTTTTTAGGACCCTAAAAACCCAATCAGATTCTTAAAAAAACAGAACTTTATTAGAAGAACAAAAAAAGATAAAAGAAACACTCTGTAAGATTAGAATGGAAGATAATCTCACAGGCAGTCAGATTCAAAACATAGAGAATCCCTCTAGGCAAAACCTTAAGTTACAAAAAGACACAAAAACAGGAACATACATTCCCTCCAGCACAGCAAATTTCACAAGCCAAAAACAAAAGAAAATCTAGCACATTTTCTAGCTAGATTACTTACTAACTCTGTAGGAGTTGGATTGCTTTCTTTCTTGATCTGTCCCCAGCAGAGGCATCATACAGACAGACAGACAAAGCCTTCCCACACTCCCAATTTGAAAGTATCTTGTCCCCTTATTGGTCAGGTGCCAGCCAGGTTACTTGAACTTCTTAACCCATTTCAGGTAAGAGGATTTTATAGTACTGTATTAGAGCTTCTTAACCCCTTCCCTTTATATTTATGACAGGGGCTGTCCTGTAGTAGGTGACTTCTGGGTACTCTTCTGGCTCTGTCCATCTGTTTTTTCACTTCAGCAGGTGGATATTGTAGTTTTAAGAATGCCTGATGGAGATCTTGTAGGTGTTTGTCTCTGTCTGAGGGATTGGAGCAAATGCGGTTATATCTTAGAGCTTGGCTGTAGACAATGGATCGTGTGGTGTGCCCTGGATGGAAGCTGGAGGCATGTAGGTAAGTATAGCAGTCAGTAGATTTCTGGTATAGGGTGTTGTTTATGTGACCATCGCTTATTAGCACAGTAGTGTCCAGGAAATGGAACGCTTTTGTGGATTAGTCTAGGCTGAGGTTGATGATGGGATGGAAATTGTTGAAATCATGGTGGAACTCATCAAGGGCTTCTTTTCCATGGGTCCAGACGATGAAGATGTCATCAATGTAGCGCAAGTAGAGTAGGGGCATTAGGGGACGAGAGCTAAGGAAGCGTTGTTCTAAGTCAGCCATAAAAATGTTGGCATAGTGTGGGGCCATGCGGGTACCCATAGCAGTGCCGCTGACTTGAAGGGATATATATTGTCCCCAAATGTGAAATAGTTATGGGTGAGGACAAAGTCACAAAGGTCAGCCACCAGGTTTGCCATGACATTATCAGGGATACTGTTCCTCACGGCTTGTAGTCCATCTTTTGGTGTATTCTTTTGGAATTTTGGTGTAGAAGGCTTCTACATCCATAGTGGCCAGGATGGTGTTTTCTGGAAGATCACCGATGGACTGTAGTTTCCTCAGGAAGTCAGTGGTGTCTCGAAGATAGCTGGGAGTGCTGGTAGCGTAGGGCCTGAGGAGAGAGTCCACATAGCCAAACAATCCTGCTGTCAGGGTGCCAATGCCTGAGATGCTGGGGCATCCAGGATTTCCAGGTTTATGGATCTTGGGTAGCAAATAGAATACCCCTGGTCGGGGTTCTAGGCATGTGTCTGCACAGATCTGTTCCTGTGCTTTTTCAGGGAGTTTCTTGAGCAGATGATGGAGTTTCTTTTGGAAATCCTCAGTGGGATCAGAGGATAATGGCCTGTAGAATGTGGAGTTAGAGAGCTGCCTACCTCTTGTTCATATCCCACTTATTCATGATGACGACAGCACCTCCTTTGTCAGTCTTTTTTATTATCATGTCAGAGTTGTTCCTGAGTCTGTTGATGGCATTGTGTTCAGCATGGCTGAGGTTATGGGACAAGTGATGCTGCTTTTCCACAATTTCAGCCTGTGCACGTCGACGGAAACAATCTATGTAGAAGTCCAGTCTGTTGTTTCAACCTTCAGGGCGAGTCCACACAGAATCCTTCTTTTTGTAGGGTTGGTAGGAAGGTTCTGTGGGTTAGTATGTTGTTCAGAGGTGTGTTGGAAATATTCTTTGAGTCGGAGACGTCAAAAGTAGGATTCTAGGTCACCACAGAACTGTATCATGTTCGTGGGCCTGGAGGGACAAAAGGAGAGGCCCCGAGATAGAACAGTTTTATGTTATTGCTATTCCCCCTGGAGCCAGTCATTATTTGTTTTGTTATGCTATTGGATATTTATATGCTGAGCTTCTTATGCTCATAAGGAATTTTGTGTGCATAGAAATGGCTCTAGCTAGCCAGCTCCCCAGTGTCTACTTTCTAGAGTTGATGGCAAGCCAAACCAACCCCTCCTCCTAGCTGCTAGTGAGACTGAACCAACCAGTTATCTCTTCTTGGGCAAGAGACATTGTACAAACCTGCTGGCTTGTCTCCTCAACGGGAAACATTAGAGGATGCTGTCAGCTTTTGTCCGCCATGGGAGATGTTGGGGAAGCCAGCTATTTTCTCTTACAGGACACTTCAAAGAGCCAGCTGGCTTGCTGGCTAGCTTTACCAAGGGTATTTTAATCAGTGATGGTAGCAGACATGGGATTGTGTTTATCCACTGCATGTGCCCTTTCAGGAGGGTAATAGCAAGATCTAATTCTGGTCAGGAGACCCATTTTTAACCAGCAGATTGATTATAAAAATCCAATCAAAAGAAATTATGTGGCAAAGGAGGCAAATAAATGAGTCTAATAACTTAATTGAAATAAAATATTTAACATGGGATAAGAAGGGTAAGCTGCAGTAGCTCTTGCAGCTATCATCAGCACCTTACCATTAAGAGGTAGTTGGGTATTTAATTTATGTACTCACAGCTACATTGTTAAACCTTTGGGGCCTGGCTCTCCCTTCACTTATACAGGTTTTACACTGATGTCACTCTGTTCACATCAGTGGAATTACTCCTGATTTACTCTGGTGGGAGTGAGAGGAGAGTCAGATCCAGTGCTGTCTTAAAACCTAGCGGTGTTTTGGAAGGAAATACTTTTTGTCTGGGGAAGAACCTCAGAATAGACCACTCCAGCTGGATGTTGGTTCTGATAAATCTGATTGGGTGAGGAAAGATAGCTACTTTGATTGGTGGATCCTAAGTGTTTATTTGGGCACATTAAGACGGACAGGAGAGAGATATATAGGAGTTTGCGGAACAGTGTTTAAGGGGGAGGTGACTGGAGACTTGGACATAGCTACTTTCTAGAGTCCTAGGAGTTGTGGGCTTTATTCTTGCTTATGTATTTTGCCACATTTACCATATACATACCTGTGTAAATGCACCTTTATTTTAATGTCTGGCTATGAGTCGTGCTTCACTGCTTATTAATAAGCAAAAACTGATATCCAGTTGTTGATTACAAGATACAGGAGACTGGTAGGCATTACAGCCCCAATTGAGTAGTACATCCCTGTTCAGCACATCTCTTAAGCACTTGGTTACAGTTAGCCACATGCTTAAGTGCTGTACTGAACAGAGATGCATTTAACAATATGTACCAGTGCTTTGCTGAATCAGGCCTGAGTCCAATTATATGCAGGAAATACTCCCATTCCTCCACAGAACTACAAGATCAGACCCTAGTATTAGATTGTAACTGGATTCAAACTCAAGTTTCTCTCACAGCAGTGCACCGCTTTTCCCTCAAGGCTAATATATGATAGTACAAGTACTTGTCTTTTTCAGTAAATATGTTGCTAAAGACTTTTTTTATAAACCGTATTTCGATGTGTATCCTTATTTGTTCAACTTAAAAGAATGAGATTTTAGTAAGTATTTAGAAAGGCCATAGTAATGTGAAAGATGAAAGGAAAAAGGAACACGATAGCTATTTGCTAAACTATAATTACTCCTTCTGTTATTCATTGCAAAATTATTTCTGTACTAAAGATATGAGTTTTTTACCTGCATAAATACTTGAAGACATTAGGTAATTCCAGCAGTAATATGAACTCATACATCATTTTCTGCACATTGATTTATCTGTTTTGCTTTCTTTTTGAGTTACAATATAAGATAACAAGTGCTTTGTCCTTAAACTACTTAGAAGATGCTCTTTAATAAATATTATGATAATTCTTAGCGCTTACATTATGCTATTCATCATTGCACTTAACAAACATTAATTCTCACTATAGTTCTGTATGACTCACCTACTAACACACAAAGAGTCAGAGCCTTGGTTAGAAGAATTTTCTGGTTCACAGTCATGTGCTGAAACCACTGACTGAGCACATGCCTTTCTCTAAAATAACCTGATATTTACCTTGACAGAGCAAGTCCAGCTGTGTTTCATGGGTTTGTAAAACTATCTTTAATTATGTTCCATTGTTTCAAAAATGTATGTTTTCCAGAAATACTGAACTTGCAAGGCATTTGTTACTTGGTAGCTGAGCTTTATGGGCCAGAACTAATTAAACTGTAAGTACTAATTAAACTGTAATTTTTCATCTAAAGTTTGCTTGTTTTAAGGGATTGTTTTTGGTTTTTAATGTACAGATGTATTGTCAGTGTGAATTGCGGGGGTTTCACTCTTCAAGTTCCATTAGTATGAGAGTGAGAATAACTCTTTTTTATATATAAGGTGTTCCAGAGAGACACTCGATTAGGTAGTTTGGGCAGTAGACTGAAGTTATCTGTTGTAAGGACCCAGGGACTAAAACCGGGTCTGCAGAGACTGCGATGGCTGATAGTCCCACAGCACCCCTGGGGGCCATGCAGCGGCACAGCCAGGGAGCACAATGGAGAATAGGCGCCACAGGAAGTGCCACCCAAAAGACTCAGAGTGGTGATACTCTGAGGAACCTCTGATTGGCCAAGCACTCTATTTAACCCCAGGAAAGTTGTCTGGGCAACCATACAGACTTTGGCCTGCTGCGACACCAGATTTTGCTTGATCTCCTGATCTCCTGTCTCCTAGTCCAGTTTGACTCTGACCCTGACTCTTGCTTGTGGAACCTGCTTGCTTGTGCTTCCTCCAGCTCCTGCCTGGCAACTTACTGTTCCTGGTGAGCAGACCTCAGCCTGGCTGTGCCTGCTAGGCCAGACTGCCTATGCTCCGGTCCCATAAAGCTGTCCCTGAATGAATTAATAAATGCTATCGCTAGCTCCTACTACTAAGCATTTTTATAGATCTTTACATATCTGTAAATCTCAAATCAGGTCCATCTGTCTCTGTTACCTTTTGAAATTCAGTCCATTTGGCTGTGGAAGAAGTTTCTTGAACCAGTGGTGTGTGGGGGAGATCATCTAAAGGGTCATAATATTTTAATCGCTTGTTCCCTAGCTTCCTTTTATACCTTAATAGGCTTTCTAACTGTCATCCTCTACTTGCTTCCAGCCCCTGAGCTTGATCTGAGCACTTGGGAGCCCCACAAACTAATTTAAATTCCTTTAAAAATAAAAGTAGATCATTTATTCCTCTTTGCAAGTTCTCTTTGCAAGATTAATTAAATGAATGTTTGCTTTACTTTCTACTTCCTTGGGGCTTTTTATAAAAAAAAATCTAGCCCGGAGACCATGCTACAGAGCTAAGTAGTTCAGTAATCAAACATCTTGATTTAATTCTCTATAAATCCAGAGGTTTGTCCCAAAAGAAGGAAACTATCTTGGCACTTGTATCTGACTAGAGGTTTGAAGGATTTCTAGTTATTTTGTTGAGTCAGGGGTTGAAAATTTGTACTAGACAAATTGCATCTGGATTAACTTTATCCTTTTAAAAAACAACAACGAGGAGTCCTTTAAATCTTTGTCACGTGTATGGTTACTTAAAAATGAGTACAGTTATAGTATATTTGATTCAGGGGCAGTATATAAAGCTCAGGGCTTCTTAGCCCTAGAATCTGGTTTTAAATGCTGAGTAAAATGCAATGGGAGAAAATAATTATGTTCAGGTAGCAACACTGAACTGAGCTTAAAGATGATAATAAAATGAGTTAAGGGTCTTAGTATTCTGGATACTCACCCTTCCATTGAAGTAGTTTATATTTCCTAATACCCAGGAGAGCTTAATGGTCTTTGTTGTGCATCATTTCCCTGTAGGTTAAAGTATAAAATGAATGCTGATGTGGTATGCCATTCCATTAAGCTGTGTAAACAGAATGCAGGACAACCGTTTTGTCACTTGTACCCTCCTCCTGAGGTAAGTTATGCTTGGATTTCTGAAATTACAGTGTAGAGGTCTGCTAAACTTGAATTGTACAATAGAAAGAATGAAGTTTGCAATCTTCATGCACTGAATTGCAAGCAGAAACACTTTAAATGTGGACAGTTCAAGAAAGCTTTCAGTAGAATAAAGGGTACGTGGTACATCTTAATTGTTTCTTTGACTATGTGTGATCCTGCTGTCTGTAGTACCAGATGCATGGCTCTCAGTCTCCATTTATCACAATGGGAATCTTAGAGGTAAATTCTCCTGTACCATTGTGTGTGAGTGCATTTGCCCTAGAATGAGTAAAATTCTGGATTCCATGTTATATACAAGTAAACATCCAGTTTTTCAAGTAAAAAACTAATACGCACATACACAAATCCAAACTTTCAAACATAGATGCCCAAAGTTAGGTACTTACATGCATATTTAAGCACCTAAATAGAAATGGTTTGATTTTTCAAAGGTGCGAAGCATGCCCATGTTCCATTGTCATCTGTGAGATATATTGGGTTGCTCAGCCCATTTGAAAATCAATCCATATATTTAGGCACCCATTTCTGAAAATCTATAGAACCTGGGACAGAATTCAGAAATCTAAATCTGAGTAAAATGCTGTGTGTGGTCTCTGATCCAGTGCCCACTGAAGTCAATCGGAGCCTTTCTGTTGGCTTCAGTGGGCTTTGAATCACGTCCATAAGAAGCGAGCTGGTTTAAATTCTGTTGCTGTTTAGAAGAGGGAAAATAACTGACTTCCCACTTCTCTGACTTCATTAGTGCCAACCGCTGAGCACGACAATAAATTTCACTTTACACCATGCGTGCCTTGCATACATGTACTAACTCCCCACCACCACCACCAACACATAGCAGCTACAGCAGTGGCCATTCTACAGGTGGTGTGAGAGATGGTAAAGGTGGTAGAGGGGCGGGGGGCGACCTCCCTCAGCTCCGATGCTGTGCTGCCAAGACTTTAACCAAGTGCTTCCCTCAATAATATTCTGACTCAGCTGGCAACTTGTTCTTTGGGTGAAATACCCCTTCCACCTTTCCACAAACTGCATCAGTCCTATACTCCTCCTGCCTTCCTCCGAAAATCCACCAGTCACATACTCTTCTCCACAAATAAATCCACCGCTGCTCACACCCCGGCACCTGCCCCAGTATCTCCTGGCCCACTGGGCTTAACCCTCCCCAGCACTCACAGCAGCAATGGCGGTGTCAGTAGCTGCCGGGATAGTAATAGTGCTGCAGCAGCAGCTTAGCCCTGCTTCTTTCTTTCTTTCTTTTTCCAGGAGCAGTGGATAGGGGTATGTGGAGGGACTACGTAGTGCATCCTCTATGCGCTCCTAGCAGCATTGGGGGGGAAGGCAGAAAGGCAGTTCCCCTTCCAGAAGGTGCCAGGGCAATAGCTGATGCACCGGTAGTGGACTAGATTTTGATCTGAATTTAGATTTTGATTTGTGCCTATACGGGGGAGAAAGGAGGAGCAAGAACTTCCCTCGGACCTCTGCACGCGCAAGACTACCTTGGACCTAGGTCAGCAGCAAACACCTACCCTCTAGAACAAGGGGAAAGCAGGAGTGAACTGTGCCTAAAGAGAGCAGAGAAGTGTCTCTGAAAGCACAGAGCTTCCTGGGCTAGTGCACTGTATACCCTAGGGCTGTACCTAAAGACTGTATCTACCCCTGAGCCAGCAGCAGTTGGGTTAGTTCCATCCTCAGAGAAGACTAAACATTTTAACAAGCCAAGATGGCCACAGTATATTTTGCCACTCCCTCCACTTAAAATATTTTATTCCAGTCCACCATTATCATACTGCTATGCAGAGAGTCAGCCTAAGAACTCTGGGAGGGGTTAGTGAGGTGATTTGGGGATACACCCAAATTTAACTGACTCTTTGTATAAATAAGTGTGTGGAGATGAAATCTGACCCATTGAAGTCAATGGCAATCCTCCCACTGACTTCAGTAAGGCCAAGACTTCATCCTGTGTGTCTGCGTATTTGATCTTTGGTTCACCCCCACCAGTCTCCTACAGCAGAACTGGAATCCTTCTGCCTGCCTCTTCCAACCCTAGAGAGCTGTTCACATTGATTACATTTTTCAGAATAAATCAGCAAACAAAACGGCTGGAAACTTTTCTTAAAAGTCAAGATTTGGCCCAGCCCAGTGTTATTTTGGGGCTTGTGCAAATCTTCTCCGGCTCATCAGTGTTTGCTTATTACTCTTTCTGACAGGCTTCATTTGTCTCTCATCACCAGCCAGGCAGATCAATTAACAGAGTTTTTTCCTCCCCAACTTTTCCCCTGAATCTTTAACTATTTGGACACCCCAAGAAACTATGAATGGAGGAGGGGAAGGTGTTTCATTTAGAAACCATGCTCTATTGGCTGATAAATTGCCCACGGTAATTCTGTGACAAGTAGGAATTGTGGGTGAAAACTTTAATATGCAGTTCAGGGATTCAGATACATAAAACCCAGTTTACTTCACATTTGCTCCTTCAGTTTGTAGTTTGATTGATCATTTCAGTTATATGAACGTGCAAATGTTGGCTAAATTCCCTGCCAAGTGTTTGAACAAGATTTTAATACTAATGACCGTTTCGTTCAACTCTACTGATTTTCAGGTACATCATTTATGCACTTGGATGCACGCTTTCCCAGAATTAGTGCAATATTTGTACTGGCAAAGTGAATGCAATAAATATGTAGTTTCTTTTCTTTATAGGACAGCATAATTTTTTGTTTTAATTGTCTTTATGACAACAAATATTAATGGCACTTTGATGTTTAACAGTTTTTTCAATCAATATTTTACGATTAGTGTTTACGGTAATGTTGATGTTTATAAATGAACATGTTGCTGTACCAAGGGCAAATCTTCTCAGCAAATAAGAGTCACTGTTCTAACAAATTAACATCAATTAAATTTTGTGCTATAGCCATTAATGCTCCCTGATTATTATAGGAGACTCAGATAATTATGATTAAAAATACTGCTCTCGTCATGAAGCATGAAATTCACTTAGCATAGCAGAGCTGTAGAATGTTCCAAAACAGTGGAACCAACTCGGTGTGGGTGGATGGCCATGGAGCGATTGTGTGGGGGAACTACCCATTTACTCTATGTAGTGGAACTGGGGGAGAGGGAAGGGGAAGGTGGCATGCTTTTCAAAGCTGCTCAAGGGATGTTGACACTGAGTCCTTATTAAAATAGGAAATGACTGTCTAAAACCCCGTGCTGGCTTTTGGAAATCTCAGCCTATCTCCTTATCTTGGTTATATTCTGTGAAAACAAGAGGATTCCATGCCCACGCATTCATTATTGTACACTTCAGAGAATACTTTAGCAGTCCCGTAGCAAATCTGTATTGTGAAGCCTGTGAGGAGAATGGGCTCTTCGGATCTTGTATCTATTATTCTCTTTTGACATGGTGAAAGCAATATGGATCAAAGTCAGAGGAAATATGTAAGCTGTGGTGATTTATCTACACCCACTTACTGATGAGTTAGCCATTCTAAGTTCATACAGCTTACATACTTAGGAATCAGGTGATGGTGTAAAACAAAGCTTAGTAGTATGTTGTGAGGGACTCTGCTTTCCAGCACTGCTTTTAAAATGTTTCATGTCTGCATCCACTACAGCTCAGTGTCTTTATCCAGCATAGCTTGTCAGGGTTCTTGGTCTCTGAGAATTAAGTATAGGCAATACTAGAAAAGGTTTGCCAATATAGTTGTACCAGAAACCTTCCTACTGTAAATGCAACTTATATTAGCATAAAAGTGCTTTTGAATGTATAGCTAGTACCAATTCTCCCAGTGAAATAAGATATTCTATGAAAAGCACTTCTATGCCAGTATAATAGTATTTACACTAGGACTTTTGCCAGTATAGAAACATTGCAAAAAAAATCACACCCCTAACTGACATTATTGTACCAACAAAAGTTTCTAGAGTAGACTTGCCTTACACTTCTGATCTGAATACTATAATTATTACTCCTTCTCTCAGTGACACAGATTGATTTGCCAGAAATCTCAATAATATTGAAGGGAGTTAAATGATTCCGACTTAACAGAATTTTTTGCCAGGTGAATGAGACCAACAACCTAGCCTGTCATTTGTATTGGAACTGAAACTCTGTGGCCCATTGGCATGCTGATGCATAAGTGAAAGAGGGACCTGATGCAAAGGATAGATAAGAACAAAGAAATTAATGGAAACGGGTTACTTTACAAGCTGTAGTGTTTGATTGTTTCAGACAACCTCAGACACTTGCGTATACCCTGCTTCTGTGTGCCAGAGAAATTCTGGATTGTACCTGATTCAGTTTTCCAGACTACCCAAATCACTAGCAATACAAATCACTCAAGTGGTGAGAGAACTTTTATGTGTGTATCCTAGCTTCTCACTCAGTTTGTGGCAAGTTCTCAGAGTTTCAGACTTGATATGCTAAGAGGAAATCAAATGTATATGAAAGAAGCAAATATTAAAGACAAAGCAAAACAAAAATGCCCCAAAAATCTTCTTTACTCTTAACTTGTTCACCTATCTTTTCAGGTGTAAGTGTGCATCGTTATAGTTAGGGGTGGGACTGATCCAAGTCCCTTGATCTGAATGCCTCTGAACTCTGGGTGAAGCCTAACAGAGAGTATGCAGTTTGAGCAGTAAAACATTCCCGCTCCACCTCACTTAGCTACAACTTATTAGAAATAGATGAACTGCAAAAACCACAAAGAAAATAGTAGTTCGTTTCCCAGGTGCTTCTCCACTTTTGTTGATAGCTGTCATTACTACCATAAGTATGGAGTTAACAAAGAACGCGCTCGCACACACGCACACATATCTGTTTCTGTGTGTATATATATGTGTGTATATATAATATGTACGCAGCAGCTATATGTTTGTGTGTGTATATATATGTGTATATATATATAATATGTACACAGCAGCTTCCCTCAAGCAGAATCCCAAAGCACTTCACAAATATTAAACATCCAGTCACACTGAAGTGCAGACTCTTCTCAGGTGAGAGGGCGGTACTTAGGAAAGCGACTTGTATATGGCATGCTACATAATACAGCAAAAGTGCATAGGGCAAGAAAAGGAAAGGACACTATGGCAATCCTCTGCTCTTACAAAAAAGTGCCACAGACCTTTAATCCAGAGAACACAAAACCATGGTCTCCTCCAAAAGATCCACGTGCTTTAAAATGCATGGAACTCAATGTAACTCCCTCCAAAGATAAAAAGCGGAATCAGCCCTGCTATATTTCAAACCCATGTGAGATTGCAGAACAGAACATTCAGCCTTCCCTTCTGACACTGTTGTTGTATGTGATATCAGAGTAGACCATGTTAATAAGAAATGTGTTTCTGAAAAACATAGCCTGAAGCAAAAAAGCCTTCTCTCCTACTGCTGCTTGTGCCCACAACTAAGATGCACAATGCAAAAGAAAGGAATGAGAGATAGAAAGAGTGAATCCAACATCTGCAAGTGTTGTTCATCAAGGTATCCAATCTTTTCCTTTCTCTACTTATTGATGGCAAAAGGAGTTTCTCAAAAGAAGATGAAAATTGAGGGATTGATCCTGAGTGAGAAGAGAAAATGATATGTTTAATAAATATGTACCGTACTGGAAAAGAGAGCTTGTTAACAAGGGTTATGAATGAGAAAGGATTAAAGGTTCTGATTTTTTTAAAAAAAAGGATACAGGGGATCATTATGAATGAATCTAAAGGCCAGGGCACAAAATGAATTATGCCTAAGGGACATAAAAGGCAATAAGAAGAGTTTCTATAAATACATTAGGAGTAAGGGAAAGACCAAGGAAAGTGTAGGTCCTCTACTTAGTGGGGAAGGATAGAGAATAACAGATGGCATCAAGAAGGCTCAGGTGTTTAATGTCTATTTTACTTCAGTCTTCACTAAAAAAGTTAATTGTGACCAGATACCTAACACAATTAATATTAATAACAAGGGAAAAGGAACTCAAGCCAGAATAGGGAAAGAAAAGATGAAAGAATATGTAGATAAGTTATATGTATTCAAGTCAGCAAGGTCTGCTGAAATTCATCCTAGGGTGCTTCAGGAACTAGCTGGAAGCAATCTTGGATCTGTTCGTGATTATCTTCAAGATGTTGTGGTGGACAGGTGAGGTCTCAGAGGACTGGATAAGGGCAAACATAATACCTATCTTTAAAAAAGGGAACTAATTGGACTTATAGTCAGTCAGCCTAATTTCAATACCTGGAAAGATACTGGAACAAATGGTTAAATAATCAATTTGTGAGCCCCTAGAGGGATAATAGGGCCATAAGTAATAGCCAGATGGATTTGTCAAGAACTAAGCGTGCCAAATCTACCTGATTTCCTTCTTTGACAGGGTTACTGGCCTAGTAGGTGGAAGGAAGCTGTAGACATGATATATCTTGGTTTTAGTAAGGCTTTGGATACAGATCCACATGATATTCTCATAAGCAAACTAAGGAAATGAGATCTAGATTAAAATACTATAAGGTGAATGCAAAACTGGTTGAAAGACTGTACTGAAAGAGTAATTATCAATGGTTCACTGTGAAATTGGGGGGATGTATCTAGTGGGATCCCACAGGGGTCTGTCTTGGGTCCAGTACTGTTCACTGTTTTCATCAGTGACTGAAATAGTGGAGTGGAGAATATGAGGATGACACTGAGTTGGGAGGGATTGCTAATGCTTTGGAGGACAAGATTAGAATTCAAAATGACCTTGACAAATTGGAGAATTGGTCTGAATTCAACTAGATGAAATTCAGTAAAGACACAAGCACAAAGCACAATACTTAGGAAGGAAAAATCACATGCACAATGCTCCAAGAGAGGTTGTGGAATCCCCGTCACTGGAGTTTTTTAAGATTGGTTATAAAAACATCTGGCAAAGATTGTCTAGGCATGCTTGGTCCTGCGCCAGCACAGCGGGGCTGGACTAGATGACTTCTCAAGGTCCACACTTCTATGATTCTATCATTAAGGCTGGTAGAAAACATGACAATGTAAATAAGTAAGTAAAATCCATTTATTTATGTCTAAATGTTGGTGACATCCTAGCAGAATTTTCAGAAGCCTTCTCAGTCCATTGCTAGCTTCAGACAGTCAGCTGACCTCTCAGTGGTCTGCCGCATACCATCTATCCATCTCCTTGCTGGTCATCCCCTTCTACAATGACCTGCCACCATTCCTTCCAGTTATTTCTCAAAGTTATTTCAGTCTCTATTCCTGATGTGACCAAAGTTTGTTGATTTCCGAAAGCAGGGTCTGATTCTCTCCAGTAATATTTCTGACCTAACCATTCATCATCTTTTCTGTCCAGGACATATGCAGAGTCTTTGGCAGTACCACATCACAGTGACTTCAATTATCTTTTTGTCAGCAGCATTCATTTTCCATGATTCACATCCATAAGTCACTATGGAAAAAAATATGCTTTTCACTAGCTGACCCTTCATAGATTTTGAGAGGCCAGGGTTTTTCCAAACTTTGGTAAGAGAGGTCCATGGCTGAGTGAGCCATTCCTAGTTTTCTTCCAATTTCTTTGGAACAGTATTCTTGATTGGATATGTATGAGCTGAGATAATTGAATTCTGTTACCTTTATAGCTTGTTGGTTAATCATGATGTCTGCTTGCATCCTGGTTTTATTAGTCATCTCAATGTACATGCCTTTAATTCTTGTCATATTCAGGAATAGTCCATATTCCTCACTATCTGTTTGTACAGATTCCAACATTCATTTAATCATATTGCATCAGTGGCTGTAGCGAAGAGTTTTGTGTCTTCAGCATATCTGAGGTCAGTTAAGAGGTGTCCATCAATGAAAATCCCAGCTCCTTCCAGGGCTTGTCTCATAATAAATTCTGCATGCACATTGAAAAGTCGTGGGGACAGGATACACCCTTGTCTCACACCCTGCCTGGTTGAAAACCACTCACTATCACCTGCTGCTATTCACACCAGAGTCTGTTGTTGATGTTATTGACTTGCAATGAGTTCATTTAGGGGCTTTGGAATCCCCACGTCTGCCAGTGTCCTCCAAGATGGTCATGCCAGACCGTATCAAACCCTTTTTGAGTAGTCTGTGAAACTGCATTGTACGCCCTGCGTTTTTCAATGATGTGACTGATGTTTGTGATTTGATCACACGTGCCTCATCCCTCTCTGAAACCAGCTTGTTGTGGTGGTAGTTCTACTTCTATCATTTGCTTCAGGCAGTCCTGGATTATGTAGAGCAGAACTTGTCTCAAGCAATATCAGGGAGATGATTGTTACTACACCATGTTATGTCTCCTTTCTTTGGTAAGAGTAGAAAGATTCCCGTCATCCAGTTGTTGTTCTCATCCATCCATCCATCTTTGCAAATTTTCCACATGAAAACAATTCTGTTGTCACCAACCGCTTTTAACAATTCTGTTGGACCGTTATCTATTGCCATGCCTACCCCCAGGGCTTTCCCAGGCTTCATTTTCGTAATAGCATGCACTGCTTCCTCTTGCAGGATTCTGTACTCTCCTTTCTGTCTTTCTGTGTTGTGAGTGGCTCTGAAGAGGCATGCAGACTGGCACAGTAATGCCTGTAGCATGTTGTACTAGTCATAAATGTGGCTGTATAATCTTTAAAAGACAGCAGTGAAAGAGCCAGGTAAATGAAATCCCGTAGTGCCCAACCTTTCCTTGGCTCTCTTCTGTTGCATGGAGCCCTCAGTAGCATTGCAGCAACCCTAGGCGGTGCAGCCAGGGACACATTCATCAACGTGGATGGAGCCGGACCTACTCTGGAGGGCTATGTGGGCACCCAGTGATCTTCCCTCCCCAGGGAAGGAGTCTGAGTTCACCAATCAGCTACCAAATAGCATCCCAGGCACACAGTGCTTCTTCTGTGTAGCAGCAGAGGTTACTCTCTGGCTGAGTTACAGCAAGGGAGATTGCATGGGCTGTGTAGCCTACAGGGACAGTTCCAAAATAGAGCTCTGAGCCAAGGATAGGACAAGGATGCTAGAGGGGAATAAGAGAGAAACTCTTGCCACCTCCATAAACATGGAGCCTATCCTCGATTCTCCCTAATCAGAGTAGACAGAGGACAACTGGACTTAGCATTTTGTGGAAAGACAATTTTTCCCATATAAAATGGGGGTCAGGGGATTAACAAGCCGAAATCTGCTGAAAAAAATTGGGTGCACTCTAGTGACAATATTTATTCAAGATAACTATTGCAAATGGGAGATGCATGTATGTACTGAGGCCAATGGGAAGAAACTGGGCTACATTATCTTGGCTCCTTATTGGCACCTCTCGTGTACTTGTTATATGCTACAAACCAATATTTTTTAAAGATTGTCTTTGAATAAAAGCACCATAGTGCTCATGCTGTAGGCAGAATAATGTTGCATATAAAAATGTACATAAAGAACAACCTTTGCTTTGAGAGAGACTCTTCTACTAGTTATTCTTATACTTCATTATTCCTCATATTGTTTGCCTTTTATTTTTGACCCTTAAATTTCTGAGTTAATTAATTTTGCTTTGATCAGTATCTACATCAAGTATAATAACAAACTGAATTTTATCTCCAGCAAAAATATTGATGGTAATTTCTTGAAATGCAAGTATATGCTGCTTAAAAATCCAAACTGGCATCCCAGCCACTCAGTATGGCAACATCACTTGTTTTTTCTAATATTTTAAATCTGCGGGCTCGACAAAGTATGCTTTTCCCCACATTGGATATCTATAACTCCATCCAGATAAATATAAACTTGCACTGAACTTTTCTACTGAGCCTTCAAACCTAGTGGATTTAAAGCTAGCAATTATATTCTTATGGCGGATTATAAGAGGGATTGATAGGTCATAGTCAAAAGGAGCAATTTGTCCTGACTAACCATTTTGATCAGCAGCAAAGCACTCACACAGTTGTGATCTGACCGTATAATTTTCCTTTCAGTTTGAAAACTGTTCAACATTAATTGATTTCTTAGTTCACTGATTCTTATAATTCACAGAAAAAAGGCAGGGATTCCTTCCATAGCAAGGTTAGTTGGGCATATTCTCAGCTCCTAAATTCCTCACTATCTGTTTGTACAGATTCCAACATTCATTTAATCATATTGCATCAGTGGCTGTAGCGAAGAGTTTGTGTCTTCAGCATATCTGAGGTCAGTTAAGAGGTGTCCATCAATGAAAATCCCAGCTCCTTCCAGGGCTTGTCTCATAATAAATTCTGCATGCACATTGAAAAGTCAGCGAATGACAAAGGCTGAGGGAATCAGGAGAATGTGCCCCCGACTGATATGACTGGTTATAAAAGATGGCCTAATAAAAGCAGAACAACACATGGGATTCATCGTCACTGTTGTGGAAGAGTATTATTTAAAAAGTAAGCTGTATAAAGGGTGGGTATTAAGATGTTGCTCTTATGAAAGTTCACAAATTTGCCTTAAGTTCTGGGCTCTGTCCTGAAAGCAATCTGCGGAGTCCATTTCCAGAGGCACTCGGCACCTTACAAAACTGAACCCCAATTACAGGGGTCTCTGACTTCGGTGAAATATAAACTTGGAAGATCTTTCTCACATCCATAGAGCTACCCTTTTCCCTCTACTGAAGCTTTTTAATGTATTGACATTTTAATAGGTAAAAAATTAACATTTTCATACATAAAGGAAAGAGAGTGTAAATATGTTCCAGAGTACACTGTCATTCACTAATGGAGATACCTCCCCTCAGTATCCTGCATCAATCGGATTAATATTATTTATAACAGAGGGGAGAACAGTTCCCCAATAACTTAGCTACAGTGGCTTAGATTCTAGTCTCAATTACACCCCAGTCAACACAATCAGTAGGGATATCTGAGTGTAACTGAGGGAGGATCCCCCACCTCCTCGACAGTGAAGGGTCCTTTGGCAAAGGAACCAGTGTAATTCTTCTGTACAAGGATAGGGAAAGAATTCCCGAAGGTTGTATAGTGGGGTGGGGGAAGGGAGGGTTTCACACCACAGTAAGGTGCAGAGGTCTACTCCACAGTGGCTCTCTGTGCTTCAGCATTCATGCAAGGGGCTGGTGTGGTGTTGGGAGCAGGGCTGAAAGATCTACTGTCTGAGGCCAGCATATTTTTGTGCTGTGAGAGTGGCTGCAAAGCAGTTTCTCAGCTGCTCCACTACCCACTTCCTTCTGCACTTTTCTCAGGCCAGTCTATCTGGACTGAAGATTTTGGCGCAAGTTAACCAAAATAAGAAAACGCATCTGGACAAATTCTATAGGAGAGGCACAAAATAAGTGTAAAATGAAACCGCAAGTGTAAATTAGTTGTGGTCAACGGTGCGCACCAGATTTTGGATTCTGCAAGTCTGAACAAGCAAAACAAGGGCCTGATCCAAAGAGACAATGAGCTCCTAGTGACTCTCAGTATCAAGCCCTAATCTTAGGTGTAGTCCCAAGTGAAGTGTCAGAGTGCAGGCTTGACAAGCCAGCTTTGCTTCACAATGTGTCTTGCAGATGCCTACTCACAGATCTCTGTGACACACTACACACAGCAGGTGTTACAGATTAGTGGAGCTGCTGATAAGAACCTAGACATTGATAAAAACTAGGCCCCCTTGCTGTTTCCTCTTGTATCCAGAGTACCCGCTGAGTCCTAATGGTATTGCTGAATATTTGGCAGATCCTGGCTGTGAGAGCCAGTGGTTGCTGTGGATTTGACCTTCACAGAGCACTGCATAGATTACCTCCTACTGCAATATGAACAGGTCTCTAGTATTACTGCTGTCATTCATGTTCATGGTGCCCGATGCATGTGAATTCCCTTGTGAATGGGATTGGTTGGGTAGATGGCCCAGTAACATTTCTTGTTCCAAAGAGTGACACTTCCACTGCAATTGGGGGTGGCTATGTAGGTCTTTGTGTACTGCTGCCAAGTGTAAGGGATATTAGTATAGTTGCTTTTGACCCACTTGTACAAATGCAGGAGAGGCTTTTCTCCTTGACATGCCCTCTTTTTGGCCAATCTGTCCCCCTGTTCTGCTATACTTCCCTGTGTAAGTAAATTTACTGTCTTTTGGACACCTACAGAATGCTTCATTAGAACATGTGCAAGTGGATTGTGTCACAGGGTGACACTGGCCCTTTAAGAGGGAGCTGGGCCGGTGCACCTGTGTTTTATCAGCACTCTCCATTTTGGCCAATTAAGAGGGCTTTACAGAGGGCACCTGGGCATAGAGTAGGAAGGTGGTGGGAGGAAGAGACCCAAAGAAGGAAAGTCTGGGTGAATCAGGTCTAAGGGGGGGGAGAAAGAGAGAGAGAGAGAAACTCTCCCCACCTGCTCCCTGAGAATAAGGGGAGAAAAAGTGGGAAATTCTCTGGGAAGCGGGGGAGGGATAGCTCAGTGGTTTGAGCATTGGCCTGCTAAACCCAGGATTGTGAGTTCAATCCTTGAGGGGGCCATTTAGGGATCTGGGGCAAAAACTGGGGATTGGTCCTGCTTTGAGCAGGGGATTGGACTAGATGACCTCTTGAGGTCCCTTCCAACCCTGATATTCTATGATTCTAAGATGGAAGACACATCCCGTGAGTTGGAACCACCAGCTCCTGTGGAAAGCCCTGAGCCAGGGTTTGCAAGGAAAAGGATACTCCAAGGAGCCAGCCTGGGGACCCAGAGCCAAGAAGGACACAAGGCACCGAGCCCAGAAACAGGCTGGGAACAGTGCCCCATGGGTGCGTTAAAGAGAAGCCCCAAAGGGCAGAGGGACCTTTTTGTTTGGTAGAGACTTTTTAGTTTCAACTTTGGTACCCCAGAGGGGGTTGTGTTTGTTGTGACTAGGCCAGAGAGCTAAGCCACATCTCCAGCACAAATTGGTGTGTGGAGAGCTGAGGATGTTGGATCATATTAAAGAAGTTCTGTATTAAAATCACAAATGAGTTTGATTCCCCACAGTTTAAATTCCAGGGTATTACTAATTAAGAGGTCTCTTGGTTTTTGGTACTGTTTCTCTCCCTCTATGTGTGAAACTTGCAACTGCTAATTGCGTTCGTATATTCTAAGACAGAGTCTGTTCTCAAAGCATTTCACACAGAGAGAGACTCAAAGCAATACTCTGTAACAACAGAAGCAGCACCCAGAGACTCCCCGCCCTTTTGTTGTATTAACAACTGTGATTAAAATAGAGATAGAGGATGTATGTGGATGGATGCTTGGTGTGGATAATAACTGAATGATCAGGGAGGTGCCAGCCTAAGAATCCAGTGTCCATCGGCTGAAGAAGGCATCAAGTGGAAATAACCAGAGGACCCCCGGAGCGCAGACTGGAATCCACCCAACAGCCTCAAGAATGGGAGAACCAAAGAACAAGATAACATCTGGCAGCACGGAGCCATCAGGAATGTGCCATCTGCTGATTGATTCAGCAACAGCATGATGAATCAATTCCCATAGACTGGCATAGGAAGAAATTCCTATAAAAATGGACTCTAGAAAGTGAGAACTTTGGGGTCTGATTCTGCAAACCAACTTCCAGGAGCATCAGATGAGCATCTGACAAGGCCCTGCTCCCTCCTCATGTCCAGGCCACCTGGCCAGTGGCTTGGCATGAGCAACTCTAAGGCTGGTAACTATGATAACAACCTTGCAGAACCTGTGTGTGTGTGTGTGTGTGTGTGTGTGTGTACATGAATGAATATGAGATTGAATGGAATGTTATAGCTATAACTAACTGCTTACTAGGATTCTTTCTGTATTCACAATAAGTGTGGTATTTTGCCTTTTCCCCTTTAATAAGATCCTGCTGGTTTTTATTTTATTGGTATAACAAAGGGAACCACCTCTGAGAGGGAAACTGAGGCTAAGAGTACTGAAAGTACCATATTCAACCGACAGGGAACACTACAGAGCTATGACAGATGGCAAATCTGAACTGAAGTTAACCTCTTGTTTTCTGGAGACTGGGTGGTTCGTGCATCCTTACATCCTATTTCTGGCCATCTTGTATAGAACAAATAGATAGCGCTTCTGTAAGAGTTGTTGAATTTTGTCCACTGTCACTAATTCAGCATAGCTGAGATCTGAATCAAAAATTGTAAACTGAGCTGGATTTCATCTAAGAAAATAAATGGTGCTCTGAAGCAAAATAAATGAACTCTTGCAACTGGAGTTTCATACACGGTGATTAGATAATTGATTATTAGTCCAATAAAAAGTAGTGAATGATTTATTTATAGATCCATCCTTCATTTTTGTGCCATGATTAATGACAGAAGAGAGAAAATATTTGGGGAAAAATATATAGGTAATGCAAAATTGATATATTTTGTTTTTCTCTTGCTGTTTTAGATGGGGCTGAATAAGGCTGTAAGGAAAGCAAACAGGATTGTCAGGAATTCCAAAGTTCTGGTAAGAAATAAGAAACAAAAGGTATTTCATGTTGTGACTGCGTTTATCAGGGATAGGTGGCCTCAGTTTGCATAATTTCAAATTTCAGAGTAGCAGCCATGTTAGTCTGTATTCGCAAAAAGAAAAGGAGTACTTGTGGCACCTTAGAGACAAACCAATTTATTTGAGCATAAGCTTTCATGAGCTACAGCTCACTTCATCGGATGCATTTCAAAACCGTTTGAACCTCATAGATTTGAAATGCTGACTGAGACTTCAGAATTTATTAGTTCTGCACTGTGGTTAGGTGAGACTGAATACAGGAATAAAGAAGGAGCAAAGAGAATGTCTAGTGTAAAAATAGGTGGAAAATACTGCAGAATGAAAAACAAATGCAGAGAGACTGTATGGGAAAATAAAAGATAGAGCCAGCAAGACCAAAACTATAATGAAAAGTAAAAGAGTTTAGGTCCTCTCAAGCCATAATAGGTATAGCAGATTTACACATCAGCTGAGGTGCAGTACCATACTCGCGCACAGTTGGTGCTAGCTTAACTCTTGGATGACTCGTCCATCCTTAATACATAGCATTTTTTTAAAAAAAGGAAATGGGGGAATAAAAAAAGCTAGAAATATATGAATAAAAGCCTGCTGAGCTCTAATTAATTTTATTAAGCCTGCCAACCTGATAATGGTTCAAGAAGCTCCCTGAACTCAGACTCCGTGCCCATGCTTAAATCCTCATCTGAGTGTTCACTGCAGCAATATGCCTCATTATTATTTATTACTATGTTGTTTGTGTTTGTTTATGCACAACACTGTGTTGCCAGCCTCACTTGTGTTGAATAGTGCTCACTCACACAAGTACCTCATTGAACCCCATAGGATCTTCATGAGAGTGTAACGGTGGCAGGAATCCAGATAATAAACACAAAACACCATGACGCTGCAGAGCTTAGAAGTCTGCTTCAGTAGCCCGATGTCAGACACTTTGGTTCAAATCCTATTTAGATTCTTTACAGAAGCAGAAGTTTCCAGAGCCTGTCAGTTCTGTCCAGGGCTCTTCCTCCAGCTGGGTCTCCAGATCTGCTGCTGCTCCAACCCTGTCTGTGTTGCAGTTACACTTTTCTTCCTAACCCACCATCACTCCAACCTTTTCTGCATGTGCAGACCTTTGGCTATTAGAGATAAGCCTGAACCAAAACCCTGGATCTGAACACCCCTGCGTTTTGGGGTTCTTTGAAATCCAAACATGTTTATGGGTGGGCTGAACCAAAGTAAAGGCCTGGCTCCAGCCAGCCTTAAACACTAGAGTTGGAAACCTCACGTTTTGAGCCTTGCACCCACCTCTAATTGGTAGCAGCGAAAAGAAGAGCAACTTTTTTGCTGGTAGCTGGCTATGCCTTCAGTTTTATGAGTCAAGTAAGCCATGGAGTTTGCTTCCAATTTTCTTCAGGCATTTGATTACTCAGCAAACATTTTTTGCTGTTTGCAAAGAAATTATTGATATTGTTTCTTCCTGAATCCTCACTGTGATGCTGCTCACAGTCATGAAAATTGAGATTCCTAATTAGCCTTTGGGCTACTGCCAAACTGTGATACCAAGGCAATAAACAATACACTGTAAATAAGGGTTTCAGCTCATGTGGAGCAGCAACAACAGGACCATGCTCCTTATTCTTACCATTGAATATCATGTTAGTGATGGTCAAATATTTCCTCGCAAATTGCATGAAGTTTCTACTTTTTTCCATCACCGGAGAAATCTAAAACTGTATAAGGTTTGGGGTTTAGTAATGCAGAGACCTCAGCCTGCTTAGTGTCTTGAGGAAAAAACATTTTAACCTTATGTTAAAGACACAAGCGAAAAGAGTTAAAGCATTTGAAATGTAAAGTACTAAGCAAGGCTTTCACTTTAACAACATCCCTTGCTCACATTCCCTTTAGCTGGAGAGAATTTTTTGACAGTCTTTTACATGATATTAAAGAGGATGATAGCTGTCCTTGAGGGGAAGGTTGAGGAGGAGAGAAAAGGTTAGTTGAGAGGGACTGGAGCCATTGTTGCTGTTAAAGCCCAATCCCATTTCTTAAAAGACAAAACAAGACACACACACACACAAACGAGGGGAGAGAAAAGAACAGCAAACATAGAAAACACAGTTTCTGTCTCTGGCGTTGACTCTTTCTCGCAATTTCACTGCTCAAGAAACACGTGCATGGAACACAGTCTTATTAGCCACTCCAAAACCTGGCAACTTGGGCTAGCATTGGACTGTTTGGGGCATTGTTTTTATCTGCCTCTCTGGTCACAGGCTTACAACAGTGTTGCAAAATATGCAATCTTGGCTGGCAAAGCCAGACTCTTAGTAGATGGAAGGAAAAAGGAGAGGGAAAGGAATGAGAAGAAATAAGGTGGGGAAGGAAAAGCACACACTGAGGAGAATCATAGAATATCAGGGTTGGAAGGGACCTCAGGAGGTCATCTAGTCCAAGCCCCTGCTCAAAGCAGGACCAATCCCCAACTAAATCATCCCAGCCAGGGCTTTGTCAAGCCTGACCTTAAAAATATCTAAGGAAGGAGATTCCACCACCTCCCTAGGTAACACATTCCAGTGTTTCACCACCCTCCTAGTGAAAAAGTTTTTCCTAATATCCAACCTAAACCTCCCCCACTGCAACTTGAGACCATTACTCCTTGTTCTGTCATCAGCTACCACTGAGAACAGTCTAGATCCATCATCTTTGGAACCCCCTTTCAGGTAGTTGAAAGCAGCTATCAAATCCCCCCTCATTCTTCTTTTCTGGAAACTAAACAATCCCAGTTCCCTCAGCCTCTCCTCAGAAGTCATGTGTTCCAGTCCCCTAATCATTTTTGTTGCCCTCCGCTGGACATTTTCCAATTTTTCCACATCCTTCTTGTAGTGTGGGGCCGAAAACTGGACACAGTACTCCAGATGAGGCCTCACCAATGTCGAATAGAGGGGAACGATCACGTCCCTCAATCTGCTAGCAATGCCTCTACGTATACATCCCAAAATGTCATTGGCCTTCTTGGCAACAAGGGCACACTGCTGACTCATATCCAGCTTCTTGTCCACTGTAACCCCTAGGTCCTTTTCTGCAGAACTGCTGCCTAGCCATTCAGTCCCTCAAAAAGTCAAAAAGTCTCACATCCCAGGTGGTTGTCAGGATTTAGCTGCAGACAGTGGAGGTGCTGATGTCATCTGGGTCCCTCTCTCTGGCCTAGTCTGGTCAGCACATGTCTCAGGATTAGGAAGAAGACAGCCCAATGGTGACTGGATTCCAGGAGACAGTGGTGGTGGAGCCATGATGGTAAAGCTTGCTCCTGCTGGTTCGCCCATCTCCCAGTCAGTAGCTGTTAATGGACAAATTCTTCTTCCTTTCCTCACAAAATCATCTTTTCTTTTAAGGGTGCCAAGAGGGAATGATGGACAGAACAGTTCACCCTCTCATTTTGTTCACCAATTAAGCCTAATTTCTGACACACCAATTTTGGTCCATTGATTTTTCGGTCCCATGTCTCTTTGTTTCCATGAACAGTTCACGCTCTCATTTTGTTCACCAATTAAGCCTAATTTCTGACACACCAATTTTGGTCCATTGATTTTTCGGTCCCATGTCTCTTTGTTTCTATGAGTTATACCAGTTGGCCTTTTTGTTTGAATTCATTCATTCTTTCTGTCTCCTGTTTGGACCTTTTCCCATCAACATTTTGGTGTTATAGGTTATTGTGACATTTTATGAATATTCACTCACTTTCACAGTTGAGCTCACAATTAGGGTAAATTTATAGGCTCATTTATCACAACAGGGCTAGGCAGATGATGGCCCTGAGACAGGATGAACAATCCTTCAGTTATTCCTCAAAATACTAGTTCTCCCATTCACTGTTCAATGAATAATGGGCATGAATTGTTTAAGACAGACAAACTACATGGTCCCAAATCAAAACTGCATAAAAATAAATTGGTTAGGTCCATCCTGTAGTTAATCCTAGCATACTGCTAGCAATTACCTCACAGCTATCCTTATTGAAACATATTTTAAAGCTACACATTAATTAAAATTAATATAATTTCCAAGGATTTAATGATCTTTTTTGACTCTCCATACAAAAAAGTGCCACCATACACTTTCAGTCTGATCGAATTTTATTTTAGATTAAGGGTAACAACGAAGAAGAAAACAAAAGGTAAGATCACTCTTCAGAGAGCACAGTGTGTGTACGTGTGTGGTCTCTGTAAAATGCTGCATTGAGTGTGCTTCCCAAAATGGCAGTTGACCCAGCAGATAGGCAGAAAATTGCCTGACCGACTCAAAAATGTCTGAATAGAAGATCATTTCAAATCATACCCTGTTTCTTTAAGCACAGCCCTGTATAGAGAGCAGGGGGAGCAGCATTGCCCCAAAGGGAGCCAGAGAGAGTTCCCAGTGTGTGCACAGGGTGTGTGTAGGATGGTGCAGTCTGCTCCCCTCAGTTCACCAACCCTGTACTGTGGGCCAGTGTGTGGATGTTGGGGTTGGGATTGTGGGGGTTTAGCTATCTTCTTCTACCCGCTTGGGACACAGAGATGAAAGTATCCCTGCAGTCCCCTGAGTGAAATACTGCATTTGTTAGCTGGCCTGCACGTGTGCTACGCAAGGGGAGGAGACCTACTGTGTACACATAGAAGGACTAGCTATAATCTCTTTCTTGTGTCTTCAAAGTCTTCAATGCAACCATCACCTCAGCTGCTTCTGCCCAAGCTGGGATGTCTGCTGTGTATGTGAAATCTTTGAAGTTAATGTGGCCTCGATCTGAAGCTGTTTTAAAATGAGAAACCGAAGGGAGGGAAGGAAAGTTTCTGTTCTACTTACAGCTATGTTTGGACTTAAATTTGACTGTAATATATCTAAAGCACCAGATTGTCTTTCCAAAGAGGCTTCAGATGTGGCTGTGTTAACATCAAAGGCTTTTGCACACTGCAGAACATCGTGACTTAGGGCTTGTTTACACTGGCGCTTTACAGCGCTGCAACTTTCTCCCTCAGGGGTGTGAAAAAACACACCTTCCCCCCCAAGCGCTGCAAGTTTCAGCACCGTAAAGCACCAGCGTAGCCACGCCCCCAGTGCTGGTAGCCACGCCCCCAGGGTAGCCACGCCCCCAGTGCTGGTAGCCACGCCCCTCGTGGAGGTGGGTTTTTTAAGAGCGCTGTGCCACGACTACACAAGCCACGTTAAAGTGCTGCTGTTGCCAGCGTAGACTAGCTCTTAGGCTGAAACTGAAAAGCTGACAGCTTGAGTGAAGCTTAAGTTGCTAAAAAATATTTTACAATCTCTCCTGTTGCTTTTGTATTCCTCATTTGGATTAGATTTACATGGCGGGAGGAGTCATTTAAAAAGTCAGATATATTTGTGCAAATTATATTTTTACAAAACTAACTACAGCATATACACACCTCCAAAGTTGTTTAAAACAATTACACAAGCTAGTTGGGGTGTGTGTTGGGTGTGTGTATAGCATGTTAAAGTATCCCTTTATTGTGTGATATTTACACCTATTCATAGATTCCAAGCCCAGAAAGGACTATCTGTGATAAGCTAGTCTGACCTCCTGCATAACACATGCCAGAGTACTTCTCCGAAATAATTCCTCGAGCATATCTTTTAGAAAAACATCCAATTTTGATTTAAAAATTGTCAGTGAGGGTGAATCTACCATGATCCTTGGTAAATTGTTCCAATGGTTAATTACCCTCACTGTTAAAAATTTACACCCTATGTCCATTCTGAATTTATCTCGCTTCAATTTCCTGACATTTGGATTGTGCTGAAGAGCCTATTATTAAATATTTATTCCACATGTGGATACTTAGACTGTGATCAAGTCACCCAGTAACCTTCTCTTTGTTAAATAGAGAAGCTCTTTGAGTCTATCACTATCAGGCCTGTTTTCTAATACTTTAGTCATTTTCGTGGCTCTTCTCTGAACCCTCTCCAATTAGCACCTTGAATTGTTGGCACCAGAACTGGACATTGTATTCCAGCAGTGCCACCAGTGTCACACCAGTGCCAAAAATAGAAGTAAAGTAACCTCTCTATCCCTACTCAAGATTCCCCTGTTTATGCATCCCAAAATGCATTAGCTCTTATGGTCACAGCATCACATTGGGAGCTCATATTCAGCTGATTATCCACCACAACCCCTAAGTCTTTCTCTGAGTCATTACTTTCTCTATTAGCTTTCTTCCCGTCCTCTGGAACTTCCCCAGTGCTGCAAGACTTATTGAAAAACACCATTAATGATTCAGCCAGCTCTATTAAAACTCTTGCATCCAAGTTATCTGGACTTACTGATTTTAAAATGTCTAACTTTAGCAGCTTCTGTTGAACATCCCACAGAGATGCGAGTGGGATTGAAAGAGTGCTATCACCATCTGATGAGACTGTCTGTTTTTTCTCCAAATATAGAACAGAAATATTTTATGAACACTTCTGCTATTTCTGCATTATTATTGATAATTCTACCATTTCCATCTAGTAATGGACCAATACCATTGTCAGGAGTCTTTTTATTTCTCATATATTTAAAAAAGTCATTCTTGTTGTCCTTAGCTCTGCTGGCCATAGATTTCTCCTTGTGTCCCTTATCAATTTTCTACAATTCCTAATTTCTGATTTATATTCATTACTATCAACTTCCCCTTTCTTCCATTTGAGATATAAATAGATAGATAGAAGTTGCCCCGAAAGCCACAATCCCACATTTGAGAACGATATAAATAGATGCCTTCACTTCCCCTCTATACCAGATTGTTGTGTTTTTTTAACCAGCACAGCCTTCTTCATCAAATGTGAGATTGTGGCTTTTGGGGCATCTAATAAAGTGTTCTTAAATAATTCCCAATTATCCAGTTATCTTCCTCCTACCCAATTTGGCTCATAATTGTTTTCAGATTTGTGAAATTAGTCCTATTAAAGCATCAAGTATATATATTACTGATCTGAACTTTATTCTGCTTGGACATTGTAAATGTAACCAAGTCATGATAACTTGTACCTAAGCTACCATTAAGTTTTAGTTCTGTGATCAGTTTTTCTTTGACTGTTAGGACAGATCTAATAAAGCATTCCCCTGTGTTGGCTGCAACACTTTTGGAGTTAGGAAATTGTCATCTATAATCAGAAATTACAAGGATGTTTTCGTTCTGGCAGTTCCCTTTTTGTCTACTTAGTTCTCCTTAAATAAGTTATAACCATTGATTTTAACATTCCAATAGTGCGAATCATCCCACCAGGTTTCAGTAATAACAATTAGATTGAATTATGCTCATAAATAAACTATTCCAATTTCTCTCGTTTGTAACCCAGGCTCCTAGCATTGATGTATAGTCAATTCAAGAATTTCTTGAATATCAGATACTGATGGTAGCTGGCCACTCAATATGCACCCAAGACATGTGGTTAACTTCTAATCATGTGTTGTTGCCTGAGCAAATCTGCTTCCTTCCACCTAATCCCTGCCACCGGGGGCATGTTGAGTCCTAAACACAGCAGAACTGGTGCATTGGTACAGTATTGGGAGTTAGGATGCAGGGAGCCCACACAGGAGGTCTGAGTCTTCTTGCATGCTGCAGAGCACAGCACCATGGGAGCTAAATTAGAGAGTGGGGTTAAAGTGGGGTGAGACTGGTGGATCTGTGACTGTGATTGCCATGCTGACCAATATTGTTTCTTTGTACTCCCCCATCTGTCTGTCTGTCCATCTGTTGTATCTTGTTTTATACTTAGATTGTAAACTCTTTGGTGCAGTGACTGTTTTTATGTTCTGTGTTTATACAGTGCCTAACACAAGGGGGATCCTAGTCCATGACTAGGGCTCCTAGGTACTATAGTATTGAACATAATAATAGTAATCCTCCATGGCCTGAGGAAAAGATGCTGTTCAAGCTGTTCATGCGTACACCCTACAAACCTCCTTAGCCCACAGCCTAGTTACTCAGGCTGTGCACTGACAAAAGAATTTTTAGCCCTTCATACTTATAGTCCATTTGAACATATGGTAGGTCATACTAGCCACATGTGCATTAAATTAATGCCCCATTTACATTATGTGAGCATTTCTTTGACATAAGCATGTACCAGTAAGTGCTACTTTGTTCTGGGATATTAGGATTACTCTGTATCCTCCACATTTGGTTTGTCACCAATGAAGGTCATGTATTGTAAAAAGGATTTACCTTGGAGCATAATTTTCTACAGGCGGTAAACATGGCCCTGCCTGGGGTTTTCTAAGTAGGAATCCCATTAAAAACCAATGGATGTACTATGTACACATCCAGCTCCTTAAATTATCCTCCTTTTTAGCCTGAGCCTGCATCCCTTGCTCACCCAAAACTCCCATTGAGCATTCAGGAACAAGATTTATGTTCAATGAACACTTCCACAATTCCTGGTAAGTATCATTGTCACTTTTTCTGTTCTCTTGCAAGATGCAGATGGTTTATAAAACGTTGACTTTATTAAAGTGAAGAATCCCAGTAAATGACCATTTTCCCCCAGGAAATTGTTCATCCCCTTTAATTATGTGACAAACATTACACAAGCAGGTGGAAAATATGTGAGCTATATGAACTAATGCACTGTTCTCTTTTCCTAGAAAAACACAGCCGGTTTTTCAAGTATATGTGCACTTCCCCTTCTGGTCAAGCTGTGTGAGAAGATTAAATAGTATGTATGATATTTCCAGTCCTTAATAAGAGAAATTGTAATATCTGGGGCACTTGTTCCTTTTTATAAATAAAAAAAAAAAAACTTCAGATTTAAAAGGGCTTTGTACTCCTCCTAAAGATGACAACATTGTTTTCCATCAGAAACATTCTTTAGAAAGTACAGCAGTTAAGGTACATTTTGCTCCTAGAAGAAGATGCTGGAAATGAATTTGAATATTTTTAATATTGAAAACAAAAGTATAATGACAGTGGTGATAGGAGGACATGTAGGCCCTGTCCCAAACTGGGGGTAACTTGGCGTCTTCCCACCCAGAGATTCCATGTCTGCAAGCCAGGTTATCATCTAGTACCACTTTTCCTCTCAGATTTCCTGTCTCCAAGAGACTTGTCAATATTGGTCACTCACCCAGTTATTGTGCTTCCTGTCCCACTGGAGAGAAACATGCTCTCCTTTGATCACAGCAAGTAGCATCTGTATAATTCTAAAAGGCACAAGATAAGAAGTGCACAGGGGAAATGCTCAATTACACATATATTAAAGCTCGCGTCTCAATAAAGGAATGTAGGACTGGGCATCAAATGGGCTACTGTTTTCAGAGAGCATCTGTTGGAGCAGAGAATTTATGGGTTGGAGGAGGAACACATGAAGCATATCTAGTAAGGGATAGGAACACATGAAGCATTTTTAGAATGACCCTATTTCCCAGCCCAATTAGTTCAGTAAAATTCCACTCTCGTGAGTGAACCTCAAATATCAATAGTAGGAGTTGGGGTAATCTGTGCAGAAAATTTCTAGAGAGTCTGTAAAATCCATTAAGTCAAGGCTAGAAGTATTATGAGCAGGGAGACTAAAAGATTTAGCTCCGTGAGTCAGATAGTGGTAGTGGGAGCCAAAATGTACATACATACACACTATAAAATATAGGCCAGATCAACGATGTTCAATTCCCTCCCCCGCAATATGTGGCAGAATATGTTTTCCTCTTCAAACTTGTTCTGGATCTGTGCCATTTCCTTTCAACTAACACTAGTCACAGAGACTGAACTAGCCTAAAGCAGGCAGTACTTTCAAAGCACTGAGTGCACAAAGAACCAGGGTGACAAGTACAAATACAAATGTGCATAACATATCTCCATTGGTTCTCAGTGCCTGATGCTAATGTAATTCGAAACCACCTAGCCCAGGAGCACCAGCTTAGTTTATTTACCCTGATTCAGCAGCTCTCATGTGTCCAAGAGGTTGGAAACTCTTTGAAGGTCATATGCTTAGCCTCCCAAGGAGAGGATTCTTAGCATGTCATTCCAAGAACACTACCTGCTAAGCAATACATGAGAGTGCTTGTTTCACCACTGAAGACAGATGCTGATCTGCTTTCCCTAGCCAAGGACAGATGTCATAATGTGTGGAAGAACTACAGGATCCATGGGGTTCAGTATGCTGTCACTTTACATAATTCAGAAAGTATTAGGCTAATTTTACTAGAGATTTGATTTGATATTTTATTTTAGGAATTTAGTGCTAGATTCTGCTGTTATGCAGGTGTAACTCCATTGAACGGAGAACAGAGTGACTGAAATCAATACTCTGAAATGCAGATCCTTGTGCTTGAACATGGAGTGAGAAATTAATAATATATTAACAAAGAGCGTGTATATTTTCATCTCTGTATTGTATTTTCGTTTCTGAAAAAAAGTATTGTGGTGTTTTTTACAGTGTCATAAAAAATAAGTTACCTTATGAAGACTTTGATGGAGATAAATTTAGTGATTTCCCAGTAAGTAAAGCTTCTCTTTTGGTGGGATAATCCCCTATTGACAAGAATCTCTCTGAAGTTCCTGCTAGCTTCTACAAAACTTTTTTCTTTCATGGGAGAGCACAGGAGTCGAGTGAGAGCAGCTTTTATTATAGAAGGTAATATTCTTTTGGGGGAAAGGGAAAGAAATCACTCATTTATGCCATTTTTGGAGATAGCTGCATTGTCTGCAGAAGCAAACTGCTCTGCCACTGAGTAGTATGTTTATTGAATTAATAGATGGTGAAGCAAAGCCATTTAAAAAAATTAAAATTGGCAGCTTGTCTTATTTCTGCATCAAAATTAGCACAGTGTCATGTATTAAAGCTTAGTGTTGGGAATTTGGAATAAAACCCATTTACTAGGCTTTATTCCTGCACCTTGAGTTACACTGTCATTTTAGATATTTGAAATTAAAAAAGAAAGAATAACAAGAACATCCTATTTGTGCCTCTCCTCTTTTAGACATTGAGGGGATATCACTGGAGAGGCAGAGACTGCAATGAACGAAAAGCATTAGTGTACCCTGGTAGACGGTAATTCTGTTAATTATTTTTAGATACTCATGTTAAAAATAAATATGTTACAATGTTTGGTCAAATCTTTAAAGTGTATGCATTATTATTATTATTATTATTTATTATTTATTTTATTACTATTATCATCATGATCATCTATTAATTTGTATTCTGATAGAGCCTAGATGACCCAATCAAGATGAGACATAATGGTGGTAGGTGCTGTACAGACACACAGAGCTTAAGTCTAAATAGGAAAGACAGACAGAGGATGAGAGGGGAGGGCAAAGAGAAGCACAGAAAGGTGAACTGATCTTAATCTGTGTTATATAGCAAGTAGGTGGCAGAGCCAGGAATAGATCCCAGTTTCTTGAGTCCTAATCTAGTAGGCTACACTGCTTCTCATCACTTCCTCCCAGACTTCACTGGTGGTTGCAGGTGCTCTGCACCACTGCAGAGTAGGCCCTTTTGACCCTTTTTGATCTTCAAAGCTAGCTCCTATTTACTCATTATTCCCTAGAAGCTGAATATACTTATATGCTGGTACAGAAAGTATTACAGAAGAGCAATGGAAACTACATACAGTAGGGCATATTAATACCTTGATGCAAGGAGGAAACACATACACACGCTGTGCCATGTTCTGCCCTCAGATGCACATGCAGGGTTCCCGCTGAAATGGGCCTCCTGAAGCAGAAGCAGAAATCGGCCTACTGAAAGAAGAAATGGTCCAATATCATGTGTATTTGGGAGTCATATACAACCCTCTATCCACATGTGCAGCTCCTACTGAAGTGGGTGGAAATTCCACATATAGATGACTGGTTAGATACAGGGCCAGATTCCAGTCTCACTAACATTGCCATAAATTCAGTGTAAGTGATATTTTATCCTATATTAGGTAAATAACTCCCAGTAGCATCAGTGGGACTTATATGCACATGCTGAGTGGAGAACTATGTGCCTCTGACAAAGGCCCTCTCTGCCCCTTACTTTACCCCATGCTACAAAATCATTTAAAAAAAGGTTTCTGCTCACATGATTGTGCCACCAAGCATCAACAGGGCATAGTTCAGAACTATTTTTAAAACCTTGTAGTAGCCAAGTCCTGAATAGTTTAAAAATACAGGCTTAGCAGAATTATGTTCCACTCACACTGAGCAGCACAACTGTGTTAGCAGAAACAATCTTCTAAAACCACAGTGAACACAGGAGAAACTTTAGATAGGGCCACAATGTAAAGTGAGCATGAGCCAGTTGTACTACATGATGGGCCTGATCCAAAGCTTGCTGAAGTCAAAGCCCTCAATGATATTTGATGAGATCTGAAATAGTGGTGAACTAGGAGGGAAAAGGGTAGGTAGAGACTGCAAACACTTGTGCTATGTCTACACTGGAGCTGGAGGGGTAATTTTCAGCTCAGGTAGACTTGTCATATCTCTGGGCAAGATAGCCACACTAAAATAGCAGTGTAGTGACCGTGTCCATGGGCATCAGAATGGGCTAGCCACTCCAAATATGTACCTACAGTTTCAGATGGGATTGTACTTGGGGCAGCTAAAAGCACTGGAATAAATTGCCTAGAGAGGTTGTGAAATCGCCATCGTTGAAGATTTTTAAGAGCAGGTTAGACAAACACCTGTTAAGAATGCTCTAGATAATACTTCGTAATCCTGTCATGAGTGCAGGGGACTGGACTAGACCTCTCGAGGTCCCTTTCAGTTCTTTGATCTTGGTGCCCATGCAGCTGGAGCTACGCAGCTATTTTTACCATTGTACTGTGGGTATCGCTACCCAAGCTGGAAATGCCCCCTCCAGCTCCATGGTAGACGTACCCTGGGTTAGAATTACTCAGCACTTTGCAGAATTGGGCTCTAAATCACCAATGTATTTTGGGGGGAATGTCACTTCTCTTAAATTCTGAAAAGAAAAACTTATATACAAGTTGAAATTTCTAATTATTTCCTTTAAAATGCTGACTGTTTGATGACCTCCAAGAAGCACATGGTCTGACATTATGCTCTTATAGAATATGGACCAAGGAGGCTGGTTTCCTTGAAAAGCACAAAGCATTTTACCGTTAACCTTATTTTATTATTTTTTTAATGCCATATCTCTTTTTGTAATTCTATATTAGCCCAGATAACTGGGATGTGGAAAGAGATTCTAACTGTAACGGTATATGGGTAAGTAAATGATGTTAAATCTTGAAATTTCTTCCTGATTCCGCCTCCTTTCTCTTCTTCTTCCCTTCCATCCATCCATCCCGCTATTTTACAATTAGTCTGTAAGTGTTTAGACTATTTTCATTTGCATACCAGATTGTGATATCGGAAGTAATACCACTGAAGTCACTGGGTCTACTTGCAGAATATCCTTGTGAATAAAGGACACCACTGTGGGTGGGTGGGTGTAGAGAGACATCCAGAACATTCTGAAACATGACCCTTAGACAGGAAACCTCACCATACTTCAGGTTTGTAACAATAAAACCCAAATATGCAAGTGTTTCCCAGTCTGGTGTTTTGTTTTGAGGTGTTGTGGGGGTGGTTGTTTTGCCAAAGTTTGAGGCACCTTATGAAGGTCTGTGAGTGCAATGTCCAAAAGAGAATTCACGGAAGTTATAATAGTGCTTCCACAGGCTTAGCTGGAGACCATTGGGAAATTAAATTATCTACTGGCGAATATGGAAAAAATATCACTTTTATTCGTGCTGCATTTGCAAGAGACATCAAATCCAGTGTAAATCAAAACAGCATGACATTTGCGATCTCTCAAACATTATGCTATTTTAATTTACATTGGATTTAAACCAAACCCCAGTGACATAGCAAGAACTTTAAACTTCCTTATGATCTCTATTTAAAAAAAAGGGAATTCCCAGACAAAAAAACTTAGTTATAAGAGAGTTAAGGTCATAAATAAACATCCACGGAATTAAAAAACAACGTTATTATGATGTGAAGTTCTGAAAAGCCAATAATCCAAATGATAGTCTTATTATTTGATTTGTGCTGTCACTTTCCAGGTATCAAATAGACTTCTCTTCCCTTTTCTCCTCTAACAGGGTGCAGATCCAAAAGATGGAATTCCGTATGAGAAAAAATTCTGTAAAGGTAAATCATTAAATGTAATACATGGCTAATGCAATATTTATGTTACATATGTTTTTATACAAATAGTCATGGTCATTGTAAATCCAGAGAAAAGATGACAGATTTCACAGCTTCTTTATAATGACAAAAATGGCAAATTCACTCTTTGCTTTAATGTGAGGAGAAAACTCAAAGGGCATGTGCTGTTATAATATCAATATAAATTTAGAAAAATGATTTAAAAAGTGACTTTAGAGTTGAAAGATACCCAGCTGAGAGAATTGGAATTTGATTTTTTTATTCATAGACCAGGTACAGCGAAGGCAGCAGCAGAAGAGACCTCTTCATCCTGCCAATGTGCCTCAAGCTGAACTTGTAGGGACTCCCTCTAGGAGTGAGAGGACAGTTTAGTTTCTATGCACATCCAGTCCATCACTCTGTTGGAAATGCCAATAATGGTGCCAGTTGTAGTGATGATATTTTTCCTGGTATGGCTATCTATTCACTAGGAAATGGACTGACATTAACAACTCAGGCCATAGATAGATAGATAGATATAGATACACCAGTATTATAATATGCTAATATTAAGAAACCATAATAACAACTTTCAAACCTACATTGACTCACACTAAATTAGTGACTTAAAGGTGAAAAGCTCCTCTGCAAAGCCCTTTGTCATTTTAGATGGAAAGTACCACCCGAGTGCTAAGTAACATCAATTATTAAAAAGCCAGATTATTCCAATGAAATTACCTTGAGAGCCCCTGACTCACAGATCTACTCTTAATATGAGTCATTACCAATTCCCTGAGTATTCTGATTTCCCTAAATGTTTGATTTTAAGTATTTTTAATAAATATTCCATAGGTAGAAAAAATGAATGTTAGCTTCACAGCAGAGCCTGTGTTAAAATAACAATGTGAATAAAATCTTAAGGGATTCTTTCTCATTAAGCAAGAAGTTCTCTCTCTTATTCATACAGCATGCCTACTTGTTTTTCTTAGATTGTTGGCACATCTGTTTAGGCAGGCTTTTGGTGCAGATGGAGTGAAAATCTCCCATTCTAGGATCTGAAATGAACACATTTCAAACACAAATACTGGCCAATGCCCTACTTCCATTTTACACACTGAATCTACCAGTGCCATGTCTTTTTTATCTTAATCTTGTTGTTTTTATACGGAGATTCGAGGCCAAGGGCATTTTAAAACTATTAATGAAATGTACTTATTAGATGCAGAGTCCAAGGGGATCATTCTGTTGGGAGATTCAGCTGGAGCTCATTTTCACATCCCTCCTGAATGGATGACAGCAACACAGATGTCTCTGGTAAGGAATTCTGTTCTGATCCTTGAAGCAGCGCCAGCCTCGGATTGATATTTGCCTTCTCTCCTATTATACAGGGTGCCAAAAGAGAACAGGTGCAAAATGCCCTTTGTTTTGGAAATCCATCACATTTTTGGAGGAAATCTCCATTGGAATGAATTCTGGAGAGACTTAGGAAGAGGAAACATCCCAATCTATGCCAAAACACTGCCAAGGGGTTCTTTAAAAAAAAAACAAAAAACAAAAACCCACCAAATTTATAAGATAACGATAAAGGGGAAAATTCTTTGCTGCCATGACTTCTTTGACATGAGTGGAGTTAGGTCAGCAAAGAATTTGGCCCCAAAGTTCCACTATTGCACGGGAGATAGAACCCAGGACGTTTGGCTTTATAAACGCAAGCCTTGAACAAAAGGAGAATGTCGTTTTGCTATCAGTGGGCCCAGTTTTGGAATCCTTTCCTACATTACAAACTATTTACATAAGCAGACTCAATGAAGTCAGTGGGACTCATTACACTAGTCTTAAAGGAAAGAGATTGTCCAGGGTACTCTATCAGTAGCATAATGATGGCTCTTCATTTGCTTCATATCTCAGCATGAGCTTCATGATTTTCAAATGGAAAAAAAGCCTGAATGTAAATTATGCTAAGGATGCAGATATTGCAGTGCCATTCACTGAGGTGGAATAAAAAGGCAAGGGGAGTAAGTCACTTTAAAAATTTCCACTTGTTGGTGAAGGGGAATCCTCCAAGATGCCCCATTCCTCCTCTTTATTCTTCCCCGAACAGGGTCCCTTGTGTTGTACAGACTTGACCCTCTACTTGAGAAGAGCTGTATATTAATCCCTCTGGAGTATATCGGCACTGCACTTGGGTCAGTAGCAGAGGGATTGCTCAGAAGTGACACAAGTTAGCCAAAGAGACTGAATTTTTCTGTAGCTTGCTAAACTCACACTGGCCCCAGAGGAAGAGGAACATGGAAAATGTGCCATTTTTAAAGAAAATATTCAGTCCCAATAATTGCCGCATTACTGGAGGCATGCAAATTTCTATCAGAATTGTATGCATTTTTCATCGTTCATCTGCAAAGCCAAACTGATTTAAATTTTCTAGATTAGCAGTTGTTTTTCTTCATTCGTAGTTTGAGAGATGATTATAGGAATGACATTGATGACAGAGCTGATGATGGAACATAACAAATTAGTGGTAATGATAATTGAGATAATCTTGTCTCATAAATATAGTGATAATAGTGATGACGACGACGACGACGACGACGACAATAACAATACAATAACAAAATGATGCATTCAAGCTACAGTTTTAGACTGTCAGCATTTCTATTACAAATCACTGATGTTCAGACTTCAGAACTTTTCTAGAAACAATTTCTCTAGGTTGAAACTTGGCCCCATAACCTTTCATACTCTTATTTTCTGTACGAAATGCAACAAAAATTGGTTTACAGCATCTGTTTTAAGATGTGTCAGGCTTACCCAGTTTCTTGTTAGCATAGGTTTAACCCTAGCATAGTTCAGATTAATCCAATACCTTCTTCTGATTTAAAAAACTACTTGTTGGAGGATTGGATGCAGGGGTGGATTAAAGCTAGCTGAGCCTCAGAGGCACTAAAATTGTGGGGCTTCCTCAAAATTTCAGTCTTTCCTAGAGAGACGTTCCAGCCACCTCATTCCTGAAACAGACATTCCCCCCACCCCCCTGTCTCTTACCAGCCCGGATGACGCAATCCCTATCAGGCTCTTCCTCTTAGTCTTCCCAAGCCCTGAAAGATTCATTAACTTTCTTCCTACTCAAGTAGTGCAGTCCCATCCAGTCCAGCCCATCACGGACTGACTGGTTCTTGCCTTGTGCCCAGGCAAAGCAGGTCTGCTCCCACCAGAATCAAACGGATTCCCTTGTACCTTCTGTTTCATCCCTGTCAGTCTCTCCCTCTCTCTGATGCCAGTGGCGTGCCCTTCCCCTCGTTTCTCAGACAGTTGCCAGCCAGTCTACACTCTTCCTAGCTCAGTAACATGCCTCAGTTGCCCAGGTACGACCAGTGTCCCCACAATTCCCTGTCTCTCCGCTCATTTGCTAGTCATGACTTGAGGGTCTGAAGGGAGGGGCCTGCTGCATCCATAGTGGGTGGCGTCATATGTACCTGCTAATATGGCTGCATGTCCTACCTCTTCTTAGTTAGGAGGCACTCTGCCTGCTGCTTTCCCTTCCTCCCCTATTCCCTTGGGTCACAAAGTGGCCTCTGTGAATGATTTGTATTAGGGAGCTGAATGCCTCTTGTTCTCATGCCCTCCGCTGGTGCTAATGTTAGTCTCCTGGGAGCAGGCAGCAGCTGGCAGCAACCCACTGTGAGGTGCACCTCGTACTGTTGTTGTCGTGCTCTAGTCTGACCCAGTATTGCTTTCTGATTTTGGCTGGGCATTGGCCTTCGCTGAGTACTGGGCTTACAACTCAATGATTCACACTTAAATCCTCCCCTGACTAGATGGGTCAGGGGGTTGATAACGGGATATAGAAGCTTTCACTTCTAAATCAGTGGTTTGAATATAGTCCAGCTGGGCTGGGATTGAATGTTGTTACTGTCTGATAGCTGTTCAGTGGCCAGTATATGAAATGAACTGATCTTCTCAATGCAGCTCCTGGTAGACAAAAACCCCCAGCAGAACCCCCATTGACAGGCTCATAAGAGAGCTCCAGGACAGAATGCACATGGAGATTGTGCTGTCCTTTTATTTCTAGAAGTGGTGTCTCTCGGTCAGGTTTAAGGCGCATCAACAGGAGAGTGGTGACAAATAGAAGACTTTGTGTTTGTCCAGCTGACACCTTTCATGAGCACTATATTCATTTGCCATATTATCTTTTTAAAAGGAGAACGTATGTGATCATTGAATGGTGGAATTTGAAAGAAATTCTTGTGTAAAAATATAAAACCTCAGACGCAGACACCATGCGTAATGCGTAGGGATAGAACCTAAGACCTTCAACAGACAAAACGTGGGAGCAGCCCCATTAGCTGGCAGTGTGAGCCGGTCACTAGACCATGACTTCTTCATATGCTATCCCTTGTTTTTAGGCTTGTGTGTCCTTTTGTTGGTACCAGTATCCAGGCTCTCCAATCAAACTTTTAAAAGTTTGAACATGCTGATTTGTACACATAGAACTTGATTCTCTGTTGCCCTGCACCTCATGCAGTTATTTATGCCAGTGCAAAATGAGTGTAAAATTCTACCATTCTGCCTTGGTATGATTTTATACTCACTTTCCCTCATGTTGCACAGGTATAATGGCTCCATGAGACTCAGGATAACAGAATCAAATTATTTTTTACTGTGCACTACGCAAACTCTCCTACCAACCTGTGAAAATAGGACAGTTAAACATTAATGTAGAATTATATGGAGCATGGAGTGCTAAAAGTAGTTAAACATCTTTGCTCAAACAGTTGCAATAATTACATTTGATTTGATTTGTAGTTCATCATGGGAATGAACATTGTAGTCTAGTGGTCTGAGCACAGGATTGAGAGCAGTGAATCCCTGAGGGCTAATCCTGTCTCTGACACTGATTCTCTTATTCTCATCTAATTTCTGTGTCTCACTGTTTCCATCTGTAAAATGGGGGTAACAACAATTTTCCTACCTTGCAAGGGGGTTGTGAATATTAATTGTTTCTTAAGCACTTTGAAGATATATAGTGCTAAATATTATTGTTAAATATACTTCATGTACATGTTTAAATACAATTCTAGTTGAATATGAATTTGTACAGGAAAATTGTTAATTTTTCTTTCATTTAAAGATACTAGTTTTTGGTTAGGCAGAGAGTGTAGATGAAAGCCAAAGAGCAACGTCTCTTATCACTTGACCACTTCGTTTGTGAAAAGATTTACTACACTGCATGTGAGTTTTTTCTGACAACATAAATGAGTGGTTAAATTGGGGTGAATTTTGGTGCATGGGAAAAGGAAAGGCTATTAGCATTATCTTGAGCCAATGCCAGTGAGTTCAAGTAGTGCACATCTTTACTTACTGGGCTTTGTTGGCCTGCTTAAAATTTAACTTAAAAGTTCTCTGCTCTTCCAATTCTAAGCCTTTCTAGAGCAGGAATTGCTAATCACAAATGTGGTTTTGGGTTGTGAACACAGAGAGAGTAGGGTAGTCACATCCAAAATCATCCTTAATTGAAGCTACAGCAAGAACATGAATTTAGGCCTCCAGTGGGGAAAAGATTAGTGCATTAACCTACTGCACCACTTAGCTCCCCATGTCACATAGCTACTGTTAATTTATTACAATACACTTTGCTTTGATTCCTCCAACCCTCCTGTGAATAAATACTTGGATAAGTGAGTTACTGACCAGTTTTTCCCAGCATTCATTGCCTCCCAAAATGACTCAAAGATGAAAGTTCAAAAAGGAAATGTTTTTTCTGGAGTATTTAAATCTTGTGGAGAGTAGGAAATGAATATGCTGCCTTTTCAGATTTATTAAAGGGTGAAGTTTACAGTCTACAGCAATTCCATGCACCCTTCAGTTCATCAGCACCACACTGCGGGAGACTATTAACTGCTGTTTGAAAGCGAATTAGATTAGGCAAGAATTTTCCAGGAGAGACTTTGGGAGTTTAGTAAAGAGACTCTGAGGAATGTCTTTTGTGATTTGTTATGCTGGCTGTTCCTGCTCTGCCATGCAGTGGAAGTCAGGTTGAACCAGGGGAGGATTATAGAATAAGTGATCAATTTCCTTACTTAAGAAGTCTCAGGTTATCATTTTGGATAATTTAGCAATCATCAGTATAAATGAGACCCAGACTTTCAAATGTGGGTGATTAAATTTAGTTAGATAAATCTATATTTAGGCACTTACAGAAGAGATCTGATTTTTTTATTCAGAGGTGTTGAGCATCCACAGCCTCACCAAGTTCCATGCAAACGGCGGGTTACTCCACGCCTCTGATAAATCATCCCATGGATGTCTAAATATGGATTTTAGATACCTACAATCAGGCATCCCATGTTCAAAATTTTGGCCCAGTAAAATGAAAGTCAGGACAGACACTTACACTCTCTGGCCCATATCATGCCTTTCCACAGGAAAATTCCCAGAACTGAGTGCAGGTGGCAAAAAATCTGTAGGGATTTCACTGTATTATGTGGTAGGAAGGGATAGTGGTTTGAAAACTACAAGCAGATGGGAGTATGACCTCTTCTGCTCCAGTCCTCAGATGACCAAATGTCCACAGGTGTGACGTTGTCTCATTAAAATATAATCATGCAAAGCATTATTGCTACCACTGCTATATAATTGCAGCAAATCTTACACAAAATATAATCCATGGCCAGAAAAGGTTAAGCAGCTTGCAGGCTGGATGACCTAGAGCCAACCTTTAAAGTCATGTTAGAAAGGTATGCAAATGGTAATTAGGGCCATTCATGGTTGATAGGCTAGAACTTTAAAATGCAAACCTATATTGTTAGAAATTAGAAGTGATACTAATTGTGTGCATCATAAATGCTAGCCATGTAAACCAGTGGTTCTCAAAGCTGGTCCTCCGCTTGTTCAGGGAAAGCCCCGGCGCACCAGACTGGTTTGTTTACCTGCCGCGTCTGCAGGTTCAGCCAAACGCAGCTCCCACTGGCCACGGTTCGCCGCTCCAGGCCAATGGGGGCCGCGGGAAGTGGGGCGGGCCAAGGGACGTGCTGGCCTCCCTTCCCGCAGCCCCCATTGGCTTGGAGCTGCGAACCGTGGCCAGTGGGAACTGCAATCGGCCGAACCTGCGGACGCAGCAGGTAAACAAACCAGTCGAGCGCGCCAGGGGCTTTCCCTGAACAAGCGGCTGACCGGCTTTGAGAACCACTGATGTAAACAAACAGTTCCTGTTTGTCATTATAGCTACTAATTCAGAGATCAAAAGGGAATATTAACATTTAGATTAATCTTGCGTGAAATAATGTTATTGTCTGTATGTCTCTTTAAAGTTTGTGATAAACTGCCAAATGGATAAATTGCCCTATGTTAATTTGTGTAACTAATTACTGGTGGTGTTCAGGAAACAGAAGATTACATCAAAAGCCTGTTGTTTACCCAGGACTCTGTGGTCAAGTGGAGGCTAGAAAATTGTGTAAAAGACAGTTGGGTCCCGATCCTGATATCTTAGATTTGCTTAAGCTTCATCAGGGGAAGCTTAAGCCACAAGATGAGATCCCAGTTAAACTGGTACAGCCTGAATATGATATTGGACAATGGGCTATAACCTAGGAACTAAATTCTAAAGGAACTCTTTGCAGCTACAAAGCTCACCATCTCTGCAATGAATCTGAACCTCAAGAATTGAACTCATGTCTGTATGTATATTAATCTTTTAACCATACTGTCTCCCTTTTCTTTCTTAATAAATTTTAGTTTAGATAGTAAGAATTGGCTGTAGCGTGTATTTGGGTAAGATCTGGAATATTCATTAACCTGGGAGGTCATGCGGTCCGATCCTTTGGGATTGGTAGAACCTCTTCTTTTATATGATGAAATAAGATTTTCAGAAATCTTCATCATATTTGACTTGGGTACCTGGATGAAGACCTGAGGCTGGCTTTCTTCAGTGAAACTGTGTTGTTGGCTTCTGGGCAACCAGTGAGGTAATAAAAAAAGCTGTTTTATGGTGGCTTGGTAAATCTAAGTCTTGGAATATCCACCAGCTTTTGGGGGGATTGTCTGCCCCATTCTTTGCAGTTCACCTTAACTGAGTAACCTCAGCTGGCCCTAGGGTGCCCAGATGTCCCGATTTTATAGGGACAGTCCTGATTTGGGGGGCTTTTTCTTATATAGGCACCTATTACCCCCCACCCCATCCTGATTTTTTACACTTGCTGTCTGGTCACCCTAGCTGGCCCCCACTGGGGTCCTGGTCACAACAGGTAAAACCTGTCTATCCTGAGACAGTCACGGAACATTAAGGCTTCCACTATTCTCTCTTGGTCCATTGACCTAAAACCCCCTCACCAAATGCCTGCTCTGAGGGATTTGAATACAAGGAGCAACAATATACAAGAATTGGTGCTGAGAGTATTAGTGAGTAAGTCTTCATGTGTTTTGCAGCAGATGAGTGGCTCTGTGCCTTATCAGTAGGGCCCCACCAAATTCACGACCATGAAAAACGCATCACAGACCATGAAATCTGGTTTTCCCCCATGAAATTTGGTCTTTTGTGTGCTTTTACTCTTTACTATACAGATTTCATGGGGGAGACCAGTGTTTTTCAAACTGGGGGGCCTGACCCAAAAGGGAGTTGCAGGGGGTCACAAGGTTATTTTAGGGGGTCCTGGTATCGCTACCCTTATTTCTGCATTGCCTTCAGAGCTGGGCGGCCGGAGAGCAGCGGCTGTTGGCCAGGCACCCAGCTCTGAAGGCAGCTCCCCGCCAGCAGCAGTGCAGAAGTAAGGGTGGCAGTACCATCCCATGCCATCCTTACTTCTACATGAAGGCAGAGCCGCTACTTTCTAGCTGCCCAGCTCCGAAGGCAGCGCCACCACCAGAAACAGTGCAGAAGTAGAGGTAGCAGTACCGCAATCCCCACCTACAATAACCTTGCGACCCCCCCACAACTCCTTTTCGAGTCAGGACCCCTACAATTACAACACCATGAAATTTCAGATTGAAATAGCTGAAATCATGAAATTTATAATTTTTTAAATCCTATGACTGTGAAATTGACCAGAATGGACTGTGAATTTGGTAGGGCCCTAATTATCAGTCCAGACACACCACCCTTAAATCACCAGAGCCTCAAACATACAGAGATCACATGGAAGATCTTTGACAGGGCAAGGAAGGTTGATACAACTCAGGTTCAGCTTCACTCCCATCAGTGGGTCTAGGGTCTAGCATATTTTGTGCTGTATTAATTCCCCCCCTCCCCTCCGCATAGAAACATTCAGCATGGGTGATCTGTCTCTTTGACATTGAAATACAAAGTTTATCGCACAGAGATATGTCTTTATAGGGGTTAACCAAAGTGGAAAAATACTGTAGATTTTTTTATGTGGAGGGCTTTTCTGAACAACTCATGTTTAAAAAAAGACTCTCGTGTCTAGCAAAGGATATTGCCCTCCGGCTGCTCTGGCCATCTGCTTAGAATTGACTTACAAAATGTAGCACTTTCCTATTATAATGTGTCTAGGATAGGAGATTACCTCTAAATCTCATTTGAAAGGTGATTCTTTTGAAGGTAAAGGCTCTATACCGTCCTGTTCTGAAATGCTGGTGACACTTCTTCTAGGAAGTTGAATTTTAGATAAATGTTCCTGAACTCAGTAGGTTTTGATTTCATGCTGTAGCAAGAGCAAAATAAATCCTTAATCTAGCTGTGATGCAATAAATATCTGTTTACCCAAGAGCAGAGTGGTTCTGGTCTTTAAATGAAATAGTTGGTTCATATTCATGTCTCATCTCCCTTCAAGCAAGAAATATTTTCCTCACTTTTTAGATGCATAGCTCATGAAGAAAGCATAGTCTGAAAACTGTGCACTACAGGCTTGCTCCTGCACCACTGAAGTTAATGGGAATCTGGCCATTTCAATGGGAGCTGGATCAGGCGCTGTGATTGCTGAAATTCAATATTTCGGTACAGAACCATCCATGCTTTAGCTTCAATCTCATCTCCTGCAAAGTTCATGCTATTTTCTGTTAGCAAACATTTTGGTCCTCAGGATACTGTTTTATTGAGAAATTGGATTTTTATTTTGCTAATTTTAAACGTGCAGTGTTGCAAATTAGGAATGTTAAAGAAGTAAAGAAAGAGGGTCTGCAGTTTTAATAATTACTTATTTATGCTGTTAGAAAAGAAACACAGCCTGAGATTTTCAAAGCTGCCATGGGGACTTGGACACCTAGTTCCCATTAAAATGAAGGAAGCAATTCCCATTAAATTGAATGGGAACTGTGTATCCCAGACCAAATCCCTTAAGTGGCTTTGGAAATCTCAGTCATCATGTTTAGTATGTTAAATGGTTTTGTAGCTGGGGGAACTTTTCATAGGCTCAGATGAGGATTAGGTGCCCAACTCCCTTTTGTAAAATATTCCCCTACAGTGAGGGGAAGGTTCTTTGGTTCAGGCTCACTTGATTTCAGCATAGCTTCATAGCTGTACACACAATTACCCATTGTTTTGACTGCCCTATATGGTAGAATTGTGACTCTTCAAGCTAGCACATGATTTCCAAACCAGGCGAGGCTATAGTCTAGTATGCTCGTCTAAGACATCGCCAGAAAATGATTCCTAGGCTAGAATACTGCTTCATAACTAGACTTAGCTGGAATAACATTTGATGCTAGAATACAGTTTCAAAACTAGGTTGGAACATCCTTCTCATAATTTTCTGCTAAAGACTGGTTCCTAGGGTGCAACATCATTTCCAAACCAGGATAGTCTAGAATATGGTGTTTAAACTAGGCCATGCTTGGATACCATTCTAATGTAGAACTCAGCTAGGGCTCCCTTCTAGACTGGGACATGTTTGCATGGTAGGTTAAGCTAGAATTATCTTTTTAGGTTACAACATGCTTTCTAAATGACATCCCTGTAGAGCTTGAGGGCCAGATTTTTTAAGGCATTTAGGCACCTAAAGATGCAGATAGGCCCTAGGCACTTTTGAAAATCCTGCTAGGCACCAGTCTGCATCTTCCCATGCTTAAATATCTTTAAAAGTCTGGCCTTAAGTACTTTGATGGATCAAAAAGAAAAGGAGTACTTGTGGCACCTTAGAGACTAACCACCTTAGAGACTGATGGATCAGGGTCTCTGCTAAACTGGAATACAGTTTTAGGTTGGAACATAGTTCTAAGCTAATACATGGTTTCCAAGTCAGTTTCAACATGGCTAGGTGCTGGCTATACTATATTTAACCTAAATTAGCCTGAGAACCAGTTTAAAATCATACTATAAAACTTGTTCCCTGACAACAGTTCCCAGCGCCCCAAGTGTTGGCAGGTCCTAAAGAAAGAAGTGGCTTTAGATGCTTTTGTTTTAAAATACATTTCATCATCTTTTTTAAGCCTTACATGTGTATTCTGTAATTGATAAGGGATCTTAAACATTATTTTATATTTACTGATTTTATTTTAAACTTTTCACTTCCTCTCTTATAATAAACATATTTTGGGCCAAAATTTCAAAAGTGACCAGCCAAATTGTGTGCTTAAACTCCTTCTCTTGTGCAGAGTACTTGTGCATCTTCAGTAAGTGCCTCTTGCACACACAAATATAGAATTGGAAGCAGACAGATTTGAAAATTGTCCCCAGTGTTTTTCTTAAGAGTGAGATGAAGGGTTATCAAGCCAGAACTGTTTTCACCTTGGTAGCTAAAGCAGATTTACTGTAAGTAGGTCAAATATGATGTGACTTGCAGTCTCCCCTTCCCCCATCCCCGCCTCTAAGAATCAAAACCTGTAAGGATTGCAGCATTTAGCTCTTCTATTGTTCATTGTTCACCTCTGGAAAGAATGATCCACATGCTGGTTGTGTATAGTTGTGGGGGTTTTTAGAAAAACACAATTGCTTAAAAAGAAAATGAAGTCAATAAATTAAATGCATTACAGCAGCATGTAGGTTTCCTTACTTTATGCTTTGACCTTCCTTTGTTTATAAACAGTTTTTCATCAACAGTTTTTCAGCATGAGCACAAAGGACTTGTGCATTTGTCTCTGAAAGTGTACCTCAGATTGCTAAAAGCTGAACATTTACTCTGTCTTCTCACAAGGATGAGATGGGGTGATTTCTCCAGGCTATTTTTCTTCCTTTTTGTGATTTTTTTAACGCTTTCACAAATCGAAATGGAAAAGAATAGAGTGCCATTTATTGAATGTACAATAGAGCTTTCATCCCCATAGTGTCTTTCATAGAAACTGTATTCTAAAACGTATTACAGAGATAAATAAGAGCAGAGGCTAGGAAAACATAAAGGCTGTATCTGTTTTCATGAAAGTTCTTACTAGCAGCTCTTCCTGCTCCCCGCTCTCCTTCCATTCATGTGCCCTCCCCTGACTCCCTTCCCCATCCCTGGATTCTCCCCTGTAGCAGAGGGATCCCCAGTCACATCTGTCTTGCCATGGGGATGATTCCTTCCAAACTCTGTGAATAAAAAAAATAAAAATAAAAATGTCTGTGGTAAAACCTGGAGGAGATTGACTGAGGCCCAGGAAACCCAGATTCACTTTGTGAAGTTTCTAAAACGGCATGTGTTTGCACCCTACCCTTCCCACAGATCCTAGGGATCAGGGAGAAAAGAAGGCTTCAGCCCTGAGGTACATGATCCCTTAGGTAGTTATGCCTGGCATCCCATCTCCCCCATAGCATGGGCCCTTAGGAACCTTGCAGCCATTGGCTCCTTTGCCCACAGACAAAGGGTCCATGAGATGGGTGCAGAAGTTAATGCTGCAAGCCGATATCTACCATTCCAGTGGTGCTGTAAGTATTGTATAGGCTGTAGTTTGTGAAGCACTGTGGGGTCCTTCAGAATCACAGTTGATATTACAATGTATGCATTTAAAATGTTTCTACTAGTCTGAAAGCGTTTATTGGTTCTACTCTTATTCTCCATGTTAGGGATAGGAAATATCTCCGAAATAAGTAGCAACTTTTTAAGTGTAACCACTATATAAACGTACGGTATTATCCCTAATTGGCTGATGCTCCAAACTGAGAATGTTGGTTTGATTCTGTGGGTGGGATTTTATTTGGGAAAGCAAAACCATCTTAATTGCTTTTAAATTTCCTTTCAGAAATCATTTTCTGATCTCCCAGTGGCTCTTACCAATGAGCTTGACTGGCCCCATTTCTCAGGGACCACTGGATTTCTGAACTCCACAATTGGGTAAGTTCATAGAAGGACTAAGCCAAGTTTCAGCAAGCCTTGATGGAGAAAAAAGAAAAGAAAAGAAAGACAGGGGAGGAGAAACCAAGCAAAGATGATGGGAGAAAAATCCAATGTTTGAATGGAAAAATAAAAGTGCTGGCATGCTCTGCCTCTGCTCTTCCTAAAATCATGCTTGTCTCAAAGATTTTCCCCCACACTCTCTCTCCTCTCAAACATTTTCACTAATGTGTGGGCTCCCAGACCTGCCTCACCTACTCCTTCAACTTTGCTTGCCCTCTGTGCAGTCTCTAGAGATGGTCAACATAATTTATTTGGGAAAAAAAAAGATTAAATTTTCCTTTTTTCAAAACCAGAAACTTTAACATAAAGCTCTTGGTATACTGCCCATCCCCAAAATTTAATTCCAAAAATTTTAAATGTGGATTTGTTTGGATTTGTACTTTTCCCCCTTCCTATTTCCTTTTTTTGCCACTGAATGAATGATGTCTGCATTTTTAGCAAGTGTTTCACTTTTTCATTTTTCTTTTCCCCTTTTTCCACTCTGCAACTTTTGCAAGTCCTCACCTTTGAAAAAGTTACAGTGAAAAAGGAAAATGAAACACTAACCCTGCCGCTCTGTAACTTTTACAAAGTTGGAGATGTTTGGAAAAGTAGAGAACTAAAAGAGAAAATGAAAAAGTGGGGATGTGGGGGAGAGAAGCCCTTGACCTCATTCACTTTATTGCACTGAATGGCAAAAAGTTGAGGAATGGGGGCAACAAGAGGAAGAAAGGAAGGAAAATGCAAATGTTTTAGAAAAAGTATTTCACAAAAAATTAATAAATGCAAATGAAAAATTGCTCCATTTTGATGCCAGTGAAATGGAAACAACTTCAAATCGTCAACATTTTTCCTGAAATTTTTTCCATTTTTTGACCCGCTCGAATAGGCTAAGTGATATGGAGTGCAGAGGGGATAACGTTATGGACACAGAGCAGCTCCACTAATGCTTCATGCCCTAGAGCAGTGGTGGGCAATCTGCGACCCATCAGGGTAATCTGCAGGCGAGCCGTGAGACAGTTTGCTTACATTGACTGTCCACAGGCATGGCCGCCCGCAGCTCCCAGTGACCGCGGTTCGCCGTTCCCAGACAATGGGAGCTGACAGGTTGCAGGTTGCCCACTACTGCCCTAGAGCATTGACTCTCAACCTTTCCAGACTTCTGTACCCCCAAGTTTCACTTCACTTAAAAGCTACTTGCTTACAAAATCAGACAAAAATACAAGTGTCACAGCACACTATTACTGAAAAATGGCTTACTTTCTCATTTTTCCCATATAATTATAAAATAAATCAATTGGAATATAAATATTGTACTTACATTTCAATGTACATATATAGAGAACTATAAACAAGTCATTGTCTGTATGAAATTTTAGTTTGTACTGACTTTGCTAGTGCTTTTTATGTAGCCTGTGTAAAATTAGGTAAATATCTAGATGACCTGGAAGACCTCTGTGTATCCCCCAGGGGTACACGTATCCCTGATTGAGAACCACTGCCCTAAAGAGGCTGCTCAGGGTGCATGTAGTATAGTGGTCATGACAGGGTTAATTATGTCTAAATTATTATGGGATGGAGTCCTGCTCCACTCCTGCACCCTCTTATTTCCGGTTTAGTCAGTATGTGAGGTTTTTTGTCACTACTTTGTTGTGGTGTAATTAAATAAATATCAAGTTCCAAGCCTGCAGTCCTGTGAGTAGAGTTATTTTTGTTGCTCTGAGTGGTCCATTTACAAAACTAGGGACTTGGAGAAAAGACGTAGCCCTAGGGGTTAGCATATATACACTTGGATTCTGAGTGTCATGGTTTGCTCCCATGTTTTTAATTTACATATCTACTTTAAAATAATTGGGCCAATATATATCTGAAATATGTAAAAGCAGGACTGAAGCAAAGCTAGCTAAAATCCTATGTAAACAGAATTAAAAAACTGGGATATTATGCTGTTTTCTACGAAGCATTTATTATTTATATTGATTAACTAAATATTGCATTCTTTGACCAATGCATCCTCTTTGCTTTGCTTTCCACTTCATGCTGAAGGCTGTAGAGATTTAATGTGTTACTTCTATAGCCTCTTTCATGGTTAATGGTCAGCATTATCCCATTTCAAAGTAGGTAATATTTTGTTTTTTCATTCTTGGTTTCAAGACTTGTTATGGCTTTACATTTATCTGCATTGTGTTTGCCATCCTTTACCCCAAATTCCTCTACATCTGAGTTCCAACACAACTTCAACAGCCCCAGTAGGGATCAACAAGTATCAACAAGGGTTCTAGAGAGCGATCTTTTTATCAGCTTTCCTTAAAGCTGTTCTCCTTTACAGGAGATTTTTACATTTTTCTCTGCGGTACAAAGGAAACGGAAAAAATAATCAAATACAATCTGTCTTTCAAATCAGTCGGTCCAAGATTTAAAACACGAGGAAATGAATGTCCTGCCAATACTTCCTCACTCTTATTTACTGTTCCACAACTATAACAAGAAGCCAAAATCCTTGCAGTCAGTAGTATTGCTTTGGTAAATGACATCCAGCATAAAGGTTGGTGAAGCCATTATCTGAAGAAGAATCAATATAAACACAACTAGAAATATGGACAATTTGAAAGCTCTTGTCAGCCTAGAGAGAGCTTTTGGGGGATATCTAGATTTCCACTTAAATCATTATATTTAATAGAAAATTATTAACTGTAAAAAGAGGAGGCAGAAAAACAAAGGAATGTCAGGTTTGAATCTAAAATTGATTTCTGAATTTTCAAAACCACTGAGTCTCCCTGTTCTTCAGAGAATTAAATCTAAAGGATGCTAATGCCTTGTTTGGCAGTTTCAGGCTTGGGACCCTACTGTGCCACACAGAAAAGCTTTCCTGGTCATTTATGTCAGAGAAGAGTTTAAATGAAAATCCTCAGAAATAGCCAGTGCAATTTAAACCTGGCAAAGGCAGTTTTACCTTTTTCTCACCTACGGGCTGCTTCCTCTGGCTACTTGGTTTTCCCTTACCCTCGTTAACCTGCTGATTGCCTTATCCTGCCTTTCTAAATTGCTGACAAATCTGACAAATCTTCCTCAAAATGTTAATTTGAATCTCTTCCTAGAATTTTAATTATCAACTTGTCAAAATTACCGTACTCCATTGGCTTAAATTATGCCAAAATTCCAAAATTAAACTATGAGGGATGTGCTTAATGGCATAGCAAACAAAACATGCCAAATAATGCAAAATAATGGTTCAATCCTGCAAACACTTGGTAGTCCCATTGACTTCGGTGGGACTACTATTGATAAAAAGTATTATACTTGGTAGTAAATACTAACACCAGTAGTTAGTGTATGCAGAATTGAGATCTAAAACTGTTCAGAGAACATATTGTATATTTTAATCTATTTTTAATATGTAATCTGACAGCCCTTCTCTTTAAAGCTAGCCATGGTTTCATTTGTAGCATATGAGTTGAATACCTTCTGTTAATGTGTTTCAGAGGCTGGACAGACTCTCTGTATCTACGTTTACGCAGAAGAAACCGCTGTAATCACAGAGACTTCCAGAATATTTCCAAAAATGGTACTATAACCTAATTTTTTCCACAGATGAAAGTTTGATCTTGATGTTGAATTAATGGGTACAGCTCAGGAACACCATTCAGAAAAATGCTACATAACTGCATGCATGAATTGTGGAGAAGTAGAGAACAGGATCTATTTAACACAGTGTTTTTTCTCTTCGGTTCAGTCTCTCTATTGATTCTGAATAAGAACTGATTTATGCTTGATCTCTTTCATCTCCTCTATGACTAATGAATGACTTCTGCCAGACTAATAATTGATGCATTTCACTGTAACTCTAAACTGGAATTCATTTTTCTCTGTCTAAATATTTTTTCTAAAATTAAAAAAGTTTCGTTCTTAACACTGAAGTTTGCACTGAGGTTCTGTGCCTCCAGAATTACGAACTTTAGAAATTGTTGCTGGATTGAAAGTTAAAATATTTCCTCCCCCACCTCACATGGCAATTCTACATCAGTGATAGAATTAAAAGCCATACAAAATCAAAACTGCATGTGTGATACAGAAAGCCACCATGTTATGAGTCCTGGTTACAGAATGGGTAGTGTCTGACATGGTTGGAATACCATTTGGTCCTGCAGTGGAGATCGGAATAAATCATTCCTGAATTGTGCTGTGACCTATGATTAGGTTCACAGTCATCCTGCCTTCTCAAGGGCAGGTTGGCTCATGCATCTTATTCCTGCTCTAAAAAGAAGCAACATGCCTTCCTCCCTATCCCTGATTGTGTTGCATCCCCATCCTGGCATTCAGGTTTGTGCTAGGAGGTATTCCTGCCCCATTGTACAGGGATGTTTGGGAGATTAGATCTTCTCTATGCAATACAACTCTTTATTCCCGGAAGGCTGTTGTAGAGTACAGGTCAGACTTTTGTATAGTGTGTACATACTAGAGCTATTTAAGGTGTTCTGGTGGCCTAGGGGATTGGCACTCACAGGGTCAGAGGGCCCAGGTTCAAATCCCCTTGGTCCCCTGGGGAAATGAAAATTGTCAGGCAAGATTATCACAATAGTCCCTTCTGGTTTTATAATCTGTGCATATAACATCACCTGTCTATAGCAGCTATATGTTCAATTTCCCTCTCTTTCTCTGGCCTCTCTTCTTTTTTTTTATACATCTTGATGAGCTCCCCATCTCTCTTTCTTTTCATTTCACATAGATATTTTACACTCCTGTTGCAGAAACCTGCAGGGTATAAATGAGGTGAGATTGTGCCAGGGCAAATTCTCTCAAGAAAACTGAGAGAAAAATTTAGGAGGACAAAAATTACAAGCAATAGAAAAGTCCCATGATGACTTCCCTTAGTGTCTTCTCTTAATCACCCCCATGACAGAGTATTGTAAAGTATTTCCTCTTATGGTGTAATATTTTCCCCAAATAGGAAAATTTAAATGGACACTGTCAACACTGGTAAGGCTAAAAACTGATCACTGAACTGACAGTGGTCCCATCTGGGAGAACTAAACCTATCTGCCTAAAATAATGCTTCCTACTACTGGAAACATGAAAAGAAAGAAGATGCAAAGAAATTCACAATGCAGAAATCCATTTCCTCTATCATAGGACCAGTCCTGCAATGTGCTGAGCTTCCTCAGCTCCCAGTGAAGCCACTGGGAAATGAAAGCGCTTAGTATCTCCAGGGCTCATGTGGCACTGTGTGGAATCAAGCCCCTAACACTTAGACAAGGGTTTTTTTTATCATATGCCTCATAGAAAGCTGTGTGTCATCTTTTCTTCATATTCCTAGTGTCACTATGAAAACAAATAAAAGAAGGGCTGCTCCAGGTAAGAGCTTTCAGAGGGCCCAGACTCAGTCGATGGGAGATCAATATTTTTACTTACTGACTTTGATGGGTTTTCCTTTAAAATTCAGACTTTGGAGATTAAAAGTGAAGCAGAGAGAGAAAAACAAAACAAAAAATCAGCCATTTAAAAACACGTCTATCAAAATTCAGCTGAGGAATTGTTGCATAAGTAAAGTTTTAGGTACTTAAAGGACAGTTTATTTTCTTGGTGTTGATAGGGTTAGAGGAAAGTTTTGAGGTTTCGTTTCCTATGTTTGTTCATTTTACAACATGCAGAAATGCTGATCACTGCAGGCTGGCAAAATCCTGTGCCCCGTCTGCATAGGTGGGGTCTTAAATGCATTGTGAGTGCTGTGGTTTTGCTGTGTGGGGGTGAAAAACTGTGAAGCATCTGCAGTGAGGCAGTCCACATCTATGTGTACAGTGGAGAAATGTTCCACAGCAGCAGCCCGGGTCACAGTGCAAAGGGAGCCAGGAAAGGCTGAGGGCATGGCCCATAACAGCTTTCCTAAACATAATGATGTCACAGCTTCCTCTAAAGTCCACTAGCCTATAAAGCCAGAAATGGGATTTCAGTGCCATTGTAAACTGGAGAGTCCCAATTTCCCAAGGTGACCTAGTAAACATTTATATCCATGGAGAGGTCTGAGATAACAACTGTTACATCTGTGACAGCCTTAAGGGACAGAAAAACCCTTGTAAGTTATTTGTGAAGATTATTATGGCTCCATCTGAGCCCTGCATGGTTGGACTCATGGTCTCTGAGGCACTTGGCTTTACAGATGGAGAGATACAAAAATAGTCACACTAGAAACTATAAAAATGCTCCAGAATGCTCCTAAAATAGTTTATCTGGAACATATGTGGTGTATACAGAATACACGATGGTATGGTATAAAGGCTTTCTCTGCACTCATTTGGGATGATGCACATAGCTCACCAGTGGCTTTCCAACATGTTTAATATGTGAGCTAGGTTACTAATTCATAACTAATAATTTTCTCTAGCAATTTCGTTTCTTTTTTCAGTTTGCAAGTGATCTGTAAACAGTTTACAAATCTAATTTATTTGCTCCTCAAAATTATTTGTTGAATAACTTCTGGAAATAATTTTTGGAGCACAGTTTATTCACAACCAGTTCATCGTACTTATTCAGTAGATGAAGTCCTAAATTCAAGCTGTTTTAAGTGGATCGGTAGGTCACGTGGCATATTTTTGTTTCCTGGTTGGATTAGTGCAATTCTTAGGATCAGGTTTCCAGTACAGATACTCACAATTATGAATTGGAAATTTACTTTTTGTGTATGTTCTGCAATATTTGCTTGTTTTGGTGAACATTTCTGCTAGTGAATTTATTTTACTATAATATTCACAAACATGAACATGAGAGGGACATGAACACAGTCAAAGTGGATTCCCTTAAAAATCATCGAATAGTTACAGAATTTTGTTTTGCAGTATTCACCCACCTCTCTCTGTCACGCAGACATCATTGTGTGTGTATATTGGGGCTGTCAAGCAATTTAAAAAGTTAATTGCGATTAATCGCACTGTTAATAATAGAATACCATTTATTGAAATATTTTTGGATGTTTTTTACATTTTCAAATCTATTGATTTGAATTACAACACAGAATACAGTGTACAGTGCTCACTTTATATTTATTTTTGATTACAAGTATTTGCACTGTAAAAACAAAACAAAAGAAATAGTATTTTTCAATTCACCTAATACAAGCACTGCAGTGGAATCTCTTTATCATGAAAGTTTAATTTACAAATGTAGAATTATGTACAAAAAAAACTGCATTCAAAAATAAAACAGTAAAATTTTAGAGTCTGCAAGTTCACTCAGTCCGACTTCTTGTTCAGCCAATCGTTCAGTCAAACAAGTTTGTTTACATTTGCAGGAGATAATGCTGCCTGCTTCTTGTTTACAATGCCACCTAAAATGAGAACAGGCATTCTCATGGCACTGTTGTAGCCGGCATTGCAAGATATTTACGTGCCAGATGCAATAAAGATTCATATGTCCCTTCATGCTTCACCCACCATTCCAGGGGACATGCATCCACGCTGATGATGGATTCTGCTTGATAATGATCCAAAGCAGTGCAGATTGACGCATGTTCATTTTCATTATCTGAGTCAGATGCCACCAGCAGAAGGTTGATTTTCTTTTTTGGTGGTTTGGGTTGTGTAGTTTCCACATTTGAGTGTTGCTCTTTTAAGACTTCTGAAAGCATGCTCCACACCTCGTCCCTCTCAGATTTTGGAAGGCACTTCAGATTCTTAAACCTTGGATCAAGTACTGTAGCTATCTTTAGAAATCTCACATTGGTTCTCTCTTTGCATTTTTCAAATCTGCAGTGAAAGTGTTCTTAAAATGAACATGTGCTGGGTCATCATCCGAGACTGCTATAACATGAAATATATGACGGAATGCGGGTAAAACAGAGCAGGGGATATACAATTCTCCCCCAAGGAGTTGAGTCACAAATTTAATTAATGCATTATTTTTAATGGGTGTCATCAGCATAGAAGCATGTCCTCTGGAATGGTGGCCAAAGCATGAAGGGGCATACAAATGTTTAGCCTATCTGGCATGTAAATCCCTTGCAATGCCAGCTACAAAAGTGCCATGCAAATGCCCATTTTCACTTTCTGGTGACATTGTAAATAAGAAGAGGGTAGCATTATCTCCTGTAAATGTAAAGGAACTTGTTTGTCTTAGCAACTGGCTGAAGAAGAAGTAGGACTGAGTGGACTTGTAATTTTACATTGTTTTGTTTGAGTGCAGTTATGTAACAAAAACAAACCTACATTTGTAAGTTGCACTTTCATGACAAAGAGATTGCACTACAGTACTCATATGAGTTGAATTGAAAAATGAAAATATTTATAATAAAAAAAAATATACACTTTGATTTCAATTACAACATAGAATACAATATATATGAAAATGTAGAAAAACATCCAAAATATTTAATACATTTCAATTGGTATTCTGTTGTTTAACAGTGCAATTAAAACTGCGATTAATCATGATTGATTTTTTTAATTGTGATTAATTTTTTGAGTTAATCACATGAGTTAACTGCGATTAATGGACAGCCCTAGTGTATTTACATGCATTTTGTAATGTATTGAGTGTAATTATGGTATAGTTGTAGTTTTTATTATCAGTAATGACTACTAAAGTCATATAACTGAAAGATTAATTGCATGACTGAGTGATTGTAGTGTAAATACAATATAGTTAATGTATCTGAGTTGTAAAAATAAATCAATCAAGTATGAAATCAAATGGGTGATAAAAAGCAGTTTAGTAATGTAATTAAACTTCCAGAATGGGCCTGATCCAAAGCCCACTTATATCAATGGAAACACTCCCACTGATTTCAGTGGATTTTGAATCAGGCCCTATATGAACAGGTAATACTTAGCAGTTAAAAACATAATCGTGGTGTAGGTTTCAGAGCAACAGCCGTGTTAGTCTGTATTCACAAAAAGAAAAGGAGTACTTGTGGCACCTTAGAGACTAACCAATTTATTTGAGCACAAGCTTTCGTGAGCTACAGCTCACTTCGTCGGATGCATACTGTGGAAAATACAGAAGATGTTCTTATACATACAAACCATGAAAAAATGGGTGATTATCACTACAAAAGGTTTTCTCTCCCCCCACCCCACTCTCCTGCTGGTAATAGCTTATCTAAAGTGATCACTCTCCTTACAATGTGTATGATAATCAAGGTGGGCCATTTCCAGCACAAATCCAGGGTTTAACAAGAACATCTGAGGAAGGGGGGTGGGGAGTAGGTAGGAAAAAACAAGGGGAAATAGGTTATCTTGCATAATGACTTAGCCACTCCCAGTCTCTATTCAAGCCTAAGTTAATTGTATCCAATTTGCAAATGAATTCCAATTCAACAGTCTCTCGCTGGAGTCTGGTTTTGAAGTTTTTCTGTTGTAATATCGCAACTTTCATGTCTGTAATCGTGTGACCAGAGAGATTGAAGTGTTCTCCGACTAGTTTATGAATGTTATAATTCTTGACCTCTGATTTGTGTCCATTTATTCTTTTGCATAGAGACTGTCCAGTTTGACCAATGTACATGGCAGAGGGGCATTGCTGGCAAATGATGGCATATATCACATTGGTGGATGTGCAGGTGAACGAGCCTCTGATAACGTGGCTGATGTTATTAGGCCCTGTGATGGTGTCCCCTGAATAGATATGTGGGCACAGTTGGCAACGGGTTTTATTGCAAGGATAGGTTCCTGGGTTAATGGTTCTGTTGTGTGGTATGTGGTTGCTGGTGAGTATTTGCTTCAGGTTGGGGAGCTGTCTGTAGGCAAGGACTGGCCTGTCTCCCAAGATTTGTGAGAGTGTTGGGTCATCCTTCAGGATAGGTTGTAGATCCTTAATAATGTGTTGGAGGGGTTTTAGTTGGGGGCTGAAGGTGACAGCTAGTGGCGTTCTGTTATTTTCTTTGTTAGGCCTGTCCTGTAGTAGGTGACTTCTGGGACTCTTCTGGCTGTATCAATCTGTTTCTTCACTTCCGCAGGTGGGTATTGTAGTTGTAAGAATGTTTGATAGAGATCTTGTAGGTGTTTGTCTCTGTCTGAGGAGTTGGAGCAAATGCGGTTGTATTGCAGAGCTTGGCTGTAGACAATGGATCGTGTGGTGTGGTCAGGGTGAAAGCTGGAGGCATGTAGGTAGGAATAGCAGTCAGTAGGTTTCCGGTATAGGGTGGTGTTTATGTGACCATCGTTTATTAGCACTGTAGTGTCCAGGAAGTGGATCTCTTATGTGGACTGGACCAGGCTGAGGTTGATGGTGGGATGGAAATTGTTGAAACCATGGTGGAATTCCTCAAAGGCTTCTTTTCCATGGGTCCAGATGATGAAGATATCATCAATATAGCGCAAGTAGAGTAGGGGCGTTAGGGGACGAGAGCTGAGGAAGCGTTGTTCTAAGTCAGCCATAAAAATGTTGGCACACTGTGGGGTAGTTACACTGTATTTGCTATGTAACTACAGTGTAACAGTCACTGTATTATAAAGCATATACTATGTGTGTATACATATATATTCCAGGTAGGTCAATAACTTCAGTATCTGCATACAGAAAAGACTATTTGCTTCTGAAAACATTTCCCCTATATCCCTAATTATTGTTAAGAGTTCTGAACCTACCCTTATTTATTAATGCTGGGATTGTTTCAGTTTTTCAAATCACCATTTATCATATATTCCATCATTATTTTGTTCTATGATCTGGTGTATTGGTGTTTTTTTGCCTTTGACCTGAAAAACTCAAGTACTGTACCTGTTAACGTATACTCTGGCCCACTGAACATTAAAGCACCAGGTATTTCACTGCAGCCTGGAATACAGTTAGAAGTTTAAAATGTTACCTTCATCTCAGCTGTCTGGGGAATAGTAGTTCACCTGGATGCATTTGAAGAAACCTGGAGCCTTTTTCTTTGCACCCTAACATTTTAAATTGCTTTATTGTCTTGAGGGAGCAAAAAGTTCATTAAGCAATAAGACATTTGCAGCCGAGCAGCCCAGTGCTGAACGCGGGCACAACTTGGAACCTGACTCTTCCAGCACATTTCAGCAGTGCTCCTTTTCATTTCCTGCATAATCTGGTGTATACTGATCAAAATACCTATCTAATGAGTAGCCATTAGTGACCTAATTGCAATACATCAAACTGGTATACAGCAAGTTAAAAATATCCACCTCTGATATTAAAAAGAAAGGAAAGAAAATATCACTTTATATTAAGGTTACATTTATAAATTGCTTATACAGGTTTAATACATGATTAATAGAGTTTTTTAATAAATCATCAATCAATTATAGATTGTTACAGAGTCCAGCTGGTTAAAGAAAACACACAACTGAGGATACCTCTCTGAAGTGCAGCCTTTTGTACATTAAATTAAAGAAGGATTTTACTGTCATCAGCTTGCTACCATTATTATTCTTTACCTTCAAAATAGCCACAGCTACCATCTTGCTGTCACTACTTTATAGGCCACAGAGAGACAGAAATGACTTTGTCAGTGTGGAATGATGGGATTGTGGACATGAGTAAGGCCTTGATTCAGGAAAGTATTTAAACATAAGCTTTGTTGTTAAGCACTTGCTTAAAGTTATGCATGTGCTTAAGTGCTTTTCAGAACAGGGATATTTTCCTGATTTAAAGTCTAAGTGAAGTCTCCATTGCATCTTACCAGTTGGGTGAAATGCTACTTAAATTCACAGCTGCACCGTATGTTGTGAAAGGTGTTGTTGGCATAGTCCCATTTTGCATATGCTTGTCACTCATAAGGTTACCAAGACGTGGGCCATTAATTTTTATTAAATTGTGAGAATGATTCACTTCTCAATTTATAGGGAAAGTTAGAAGCAGTTTGACTGTTCACAAACAAGGATGGGTGGTTTACTGGAGATGACTGTGTGGGCAAAGCAGTCAAGTCTAGATTCAAATCCAGATTCAAATTTACCCCAAAGTTCAGAATTATTTGAATCCTTCACTATTATATAAAATACCATTGGAAGCATGTTTATAGTGGTGGTCAGTTGCTGGCACTGTTTTGTGCAGGTGGAGGAAAAGGGGTCCACGGAAAGATTTTTATTCAATAAATAGAACCCAAAAGAAAGGGCATGTGTGCTACATCCCTAAAAACACAAATTCACTCTAGAGATCTGTAATTTTAATGGTGTTTCCCTATTTCTCTTTCTCCCACTGTGGTTGATCGTGTAGGTGGTTCTTCAAAAAATCTTCTGGATTTAATGAAAAGGTAAGCACTTAATGGGATTTGTATTCTGGATGCAGGTACAGTAGTTAATTAGAATTCTACCTTCCAAAAATAAATCAAAACAAAACTGTGCAGTGAACATACTGGCTGACGGTGCTGTAAGTCTTAAACCATAGATTTAATGACCTACCATATTTTGGAAAGCTGCCTATTTCTTCTGCATCATGAAGAATAAGTAATTGAAATAAAAACATTTGATTGAATTGCCTCATACTTAGGGCCTGGACCAAAGCCCACTGGAAGTCAATGGGAGTCTTTCCACTGACTTCAAAGAGGTCTGGATCAGGCCCATACATCAGTTACACTGATGTAACTCCATTGACTTCAATTGAGTTACTCTTGATTTACATCAGCATAAATTAATAGTTAAACAGGCCCTTTGCCTTATTCTGTGAATGTAATTTCTGAGGTTTAGACTGATAAAGCTGAGTGGCTGAGGATGAACAAGCAACAACCCCAAGTCTGAGCTGAATTTAGATGAGTAGTAGGTTTGGTTTGAGTTGCCACACCCAGAGTTAATAGAGGGAGGTACATTGTGGCTCCCACGCCCCAGGTCAATCAAAACTGATCCTTAGGATTTTCCTGTAATAGATCCTCACTCTTTGCTCTTGTGCCCATAATGCACAACAGGAGGAAGTGCTGAGTCATTGGAGAAACAAGTGTTTCTGTGCTATTGGGCCACTTCACCAGCAGGAGAGACATGTATGTCTCCTTGAGCATCCCCAGCCACCAATGACTCCATTCCTTTCCCTCCATGAGTGTGCTTGGCAGTTCCTCTTGGCTGTGGCTACTTGTCTACACTCCTGTGTGTCTGGCAGCTGCTTTCAAATGTAGCTTTGTCTTCTCGTTGCTAATTGTAAATATTTTTTCACTTTTCTCTGGCAGCTTGTTTTTAAAGAGGAAAAAGTTTGACTGTATTAAGCTAGGCTTAACCTTTGCTGTGAAATTTTGATGCATCACTTATTTCTGTGACAGTCTTTCAATAGGTTCAATGCGTGTTTCTCTGCACCTAGCCTGCTCTGCCATGGGCTGGCCCATTGCCACCCTTTTCCGAAAGGCAGAAACCTAGCACAGAGCAGTGGCTCTGATTCCTAGCCACATGTGGCTGGCCCCTACACAGTGGGGACAAAGTAAGGAAAGCCCCTGCACGTTGTTCCCCATATTTCTGCATCCAGGCAAGGCGAGCCCAGTTTAGCTTTTACTGACTAAATGGGCCTTACACTGTACCCTGAAGGTGAATGAACTCTGCCTGTGTTGGATCAACAGGAAGAGAGAGTCCCAGAGTCAAGGGCCTTAAGCAACCACACTCTGCCCCCAGCCCTTTCAAATATAGGAGTGATGAGCAAGAGCATTCCAGCTGATGTCAGCTATCAGTGCAGTACATAGGAAGAAAAGCAGTGTCTTCATGAACTATGACTCAAAGCATATAGTTTATAGAGCAATGAAAATAGAACAAGAGACTTTTGAACTGATCTTCTAATATAATGGCACATTTGTAGAAAAATGTGAATTCATGAAATGCCATGATTTCACGTCCTGGGCATTGGCTAGATCCCCCAATGGGAACATGTATGTTCAGTCTGAGAAGACCCTCTGCTAATCAGTCACTGGAATCTGATCCTCTTTGAATTTGGGGGTGAGGTGGTTTCCAGTTCAAATGTCTGGATCTGAACTTACCCCTATGGGTTTCCAGGTCAGCTCCAAAGCCAGAAGGGGCCTATTTTCCAGTTCCACTTAAATTTGTGTCAGATTTTCTTCCACCCTGAATGTTGGAAATTTTTTGATAATCATGAAATTAACTGATTTAATTAGATTTCCTCCCTCTTGGGCGGTAGTCTTGAGAGTTTAGCTCTCAAGAGGTCAGCAACGTTGCTGCCGAAACCATATCCTGATTTGATCTTGAACCCAAAGCCTTAGTGTAAACCTAATCCGGAGTGAAACATGCCCTCCTTGTCCAATTTCTAATTAAAATTCTTTGGTCATGGTTTTACCTGAAAGGAGAGTGCTTGATTTAGATTCTGATTGATGCAAAGAAGATGGAATAGCAGCTAGTAAAGAACTGAAAATAAATATATCGGGGGAAAAGGGAATTATGAAAAAAAATGAAATTACCAAAATATAGGACTATAATAAAAACAGATTTAGAATTATTCAAATATAGCCTAAATCTAAAAGAAATACTTCGCAATGTGCAATATGCTCTAACAAGCATAGTGTGTAATTCAAACTACTGTATGAAAATGGTCTTCTCCATTAATATTGCTACTTATTTATGTTTTATATTTTTTAGCTTGGCTAGGAATCAACTGTTGGACAATCCCGCCATAGTTATCTATGCTTCAATTGGGAATGATGTCTGCAATGGGTAAGGCGTCTAGAAACTAAAATACCATTTATATTACCATATATATGGCTTGGAGGCCTTTTCACTAGCGAGACATTTCAATCTTATTACTTCATTCAATTAAAATTTGCTTTGGTTGTTAGCAGTGCTCTTTTTTATCTGTGCTGAAAAATATTAGTCACAGTTACAGGGCTAGCTGCTGCTGTGTTCACTTTTGCATCTCTCATAGTGCATCAATTCACAGATAGGCCTCTTTCCCTTACGTGTGTCTAAGTGAAATCAAATGATTCTGCCACTCTTAACCCAGACCTGGGGACACTACACTGTGTCATTCAATCATTAGCACACTACAGCTCCAACTGGACACTTGCGTTTCTTCCTTTCAGGAGCCTCTGAATGGCGTTCTTAAAACAAAGTATTATTTAGCAGTAGGAACAAAGCATGAGTGAAAATCAGATTTTAAAACAAGAAGCCGTGTACAGGCATCTTACATAAAGTCAGTACAAGCTGTATTTTGAATATACAAAGTACTCTGAAAAATCAGGTCCCAAGTACCTCAAATTCAGCACCCGAATTACTGTATACTTTGGATCTTAATCTCTCTGTGCCTCAGTTCCCCATATGTAAAATGGGGACAATAATACTTATTCATTTCACAGGGTTGTTGTGCAAATAAATTCATTAATGTCTGTGAAGCACACAGATATTGTAGTGATGTGTACCATAAGGAAGCCATGAGGAAATTCATAGAGCACAGTTTGAATAGTGTGCAATAAATAAGGCCACAGACCACAGGCTGAATACTGAAAAAAAAAAATATTAAAGAGCTGCTTATTAAGCCAACACTGCCCAACGAGTGCATTCAATGAGGCAAGAATCTTCTATATAACAGTACAACCTAGTAGTGAGCTATTGATTAGAAAATAAAGCCATTACATTACCCAGTGGCTCAGTAATATGTCTAAAGCTTTGGAATAGAAGCAGGCTATAATGAAGTTCACAGTAATAGACAAGACATGACAATGACAAATACATACTACCTTTTCATGGTGATATGTAATCATAATATCATTACACAAATGAAATATCAGGTTTTATGCATCTTCATGCAATAGCTTAGACATCAATCTAATCCTGGAAGCCATACAAATGCTAGTATCTGTCATGCAGGAAATCAGACCATATGATCATACTGGTCCCTTCTGGCCTTAGAATCTATGAATTTCCTTTACTCTGCAGTATTTCTTTCTCTAATTCAGGTAACCCCTCTGTTTTCCTGTCTCTCACATAATTTTTTATTATTTTACAAAATTATTTCTCTTCCCCAAAATTATTTCTCTTTGCCTCCCCCATTTGCGTAGATTTTCATATAGATTATTAATATTGATTATTAATATGTATTCAAAATAAACATTTCAAAATTTTTATCCCAGCCTTCATCACATGACAGTGGTGCTTTTGTGTGGTGAAATATTATGTGCTGTCTGTTTCCCACCAAAAACATTACTGGGATCAAAAGCACAGGGTTGTAAGAATACAGTCATTCTTGTTACTCTTTCTGTGAAGGGAAGATGCTGCTGCCTTATGCAGAAATTCACTGCTCCCACAGATCGAACTGAGTGGAAAGGAAACCGTGGATTGGTTTTCAAGATGTCTCTATATACAGTGAAACTTGTTTTGAGGCATCCACAGAGGCTCTACTGAATGCAGAGCATCTACTGGGTATGACTTTAAACAAAAGTCTAGACAAATAAAAATGTCTTTTAAGGCAGCTTTAAACTGCAGTAATAAAGACCTTTCAGCCTAATCCTACATTTCTCTCTTCAGAAGAGATAAATACTGCTGCATACGCTGCAGGAACAATTCTTAGCCAAAGCACGGCTAAAATGCCAATATTTCCTCCCATGTGGGGAGCTGGGCAGTGAGTAATATAGGCATTTGTAGAGGAGAAAGATAATAAAATTGGCAGCACATGGACTACTCTCCCTCTAGTACCCACATTGTGGTGTCCAATTGTGGGGGTTAGAAAAATAAAGACAGATGGAGATTATATCTCTCTGCCTGCTGAGGCCCAAAAGTGGGACACAATGAGGCTCAAAGACCCAAAATGGGGGGGGGGGGAAAGAGAGAAAATAAGTAGTGCAAGAAGCTTAAAATGCTGTGGAATTATTAAATGTATTCATTCAGTTTTATATAATAAACCATTTCTACAACCTCTTTCATGATTCTGTATTTATGGTCTAAAGACATTACAACTGAAATGATAGCAAACTAGTGTGAAATGGAGGTAATCCACTGTCTAAAATGAAGGACAGCTGAGATGTATGATGGGAATAGATTAACATTTCATATCACAATGCTGCCATTACTGGCTCCACTACCAACTGTCCCCAGTTCTTAAAATGCTTTATGCTCATGAGCACTCCCATAAACTTGAATGGGACGAGTCATGTGTAAATGTATTCACTTATGTAAGTGTTTGCAGGACTGGGGCATCTCAGAACTATGGGTGAAATTTACCGCAGTATACAGGACCAGCCCAAGGCCTGTGAGCTGTTGATGTCCCACTGAAATCCTGTTTCGAGTATTTAAATGGTGCATAGGCCTGATCTGGCCTTCTGAGGAAGGCCCATTCCTGTAGTACTCTGATGAATATAAGGCCTAAAGCACCACCCCAAGCAAGGAATTCCATCTTATCAGTTATCAGACAAAAACTTGTTAGTATGCAAACTTTTAAACTGTGTGTGTGTATTAGGATAACAATGAGAAGTCTGTGTGTAGCTCTAAGGGTAATATATGGCCCTAATAATGTAAGAGCCCCTTAGAGTAGATTGACACGAAGTAGCATTTTGTCAAACATCCACACATTAATATTTGCTGAATTGACACAATGTATTGTGATGGAAATCAGTTTCTGAATATCTTAGTGTTATGGATTGACATGATAGGAAGCTATTGCAGAGCACTGTGTCCAAGAACTGTGCTGATGTTCTTTGACGATGTGTTGACAGTGCATCCATCCTTAGTGTTCTCTGACGAGCCTGGAAGCAACTGCTGCAAAGACTGAAATGGAAATGTCTGTAAGACATCTTTTTGGTTTGTTTTTGTTTCAAACACCCTTTTTTTGGGGGGGTGGCAAAAAACCTAGAGCCAGCCCTGTCCAGCCCGAGCCTGGAAATCTACACAGCAGTGAAACAGCCCCACAGTCCAAGCCCCGTGAGCCTGAGTCAGCTGGCACGGGCCAGCCATGGGTTTTTCTTTGCTATATAGGCATACACAGAGGTGAAAGTAAGCCGGTACGGCGTACCGGTAAGAGCCTGTGCACCGTACCAGGACCCGGCTTTCCCAGACAGCAATTTAAAGCCCTGGGGTAGCGGCAGCGGGGCTGCAGCGGGAATTTAAAGGGCCCCGGAGCTCCAGCCGCTGCTACCGCCCCGGCCCTTTAAATCTCCACCTGTGCCCTGCTGCCAGAGCCCTGGGGTAGTGGCGGCGGGGCTCTGGTGGGGACTTAAAGGGCCCCGGAGCTCCAGCTGTCGCTCCCCCCTCCGGGGGCCTTTAAATCCCCACCTGAGCCCTGCTGCCCGATTTCTGGGATAGCGGCGGCCAGGCTCCGTTGGGGATTTAAAGGGCCCCGGGGCTCCAGCCGCCGCTACTGTCCCGGCCCTTTAAATCCCTGCCTGAGCCCTGCTGCCGAAGCCCTGGGGTAGCGGCGGTGGGGCTCCAGAGTGGATTTAAAGGGCCCCAGGCTCCCAGCCGCCACTACTGCAGCTGGAGCCCTGGCCCTTTAAATCAAGATTTAAAGGGCCTGGGGATTTAAGGCCCTGCCTCTTCTGGTTGAGGCCACGCCCCCTGCTCAGGACTCCGGCGTACCGGTAAGTCCTCTAACTTACTTTCACCCCTGGGCATACCCTTAGTGACTTGCCCAAGAACAAAGTCTGGATGGAATCCAGGTCTCCTGACTGCCTAGTACAGTAACCTGTCCCCAAGCCCACAAGGAGAAAAAAGAGGACAGGCATGATAATGAAAACAGATATAGCAATACACGATGTGAGTTACATCCCCAGGTGGTGGTAATTCGTTCATTAATTGAAAGCACTTAACTTTTTTGTACTGACTAGTCCAAATCCTCCATTTAAATCTGTATAGCTCCAGTGACTTCAGTGAAGCCACACCAGTTCACATCATCTAAGAACCTGGCACAATATTTTTAACACTATGGCTAAATTATAAAAAGTTCTCTGCAGGTATTCAATTTTCAAGCTGTGTTTTGTTGTGATTGGTCAGACAAGTCTCATGGGATTGTGTTTGCTTCATGGCTTGAGCACTTCCAATATGAATACTTAGGTGCACAAAGTTCAAATCTGCTTTCTGTGAATTCTGGTATATGTGACTTTAGAATCACTTCCTGCAGACACTGATTGCATGAACATTTGTGGAGAGCAAAAGCAAAAAGGACACACGCATGGCTGAAATACATTCATTTTAAATTAAATATGAATATTAATGGGAACTGTTTTACAGCATTCAGCCAGCACTAATAGAAAGCAATAGTATTAGACTTTCATGAATGACTTTAAGACAATTTAACTCCAAGTTCAGAGGAGCAGTGTAAACCTAAGTTCATTCACCCCATACAGCGTATGGTCCATTTAGTACTATTTCCCAGTAGTTTGTATTCAATAAGATTTTGTTCCATATTGTGCATGGCAGCACACACATACGCATTCTGAATTTTAACCACAGTGTCTTAAACTTCCATTTTGAAATGACTTTTGAGAGCCAAACTGATACGGTCTCCCACAGTATTCTTGCCAGCAAGTTAAAGTAGTATGGGCTGGATGAATGGACTATAAGGTGGATAGAAAGCTGGCTAGATCATCGGGCTCAATGGGTAGTGATCAATGGCTCCATGTCTAGTTGGCAGCCGGTATCAAGCGGAGTGCCCCAAGGGTCGGTCCTGGGGCCGGCTTTCTTCAATATCTTCATTAATGATCTGAAGGATGGCATGGACCATCAAGTTTGCAGATGACACTAAACTGGGAGGAGTGGTAGATACGCTGGAGGGAAGGGATAGGATACAGAGGGACCTAGACAAATGAGAGGATTGGGCCAAAAGGATTGGGCCAAGTCCATCCTGCACTTAGGATGGAAGAATCCCATGCACCGCTACAGACTAGGGACCGAATGGCTCGGCAGCAGTTCTGTAGAAAAGGACCTAGGGGTTACAGTGGACGAGAAGCTGGATATGAGTCAACAGTGTGTCCTTGTTGCCAAGAAGGTTGTCATAAATATAAAGGGAAGGGTAAACCCCTTTGAAATCCCTCCTGGCCAGGGGAAAGCTCCTCTCACCTGTAAAGGGTTAAGAAGCTAAAGGTAACCTCGCTGGCACCTGACCAAAATGACCAATGAGGAGACAAGATACTTTCAAAAGCTGGGAGGAGGGAGAGAAACAAAGGGTCTGTGTGTCTGTCTATAGTGTGTCTGTATGCTGGGTCTTGGCCGGGGATAGACCAGGAATGGAGTCTTAGAACTTTTAGTAAGTAATCTAGCTAGGTATGTGTTAGATTATGATTTCTTTAAATGGCTGAGAAAAGCATTGTGCTGAATAGAATAACTATTTCTGTCTGTGTATCTTTTTTGTAACTTAAGGTTTTGCCTAGAGGGGTTCTCTATGTTTTTGAATCTAATTACCCTGTAAAATATCTACCATCCTGATTTTACAGGGGGGATTTCTTTATTTCTATTTACTTCTATTTTTTATTAAAAGTCTTCTTGTAAAAAACTGAATGCTTTTTCATTGTTCTCAGATCCAAGGGTTTGGGTCTGTGGTCACCTATGCAAATTGGTGAGGCTTTTTATCCAACATTTCCCAGGAAAGGGGGGGTGCAAGTGTTGGGAGGATTGTTCATTGTTCTTAAGATCCAAGGGTCTGGGTCTGTAGTCACCTAGGCAAATTGGTGAGGCTATTTACCAAACCTTGTTCAGGAAGTGGGGTGCAGGGTTTTGGGGAGTATTTTGGGGGGAAAGACGCGTCCAAACAGCTCTTCCCCAGTAACCAGTATTAGTTTGGTGGTGGTAGCGGCCAGTCCAAGGACAACGGGGGGAATATTTTGTACCTTGGGGAAGTTTTGACCTAAGCTGGTAAAGATAAGCTTAGGAGGTTTTTTCATGCAGGTCCCCACATCTGTACCCTAGAGTTCAGAGTGGGGGAGGAACCTTGACAAAGGTCAATGGCATTTTGGAATGTATAAGTAGGGGCATTGCCAGCAGATCGAGGGACGTGATTGTTCCCCTCTATTAGACATTGGTGAGGCCACATCTGGAGTATTGTGTCCAGTTTTGGGCCCCACACTACAAGAAGGTTGTGGAAAATTGGAAAGCATCCAGTGGAGGGCAACAAAAATGATTAGAGGGCTGGAACACATGACTTATGAGGAGAGGCTGAGGGAACTGGGATTGTTTAGTTTCCAGAAGAGAAGAATGAGGGGGGATTTGATAGCTGCTTTCAACTACCTGAAAGGAGGTTCCAAAGAGGATGGCTCTAGACTGTTCTCAGTAGTAGCAGATGACAGAACGAGGAGTAATGGTCTCAAGTTGCAGTGGGGGAGGTTTAGGTTGGATATTAGGAAAAACTTTTTCACTAGGAGGATGGTGAAGCATTGGAATGCGTTACCTAGGGAGGTGGTGGAATCTCCTTCCTTAGAGGTTTTTAAGGTCAGGCTTGACAAAGCCCTGGCTGGGATGATTTAGTTGGGGGTTGGTCCTGCTTTGAGCAGGGGCTTGGACTAGATGACCGCCTGAGGTCCCTTCCAACCCTGATATTCTATGATTCTATGAACTGTAAATACAATACTTTGTTTTTGACAGTAAAAATAGGTGTCTATGGTAATGTCCTTACCCAGCATCCACCTCAAATAGCCAGACTGAGTACTGGGCAGATGTGGGTAGATAAGGAGGAGGGACTCAATGAGGTGACTCGATGGCATCTGTTTCAGCCCCATAGATTCTTTAGCATAAACAGAGTGGTGGAGAGAGAGAGCTGAAGCATCCATGCAGGAGGCTCCTCCCATAGATTGTCTATGACCTGTCCCCTGTGCACTTCCACGCAAGGAGCCCCAGGGGCCTGGGCTCCTAGCCATGTAGCAGGGGCGTGGGTAGCCCTCCGGTTCCTAACACCCTCTCTTTCACAAGAGAACACCACAAATTGCATGGTTTGGAGACATCTTAGCCACAGACATGAGGACTGGATGTGCGCCGCAGAGCCGTGTTCTTAAAACTGGCCTGTTATCTCTCGAGTCAGTGGAGCACAAGTAACAGGAGTGTGTACGCGCTCGTGTGTGTGTGTGTGTGTATCAGGAAGTTTTCGATATAATAAACCAGTTATTTAAATCATATAAAAGAGGGATGTTCTCTAGGCAGCCCACTTTTTAATTCAAATTTATTTTGCATTAAAGAGTTTTTCCAAAGCGGTTTCCTGCTGAATGTAATAAGGGAAAGATAAATCTGCTCTCACCAATGACCGAGACTCCCGATCAATGAAAACCTAAGTCTTTGTTGCTGTGTCTCACTGACAAGCGCAGTATTTTAACAATGTGCCTGCGCAATTATTCTGTGGAAAATGAAATGTCAGCTGCTCCTACATCTAATTTTCTACATTTGCTTCATCCGCAGTATCCGCTCTCCCTTGGAGCACTGGTAAAAGACATACAAGATTTGAAAGCCTCAGCTATACATGATGTCTGTCTGTTATACCCAGACAACAATGTATTGAATGCGAGATGTATACACTAGTTTGGAAAACATCTGTTGTTATCCAATGCAACTGTCATAACGCTATCTTAAATTTACATCACATCTTTCGTCCTAAGCAATTTATATACTCAAGAATCATTTCATCCACTTCTGGGGTGAAACACAGCAGCTGTTTAACAAAACACAGCAAAACAATGAAAAAATTTAGAACAGTAAGTGAAGAATATCTTCTCCAACTGAAACTTCAGGGGGAAATTTAGCACAGTTGTGTGTAGATACCCAAACTGGAATTTTACAAGTACATCACTGTGTTTACTATCGCTGTTTTCTTGGAAAGTGACATGGAATCTTTAATGACCACAAGAGACAGGACCTTGGTTTTGTGTCTCATCCAAAAAATTATACCTTAAGGTAGAAAATTAGTGTTGCTCTCACCATGTCTGGGTACTGGTTGAGTACTGATTTAGAGGATAAAATGCCCGGCTGAATCACAAATACCATTTCCTACAGCACTTTGATGTTCCTTGGTGTTCCCCAGGCAAAATTATAATCCCACTAGAATCAAGGTACTGGATGATATGGTATAGGTTTGTGGATTTTAAGGCCAGAAGGAATCACTTACAATAATCTAGTCTGCCCTATAATCCTAATTCCCCTCTCACTGGGTACATAAAAATTAACTCAGTTGAAATCAGTAGAGTTACCTCACAACAAAATGAGTGCAAGAGAGAAGAGAATCAGGTGTTGGGTCCTTTTATATAGGGAGGCCACTCTGTGTGCTTATTAAAAAGCATGCACTTGCTTGTTTTTTGTTGTGTTGAGAGTTTTTTACGTGACTTGTGACTGTGGAAATAAGTGATACCAAACCAAAGAACATTGTTTTCATTCCATTTTAATCAGCTATTACAAAATAGAGAATCACTGACTAATAACACTGCTGTTTCATGCTAAACACTGTCTTTTTGTGTGTGAGCACATTAATCAGTAAACTATCTGACCTTTTTTCCTATTCTTTCATATATAGGAGACCTGACACAGTGGCTCACATGACTACACCCAACCAAATGCACGCCAATGTCATGCAGATGCTGCAGTATCTAAACTCTCAACTTCCTAAAGGCAGCCATGTGATTTTAACAGGCTTGGTAGACGGTCGCTTTCTGTGGGATCATTTACATAGCAGATACCATCCTCTTGGTAAATATCTGACCTTGTTTTTAATTTCCTAGGCATGAATCTTGAACTCCACTGATGTACATTACAAGATGGTTTTAGGAATGGTGAGCCCCTGAACTCAGTGGTATTACACCAGGGTTGGATTTGTCCCGGTTCATCCAAACCTGCTGTCTAACTGGCTGATCATTGTTTTTGGGGAGGTTGTTCCTGGAGCTAAACAGAGTCATTTACGTGAACATCTGTCCACACGCAAATTTTAGATGTTTAGATAAAATTGGACCCAGATTTGAACAACCCCATGTCTAGGTTTTGCAGAACAAATCCCCAGCGATGAAATTTTGCAAAAACAAAGTCATGCCCAATAGCTCCCAGTGAAAGTGGAGCTGTGCAACCCCAAAGTTCACAACATTAACAAGAATGTGCTTGGGCTTTTTTTAAACATAGAATTGTAATAAGGCACTTTGGGACAGTTCTTGGAAGCCTCTCATTTCAGAACACATGTGAGGCTGCACCCATGACCATGGTAAGCTCTTTGGGGCCTGTATTTTTGTTCTGTGTTTGTACAGCACCTAGCACAGTAGGGTCCTGGGCCATGACTGGGGCTCTACACACTATGGTAATATTACTACTACTAATAATAATAATAATAATTAATAAATGCACACCCTGTTTATTGCCTTGATATTATGCCAAGCAAAGAAGGGGGCATTGCCATGAAGGGCTGCTCATGTATGGGCCAGTGGGAAACGCCCTGGAATTCACAATTTTTTGTATTTGCAGACAAGTTATGTTGCTTGGGATGTGCTTTTTGGGGTTCACCTACCCAAAGTTAATAAGAAATGTAAAGGTTTTGTACAAAAAGCGAGAATGAGACTGCAAAACTGTTTAGCATACTCTCCTCCAAAGCCTGCGTAAGGAACTGTGAATGCACACAATCAATCATCCAGGGATCAACTCTGGGACTATTTGCACCAAGGGCTTAAGGCACACACCCCTATCACTAGATCTAAAGGAGTAATTGCCTTAGCTCTGAGTATAAGTGGAAGGCTGTTGTCGTCGCTGGGTCCAGTCCATAGAGGAAGAGTTGATCATACTGTTAAACCAGTGTCATATACCTGCAACTGATTTTGCCAATCTATGGGTGTTAGAGCTCTTCAAAGCTTCTGTGATTTTGCTGTCTCCTAGGTTCATCCTGTTAATTACTGGCACTGTCATTACAGCCTGAGAAGGTTGTCTGTCTTATATATCAGGTGCTACTCTAACCCTGAAAAGAGCCCATTTTCCTCTCCCGCCACAGAGTGAACAATCTCCACATTTTCGTATCAGTTTAATTAGTGAGTGACTACCAGAGAAGTAAGCAGCCAACAAAAGCCTACGGTTCACAGAGCACGCAGGGCCAGTGTGTGGCACGATGAATGTCAGAGAAAGTCTGGCTGGCGTTTAAGTTCGTGTTTGAATTCGCTCACCCACGCAGATGTATACATTTCCTTCTATGACAGGCAAATTGTTTCTGCCTTTTAAAGATAACCTTTCTATGGTAAACGTGAAAACAGTGCGTACCCAGTCGCCTTCAATCTTCCTTTTGGGTTTGAAATGGCTACATTTGTTTGGAGAGCGAAAGAAGCGTTAGTGGATAAAGCATCAGTCATTCACCCTGGAGATTTGAACAGGCTATTACACGACTACGCTTGCATGGAGGTTGAATTGCCTGTGGAAGGAGGGGGAGGCGTAGGTGTGTGGGAGAATGAAAACAGTTCCTGAACAATGTGGCTGAGGTAACTGGCATGGCGGAAAGTTCATGCTGCTGCTGCTGTCACCGTCCCTGTGGCAAAATCCTGGGTCTTGCAGGATATGAGTAACTCTTGTTGACTTTAGTGGGAATTACTTGACTCCTGACGGTGGACAATAAGCTTCTATTCCCCTTACCAGTGTGAGTCGTTCTACTCGTGGGATTACTCATGCAAGTAAAGTGAGCAGGATTTGATGCCTAGATCTACAAACTTTCAGTTCCTCTTAGCCTACATGGTATAAAACTTGGTAACCAGGTACAGTAGAGGGTTTCAAAGAAGAAAATTTGACTTAAAATATGAAAAGCTAAACACTTCTTTTTTTCAGGTCAGCTAAATAAAGATATCACATATGAACAAGTGTATTCATTCCTAAATTGTCTTCAGGTAAGTTTTCCTCTTCAACTGGTTAAATATCTCTTTTTTTCCTGTCTGATCTATCACTGAAACAGTATTTTGTTTGATCACACAGATCAGTCCCTGCAATGGGTGGATGTCTTCAAATGAAACCCTCAGGAACCTCACCTCAGAGGTATGTCTAAAAAGGACAGTTTAATAATTTCTTTGGTCATCCCCTTTTTAAAGGGAGTGTTTTTGGATAGGGTCCCAAATGAAAGATGTCAGTATTTTTATTTTCATAGAGATGGAGGCAAGCCCAGAAAATGAAGGTCTGGATTTCAAACACCTCTGAAGTTCAGGGCTCTTCAGGTCTGGGATCTGGGGTTAAGTTATGGAATTCAGATTTGGATTCTAGTCCTGATTATGCCCCAGATTTATTCACATGGGACATGATTTACCCATTGCACTATGACACAAATATATATATTGTAACCTCTTGTTCTTTAAGAAGAGAGCTTATTTAATAAAAAGAAAAGAGGCCTGCTTGGAACCCATGTGAGCGAACAGGGCAAAGAGGACAAGTAACTGTGACTACAAAATCCAACTGCATTTCTTTCAGTGGGAGCAGGAGCTGAGATAACTGGCATTGCGGAAAGTTCTAAAGGACCAAATTATAAGGTCGTTACTCAGGCAAATCCCACTGACTTAAGTGCCAATTTACCTGAGCAGGGAGTGCCTGAAAACTGGATTTGGCCCAAAGTACCTTAATGGGCAGGGCTACACAATGTTGCCAATGCAGGTTTCTCTATAAATTATCCTAGAAACCTGACCCTACAACTGGCAAATGAATCGTCTGAGGGCCACAACATGTTAGCCACTTACTTTCTCTAAATCAGGGGTCTCAAACTCAATTTAGCTTAGGGCCAGTGCCAGTCCTCAAATCCTCCCAGCGGTCCAATAATGTCACTCATGCCACCCAGAACCCCCCCCCCCCTCAAAAAACTCTGCCTCCCCCAAAACTCCTCCCTCCACCTTTCTAAGGCTCTGGGAGGGAGTGTGGTTGGGGGAGGAGGTCTGGGTTAGGGGATTGGGGTGCAGGCTCTGGGATGGTGTTTGGGTGCAGAAGGGGTGAGAGGCTGGGCTCTGGGAGGGAGTTTGGGTGCTGGGTACAGGCTCTGGGCTGGGGCAGGGGGTGGGGGTGCAGTAGGAGGGGATGGGGTTGCAGGCTCTGGGAGGAAGGAGGAGGGAGTTTGGGGGCGGGAGGGGGGTGTGGGAAGGGGAGGGAGTGCAGGCTCTGGGAGGGAGTTTGGGGGCTAGGGTGTGTGGGGAGGGAGTGCAGGTTCGGGGAGGGAGTTTGGGGGTATGTGGGGAAGGGTGGCTCTGGAAGGGGGTCAGAGGGTGTGGCACTTACCTAGGGCTCTAATGCGGGGCAGGCCAGGGGGCCCCCACACACTGCTGCCCCCAGGCACCGTCTCTGCAGCTTCCCATTGGCCACAGGGGTGCTTGGAGCGGGGGCAGCGCCACGGAGGCACAGCCCTGCCCCGCCCCACCCCACCCCAGGGCCACAGGGAGGGGCCGGTAGACACGTGGAGCTAACAGGCAGATGCCGCTCACCTCCGCTGTGCTGCCGGGGCCCCAGGCCATTGTAAATCGCCTGGGGCGGGGGAGCGCCCAGGGGCAGCAGGTGGGGCCAAGGGAGAGACCCAGCCCCAAAACTGCTGGAGTCCCACGGGCCACACTGGGGAGGTTCCGCGGGCCGGGAGTTTGAGACGCCTGCTCTAAATGTACAAATATATTTGAGGTTCTCTCCCCTGCAGTCATGCAAAAAAAAAATCTATGCACTAGACAATAATTATGGCCCCCATTTTACAAAGACTTGCACACGTGCCTTTACCTGTACGTGCTGTGAGTAATACCATGGATTGTCAATGCATATAGTTAAGAACACACCGAAGTCTTTGCAGGATCGGAGCCTGCGCCTTTTTATAAGACAATACAAACTCTTCAGTACATATCTGTTGTCCAGGAGCTATTCAAGTGTCCACAGGTCACCATTCTGAGCTCTTGTCTGAAAATAACTTTGTACGTTCTTACCTAAACTGCGCACATTAAATGATGAGATTCTGATCTCCATTACGGTGGTAGAAATCACATTGGAGATACATGAGTTAGTTGGAGTCCACTGAAGTCAATGGAGTTACTCTGGATTTACTCTGCAGCAAGGGAGATCAGAATCTGGTCAGGGATATGGCATGTAAGTACTGCACCAGCAGCATGGGAAAGGGCAATGTACAGGGAAGAAGAGAACTTTGCCTATATAAGGAATTTCAATTCTCTGCAAACTGTAGGAGCGATGAAAAGGGCCTCCAAAACGAGGGTTCTAAGCCCTGGTCTACACTACAGAGTGACGTCAACTTAAGGCAGCTTCTGTCGACCTAACTATGCCAATGTACATACTACTGCCTTGCTCCCGCCGATGTAAGCGCCCTACTACACCGACATCATAACTCCACCTCCACGAGAGGCATAGGGTTTATGTCGATGTAGTTACGGTGACGCAGTGTTCATGTAGACACTGTGTTACTTACATTGGCTGTGGGCTGTCATTCTTGTCAATTTCACAGCTCCAGAATTGGCAAGAAAGCCCAGGGCTGGTGGTGGGCTCCAGCAGGAGCCTGGCTGCCTCCCATCCAAGCTCCCCTCTCAGGGAGCTGAGAAGCCCAGACGGCTGCTCCCCACACATTGGTTACAAAAGCTTGAACCCAAGTGAAGTGGTTTCAGTGGCCGTGAAAATCTCATTAATTCCTTGGTTTTTTTTCCAGAGAGCTTTACAGCTTTCCAATGTCCTGAAAGAAATAGCAAGATCTGAGATGTTTGACAATTTTGATGTTTTCTACATGGATTTCCCACTGGAGAAAAGTAAGTTGCATTTTGTACTATTCAACAAGCATTTAGATAAGAATGAGACAAACAGCTTTAATATCCTTCTTATTTTTAGTGCTGTACAGTGAAAATAGCAGCACAGTCATTCAGCCAACATGGACCTAGTGATAGGGCTGTTGGTCACGTGAGGAGACTCTTCTTAGTTTCCCATCCCAGTTCCACTGTCTCTAGGATAGACAGCGCACACAGCCCCTGAGATAGAGTGCCCCATGTTGCTCAACCGCAGGCCCCCTGGCTGATGAAGAAGGGGCATTCATAGGTTTCCAAGCAATGCAGGATCTTGGATGTGTGTGTTGCAGGGGTATAAAATACAGGGGCATTATGAAACTCTCAGAGGAACCTGAGAGGCCTCACACAGGGGAAAGAGCATTCAGCCTGCAGCGCTCTGAACAGCTAAAATTGTACTTAGAGTAAGGAGCACTTTATATCCAAACATCTCAAAGTGATTTACACACAATAATAAATTATGCCTTACAACGCATCTGTGAGGTACAGCAAGCAGACAGGTTACTAACCATTAACTGGGTGCTGAGAGAGCATTCTCTGTGAGGATCCCTCAGTCCAGGAGCAGGCTTCTACTCCAGGTCCGAAGTATTCCTAGTCTATTGACCTGCAGGGCATGCTGCAGGACACATCTATGTATGCAAGCTGCCACGGAGGTGAGCTTTGGAAAGGAATCAGATGCGTGGGGGAGAGGGAAGTTTGGTGCTCTCCAAGTGATTGAATTTTGTAATATATGGCATTTGCATCTCAACCCTTGGATAGGTGCCCATTTTTCATTTTTGTACATATCTAATAATAGTAACAGAGGTTCTTCAAGCTGAGTCTCTGCACATTTGTTTTAATAATGAAGAAACTAAGGCTCAGAAAAAGTAAGCATTTACCCAAGCTCCCAAAAGCTGTTGGAGGCCTGGGCGTAAATACAGGACGGATGGGGGGGAAGGAGGCATTCCTCTTCTGTTGGGACCAGGGAGAACTCGAGGGGAGCACCAAAGGGGCAAGAGGGGCAGCAGCAGCAAGAGGTGTGTGTACAAGTAGCTGCTTGTCCCCCTCAACTTTAAGGCCAAAATTCCTCCAGTGATTAGAGGTACTATAAGGCTGGCAAGGAAACTGAAGTTTTCCAGCTTTCCAATCCTCTGCCCTCCCCACTGACTTTCCCTCTCAGTTTAATATTTCTTCTCTATTGTGGTTACATATTGCAGAAATAGCATTTTTGTTTTTAAAATACCCTGATGTAATGCTTTATTAAAAACCTACACAATCATTTTTAACCCCCCAAAAACCTCCATGGAGTTGGCTGCTGGGCCAGATGATTCTAATAAAAAAATATTGTTGTTTATACTGTGGTACACCAGATTTTCTAGGTTGGAGTTTGTTAAGGTTCCTTCCCCACTCTGAACTCTAGGGTACCGATGTGGGGACCTGCATAAAAGACCCCTTAAGCTTATTCTTACCAGCTTAGGTTAAAAACTTCCCCAAGGTACAAACTTTGCCTTGTCCTTGAACCGTATGCTGCCACCACCAAGTGTCTTACACAAAGACCAGGGGAAGAGCCCACTTGGAGACATCTTCCCCAAATATCCCCCCAAGTCCTATACCCCCTTTCCTGGGGAGGGCTTGATAAGAATCCTCACCCATTTGTACAGGTGAACACAGACCCAAATCCTTGGATCTTAAGAACAATGAAAAAGCAATCAGGTTCTTAAAAGAAGGATTTTAATTAAAGAAAAGTTAAAAGAATCACCTCTGTAAAATCAGGATGGTAAATACCTTACCTGGTAATCGGATTCAAAACATAGAGAATCCCTCTAGGCAAAACCTTAAGTTACAAAAAGACACAAAAACAGGAATATACATTCCATTCAGCACAGCTTATTTTACCAGTCATTAAACAAAAGGAAATCTAACGCATTTCTAGCTAGATTACTTACTTACTAACTAACAGGGGTTGTGAGGCTGCATTCCTGATCTGTTCCTGGCAAAAGCGTCACACAGACAGACAGACCCTTTGTTCCCCCCAGATTTGAAAGTATTTTGTCTCTTCATTGGTCATTTTGGGTCAGGTGCCAGCTAGGTTAAATTAGCTTCTTAACCCTTTACAGGTGAAAAGGTTTTGCATCTGGCCAGGAGGGATTTTATAGCACCATACACAGAAAGGTGGTTACCCTTCCCTTTATATTTATGACACGCCCCCCCCAAATCACAGATAGGGTGAACCACGGGCTGTGATTTTTTCCTGGAACTCTAGGAGAAAATAGAGTTAATAAGACACATGCACCTCTACATATACTACTAACTGTATAAAAACTAACAATATTTTCCACATCTCAAGGATGATTTTAACCAGTTGATTCTGGGACAGCTTCACTGCAGTTGTTGTTCATGCTAGCTCAGGTATTCTACACATGCTGCTATCACACCTCTGATTGCAGTGTAGACATACCGTGATGGTTTCTCAGGGAGTTCAGGACTGTGAGTCACCTTGTTACCCCCATGCTCCATCGAGAAAGGGACTTATTGGAGCTAAACTATGTGATGGGATCCCCGGGGTACAACCTGGGGCTGGGGTGCCCCCTTAACTATCCAGCCTGGGCTTTCTCTCACAATGCTTTGCTTGTGACAAGCAGCAAACCCCTCCAGGCACTGTTATCACTCAGTACAATAGCACATGGAGCTCCACCCCCAGCTAGAATGCATGAATGCTCCCTGAGCCACCCACGAATCACACGGCAAAAGACACCAGCAAATCTCCCAAGCCCCCAGCCTTGTACCCCCAGAATAAACCATCTTGCCCTGGCCAGAAGCCTGACCTGTGTACGTTTATTACCCAGTCCGCCTGTCTCTCACTGTGGAGAGGACACACACTAGCTTTTGTAAACTGAGCTGAGATTTCCCAAGCACTTCAATCAAAGCACACTGTTTTAGGTAAAATATAAAACAGATTTATTAACTACAGAAAGTTCAATTTTAAGTGACTATAAGTGGTAGTCATAAAAGGTCAGAGATAATTACCAAAGAAAATAAAAGGTAAGCACACAATCTAAATCTTAAACCTTATTAGACTAGGCAATATTTGGATCAAGCAATTTTCTTTCCCCACTAGATGTTACAGGTCTTAACAAACAGGCTTCCCCTTTAAGCTTGAGAACAGTCTCCTCAGTGTCTTTGTCTTCCCAGTGTTCTTGTTGCTTCCAGTGTAGGTGGGGGAGAGAAAGGCCAAAGTATGATGCTACTGTCCCCTATTTTATATCCTCAGTTCATGTGCCTGGAAAACACCAATCCAGACATGTCCTGGTGAGCTTTGCTGAGTCACAGAGTTGAGCAATCCCACATTGTGTGATGCTTGCATAGCCCTCCTACAGCATTGCAAATCCCTTGTTTACAACTCTCCTGCTGATTAATGGTCACTTAACACTGGGAGTGGGTAACCACCCTTGCTGTTGCTGGGAACTAGCAGTAGAGACTCTCAAACTTACAACATATTTCAGTCACAACCATAGAGCAAAAATCTCATAACTTCAGACACACCAACGATATGCGTATTTGGACAGAACAATGCGTTTCAGCAGATCATGAGTTTTTGTATGATATCTTAGATGACATGCTTTGTATGAAATGTATCATAATTATATGACAGGGATGAATATGGGGGTTGCTTTGAGGTACAGAATGCCACACACTCCCTGCTGTTAGGCTCCCAGACTGTTTCCTCAGAAGGTCTGCCTGCCTTTACTCTGCCTTGGAGGTTAACCTCAGGTGCGCTCCAATCCCCAAACCTCCTTAAAATGCGTTCCCCTACAGTACCCAGCCCCTGTCAATGGACACTCTCAGAGAGGACCAAGTCTGCTGTTTCCAAGAGACAGTGTATATACCAGCCTGTTATCTCAGCTGAAGATTCACCCTTTAATATATTGCACTGAGATGAACTTATAGTAAAACCAAGAATAAGTTTATTTAAAAAAGAACAAGCACTGGGACTCAGGATCCACTTTTGGATCAGAAGCCAGTGGTTTTGAAACAATGGGATGCCCCTGTGTGACAGCAGAGCCAGGATTCCAGGGTGCTTGTGGCTCAGGGGCTTTGCACGGGTTGTGCAATAGACAGACAGTGAAGTACAACTTCCAGCCAGTATTGTCATTGTGGCTTTTCTGGCAGGGGCAACTATCAGTCAGAAATTGGTCCATAGGCTTATTTAAAGTAGGAGTAGAAAAAAAAAGTGAAGTGAAAATTATTAAGGGCTGGATGATCCAATCCTGTGGAGAGAGAGGGCAGACAAAATTGCCAGGAAACTCTGTGAGATGAAGCTCACTGAGCTTCTCAGCTTCACAGGTCCTGGGAGGGAGCCCTGCAGATCTGGACACACATTAATGGCATCTGTCTGTGATGCCTTTGGGGTGTGTAGTACCAACACTCCCCTGCACCATGCTAGTGCAATTCTATTTGCTCCATGAACTAGTGTGCAAGGGAATGTGAGGGCTCCCTGCATCCTCTCTCCCTGCTGTGCAACCTGGCAAGGGCAGGCAGAGTCTGCCACTTAAACACTAGTGTAGCCTACAAATCTTGTCCCAGAACCAATGGTCTGGTTGAGCTGTGCTTGGAGCAGGGCCAGAGAGTGTGATACAGCCATGTAGCACCGCTGCAGGAGGGATGTGTGTGTGTGTAATGGTCCAATGAGTTACAAAGCCTATTGCTGCATCATTGGCTAGAGATGCTAAATGTAGCCATTAAATATATCAGAGCAGATTCTCAGCTGGTGTAAATCAGCACTGCTCCATGGAGATTAGTGGCACGGCACTGGTTTACACCAGTTGAGAACCTGTCCAATAGCTTCTGAAGACATTTGAGAACATGGGATACGTGGCTGAAGCACAATCTCTCCCCTACCCACTTCGATGTAAATACAGGTGAACTCCCTTCCTTGCCAAGAAAAAGAATAAAACATGCCCAAACACTAACTTGAATCCCAAAATGAAATGGTACCTTCAATCCAAAATCCTCACACTATTACGCTTCCTAGGATTGGTCCATGCTTATGCCTCCCAAAGGAAATTTTTACAAGATCCTTAATGCATAAAAAAAGATACTAACAGCAATACAAACCAAAAGGCATCATCCCTTTGCATCCTTGCTCTCCTATTCCTTCTTGTCTAGTGAGGACCGAAAATAATTGTAACTGTGACAGCTCAGTGTTGTCTTACTTTAGATCACGTGTCCTGGATTAAAGTATATAGTATTGAGGTATGGCTGGGTAATATTGTATCACTAATGTATCCCAGATCCCTTATGAAAATGCAGTGTGTATTTCATGAGCAATTTTTTTTAAATAATATAATCGCCTAATTTTAAGAAGGACTTGGAGTGCCATGATTTTGTGTGTGTGTGTGTGTAATGTACAAGGAAGATCCAGAGTGTATGGTGTGTTACTAATAAGCAATATGTTTTTTTAAAAATCTATCTGTTTTGCATCACTTATTCTTTGTCTGTTTAAATCAATATTGTGGGTCTGATTCTACAGATAAATCAGTGTTTGAAAAAATCTGAATCGGGCCCCAGGTGCAACAGCAGTGATTCTAGGGCAGGTTGTTTAGCCAAGCAGAAATGCTGTTTTCAAAAGGGAGATGGAGGAAGAGAGCATGTTCTCTCATGATGGAATATGTGCATAATACCATTAAAAATTCTCATTCCATCATTATAAAATAAATTATTGAATTAGGAGTTGGCTAAGGCCATTTCCACTGGTCCGATGCATGATCGCCATTCAACCCTTTTCAAGGAAGGAAGCTTTTTATTCCTTCCATGGCTCTGGGGCTTACAGAACAGCACCATTTGCCTTGAATGCAGTGCTTATATAATTCAGAAAGGTTATTTTGTCAGAGTTGAAAAGGGCCACTCGCAAGAAAAGTAACTGAAAATGACATTCTGTTCCTGAAGACATCAACCCAACTGTCTACTGGTACAATCTCTTTTTCCGAGCAGAAGTGTCTTTATTTTTGGCCTTGCTGAAGATGCTGCTGATGTAAAATGAGGGAGTGTTAAATATTTCATAGTGTCACTCACTGCAGCAGCATTCTTAGTTGGAAGGCAAAGTTAATTGTTTTACAATCATTTATGTTCAAAGAACTTCCCTGTATAAATACAATGGATAAAACAAATAAAGGCTTAAATACTACCCTACAGAAAGGGGATTGAATGCAGTGTTGGCTCTGGCCCTGTTTCATAAACTAGCATAATCTTTATGCACAGCAGTTGTCTGCTAAAAATACTCTCTCTGATGTGGCATGAAGGGGATGTGATGTGTGTGTGTGTCTTTAATCCTTTGTGATGATGTGATTTACAGTTGATGATGAGTGGCGCAAACTAGGAGGAGAAAGCTGGCAGCTGATAGAACCTGCTGATGGATTCCATCCTAATCAGGTAAAAAAAAAAATGTGGGAAAAAAGGGGCAAAGTTGTTTCAGTTTTCAAAGACTCATGCTTCAAACTCCCTGGAACCACAAGTTCAAATCTCAGGAGGGACTGTCAGCCCTTCAGCCTTCTAAGATGAGTACAATGCGTTCCCTTGTGTTTGGAGGACAGATTATAAACTGAGGTTGGTTCTGCTCTGCATTAAAGATACTTGCGTCCTTGGCCAAAGTTTCCCTGCTTTCCCATGTAGTTCAGAGTGCCATGTGCCTGCATAATGCCCCCGAATAGTTCCATTTCAGTTGTACTGTGTCGTATGCTGTAGTTGGAAACCTTCACTCTCAATTTGCTGCTTTCCTTCACTTGTATGTTGTTCATTGAGGCGAAGTCTGCGTCTGTGTACACAGCAGCTGGGAGGTGTAGAGATAGCACACTGAAAGTGTGTATGGTACCACAGGCAGAGGCTCAAATTAGCCAGCTGAGTACAAGCCCGCCTGACCGCGGGGTACGTACTCAGGCACCTAGCCTGAGCCAACGCCCTTGCTACCAAGTAGCTCAAGCACAGCTCATGCGTGTATGTCTACCCGAGCTAGGAATTACACCTCCCAGCTACAGTGAAGACATACCCTTACACGTGTGCTTCACTACTACCCACATGCTTCAAGTTAAGCACGTACATGAAATTTTGCAGGCTCAGGCCCTAGTATATTAAGCTACTCAGTTAGGGCCAGTTTGCACTCCACTGCCTCATGGATGCACAATGTGGAGGGGCACAAGAAGCCTTCCACCTCATTTCGTGTTTGACATCCAGGAGCTGGCCACATGGAATTGTCTTATTCCATATCTGTAAACTGCTCCAAGAGAGCATAGTTTGGCATTTAAAAAAAATGATCTAGAACAACTTTCTCTTTGCTGGTTTCTTGGCTTTCAAAAATCCACAAGAAGTAAAATATCAGCAAATATTTCCAACATTGCTCCCAAGTAGGACTAGCTGCCACAGTGCACAAACGCTTCCAGTGCTGCAGCTGCAACAGGCCATGGCAGATCTCCCAGCAGTCACTGCCTGGCATGAATATTAACTGTTAGCAGCCACCTCCTCTGGTGTGAGTGAATAGTTCTGAATTGCCCCTTGTCAGTGGCAAGACTGCCGTTCTCTGCAGTGGCCTTAGGGTCCTGCCCTATATGGGGCCAAGTTCTGTGGTCTTTCCTTAGTTTATATTTGGTCCTTAACTCAGGCCAAATTCCATTTGTCGCTATAGGAATTTGCTTCAGTAAGGACCAACTGCCAGATTTTTAAAGGTATTTAGGTGCCTATCTCCCATGGCTTTGCATGGGAGTTAGGCACCTACTAGGAGTATTGCCTAACTACCTTTAAAAATCTGGCCCCAGGTATAAACTGAGTAAAGGCCTCTGGATTCATCCCATAGGTTTTGTAAAGGGATTTGGGATCCTTAAGGATGAAAGGCTATATAGATGTAAAATATTATTGTGATTATTTTATTAGACGGAATTAGGTAAAATCAAGCCATAGTCCCAAGATCCTAATATCATCATAAAGGGCTGGTTAGTATCCAGAGGGATTGTTTTGAACAGTACTTTTGTCATGTGGCTTTGCTGGCTAATTACATTGTGGACTACTACAAAGGGAGATTCAAAACCTGAACTTTGTAGTTCAGCTTATCCATTAAAGCCCAGGCCATGACTCAGCACAGGAGTGGCTCATGCTGGAGTTATTGCCTTTGTGCATTTTATCAGTTCTCACAGGACAGTTCAATTTCCCATGTTTTTAAAGCTTAGCTCATCTAAGATAGTAGAGCAAAAGGTTATATACTTGGCTATAATTACAAGACATTAAAATGCACAGAACAGGTGAAAAGTTTATTGGGCTTCACATTAAAAATGGAATCAGCCCAGCAATCTTTGTGTCATTTAGTTTTGTGCTGAAACTCTCATATATGTGAGGTGTGCAAGACAGCAGTAAAAACAGTGGCTGCTATTAATCATCACATCCTTTAGAGGTGGATTTACGAGTTTAGAAACATTTGCATTCCTTCCTATATTAGAAACACATGCCCTTGAACCATAGGCAGATCAGCTATTGGAATGTCTAACCTACTCTCCAGACTGGTTGTGGCAGCATGTTGAATTTTGGTCACTGCCTGAAGGAACTGAGGGTTATTTTGGTGATGTTTTGGTGATGGTGATGTTTCTGTGTCCGATAAAGTTGACGGGACACTATGGCAAAGCCACTGCTAGGAGTATTGCTTTCAAGGGCATTACTGCCTACTGTGATGGCATTCAGTATGGTGGCCCTAGTTAATGACAGAATATATGTGAAGTACCCTACGGGGGTGGGGGATTTGAACACCAGTCCAGCCCTAGTTGTAATACAGCCCAATATTCTCAAATGTTGCTGTTGGCTATGCAGTGAGGGTTGTGAAAGTGTTAAAGTTGTATTAGATATTACAGGCCTCATCTATTTTTTATATCCGTAATAGACAGCTGAGGTAATAGACAAGCATCTCTCTTTCCAAGTTAAAACAGACTCCTGCTAGAAGTGAGTCTCCTTTGCAGCAGACATTCTTGCTTGGCTAAAAGTACAAGTAGCTTGTCACAAAAAAGTACCATCTCAGAGCCTAATGTAGTGGGGAAAGCTTGGAATGGGCTCAGTTTTCACTGCAGGACTTTTTGAATGAAACATTTGCAAAGCTTGGTGAACTATTTGAGGTTAATAGAAACTGTTGTTTTTTAGTTGGCAACAGCACTGAAATAACAAATTACAGTCCAAAGCCTTGGATCTGATTGAGCTGTGCAAAGAGCAGAACCTGGGGCTTCAGGGCAGAGCAAAGGTGGTATTACATCACCTTTATGCCTTCTTATCCTGAGGCTCAGCAGAGGTTGCGCCAAGTTACAGCTAACTTCAATGGCTGCCAAAGGGCCATTGGATCCATGGATTGCCGGAGTGCATCAGTGCTCCAGGCCCCTTTTCTCCTGCCCACACTCCCTATGCTGTGAAGATGACATAGTGGCATGCAGCTGCTGTAGCTCACTCTAGGTGATTCTCATCTGCAAGGGGAGTTGTCAGCAGGCCACTTAGGGGACAGCTGTAAATCTGCTTTGTGCCACTGGGATATTAGAAAGTAGCTATTAACAGGGACCTGGATCTGGCCATGTGAGTTTAGACTTCTGGTTGGATTATTTCTCTCACCTCTCCCATTAGCCTTTTGCAGCTCTTAAAGTCTAGTGCTCCTGCTGTTAGTATGATGAGGGGGGCTTGGCAGTTTCTTTTTCTCTTATTTTCCAGGGGCCTGATCTGCTTTCATAGAACTCGAGAGGCCATCTAGTCCAGTCTCCTGCACTTGTAGCAGGACTAATTATCTAGAACAGAGGTGGGCAAACTACAGCCCACAGGCCACATGCAGCCCGTGGGACTGTCCTGCCCAGCCCTTGAGCTCCTGGTCCAGGAGGCTAGTCCCCAGCTGTCCCCACACCTGCACAGCCTCAGCTCGCTGCGCTGCCAGCACTGTGGTCTGCTGCTCCTGCCAGGAAGCACTGCAGCATGGCTGCCAGTCCTGCCGCTCTGAGCGGCATGGTAAGGGGGCGGGAAGCAGGGGGATTGGATAAGGGGCAGGCAGTTCCGGGGGCCTGTCAGGGGACAGGGAGCAGTTGGATGGGGCGGAGGTTGTCAGGGGACAAAGAGCAGTGGGGGTTGAATAGGGGTGGGAGTCCCGGGGGGGGGGCCTGTCAGGGGGCAGGGAGGTAGAGAGGCATCAGGACATGGGGGGGCAGGAGGGGGGAAGTCTTGGTCCTGTCCTTGATCTTGCTCCTAATGTATTTGTAGAATGTTTTCTTGTTAGCCTTTATGGCTCTGGCTAGTTTGAGCTCGTTTTGTCCTTACATACTTGTGTTATTTGTTTATATTCATCCTTTGTAATTTGACCTAGTGTCCACTTTTTGTAGGACTCTGTTTTGATTTTTAGATCATTGAAGATCTCATGGTTAAGGTGCCTATGGCCAAAATTTAAATCATCAAACCCCAACTCAACTGTGCCCTAACCTTGTAGATGTCTAAATCCCCTAGGTGTCTACATTCTCCCACATCTTATGCCTGCCCAGCCCAGTCTGGTAGATCTGCTCAGGGGCCACCCAATGCAAAGGAAAAAGAGGACACAGATCAGAAATGGGGCTCACAGTACTGTATGTCCTTATAATCATCATCTTTTAAACACACCTGGCTCTCTCCCCTTCAGCTCTGGCGTATCTCATGTGTCTTCTTAGATAAGTGCTTTGGAGCCGGAATCCTGTCTTTGTACAGCACCTAGCACAAATCAGCTCTTTAGGCAAAAGTGTTCCAACTAGCTCCAATGATAAGGCTGAAGCAGAGCTGGTGGGGGGAGGCGCCCAGATTTCTTAGCTCTCTGTTCTGTGCGATAGCCAAATGGTCATCCTTCTCCCGACAACCTAGGCCCAATTTTCAAATGTAGGCACCAATCCTGCAAACAGTTAACCATGTGATTAGCACAGGCAGCGGGGAGCTAAGACTAATGAGGGCTCAGCCTTCCCCTCCTCCCCCGAAACTGAGCCACTCCTGTACACTGCCCAGCTTGGCAGGTGAAGCACCAGCTCCAGAGGAGCCAGGGCCAGCAGCAGGATGATCGGGAACAATCCCCAGACCTGGGTAGCAGGAAGTGAGATGAATCCACGGAACCCCAATGGCGATTCAACCCCTCCCCAAGCAGAGATCAGGCTGGTGCCAGCAAGGGAGACAGAGGGAGGACTGAGGGGCAGGGGAAGGGGCTGCTGAGGTAGGAGCAAGATACAGACACAGCCACTTGCAGCCACTGCTACGGCCACACAGATTCCTGCCACAGACCCCTGCGTGACAGGGTCCTCAGAATACAACCTGGACTGTGGGACCACTGAGCCCTCCAAACCCTAGGCTGCCCCTCACACTGTGGTGCTAATATCAAGCTACCAGCCTCTGACAGGCACTGCACGTACACAGCCAGCCACAAGCAGGGACACACCCAACTGAGTTACAAGAATGATCTCCCAGCCATTCATGAGCCATAAATAGAGAGGCTTCAGCCAATGCCCCACCTCAGAACCGTAACGTCTTGCGCTGCTCAAGGACCCCTTGGACAGTGCAAACTCATTAATAAGTTCATCACCTCTTCATAGGAAAGTGGATATGCACCAGCCTTGGTTTTTGATTGAAGTGCTAGGGGAATCTCAGCTCAAATTACAAACGTTGTAGGTAAAATAAAACAGATTTATTAACTACAGAAAGATAGATTGTAAGTGATTATATAAGTAACAGGCATAGAGAGCACAGAGTTGGTTACCTAGGAAATAAAAATAAATTCACAATCTAACTTAGACTAAGCAAGACTTGAACCAAACTGTCATCCTTCCAGCCTGGGACCAATCTCCCTAAGTCAACCTCTTTATCTTCCAGATGATCTTCCAGATGTTGAGATGGGGGGGGGGGGGGGGTGAGAGGCTAAGTGATGATGTCACTGCCACTCTTCTTCCAGAGGCTAGAAAGATCCTTGCTGTGATGTGGGTTAGTCCGCCCAGCCCCATGGAATATGTACCTTCTCTGAGAAGTCTCAGGGATAGTGGATTCTTCTTGATGGGCCATTAACAATGTCTGGGCTCTCCTTTGTTGCAATTGAAAGGCTGGCTGTGGGCGTTTCCCAACCTTGCAACATATTTCAGTAGCACATAGAGCAATACTTCCTAACTTCACCTACAATGATACAACAGTACAATCCAACAGGATATTAAGGTTCAACAGATCAAGACTTTTAAAAATGATACCTCACAAGGCATGCGTTGTACCAAACATATCATCAGATCACAGTGGTGAATATGGGGGTTCCAGGGTGCTACTTTGAGGTAAAGAATTTTCACTCCCTGAAACGGCCTAAATGCCGCTTTCAAGCAAGTGTGGAAATGCACACCCTAATTCAAGTGCCCGAATTTTCCACCTATTAAGAAAGTAAATCACTCTTATAGAGACTTTACATAAGTTGCTAATATATTTTTCCAAATGTTGAAGTGGGAACTAGAGAGATTGTGAAAAGCACTCAGCTGTGGCCTATCTCTGCTCCTACTGCAGTGGGTACAGTCAGGCCAAGGCTAAGTGGTTTTGAAAATCCCACCCTTAATGTTGTCTTGTGATTCATCCCTTTAGGAAAGTTACATCGGGTTGTATTTATACTGTAATTTTTTTTGAGAGAGAGAACGGTTTTGTTTTTTAAAACAGACAGAAAATTCAATTATTTTCCTTTAAGCTCCCAGAATCCTGTTTTACTATAACAATCCCACTAAAAGTCACTGCAAGGCCTACATAGCTTTAAGGGCAATGGTTGTTTTAAAAGAAGCTGATTACTTTGTACATATGACACGACTATGCATTTCAACAGGCTCCTATAAAAACAAAAAAAAATTCTAAGCCCTGAGTCACAATCAGAGCCTGTATGAGATGTTCTAAAGGATTCCTAATGATTATGTACAGGCAGGAAAACACAGCTTTAGGGTGATTAGAATCTCCCTTAAGTCATGACAAAATCCATTTGTATTAGAAAGACAAAGCTAAAATGACATGTGGACAAGTTATGTAATTAAAATTAAAGGGAAACGTACCCTGCCCCAGCTCGCAGCAGCTCAACAAAAAATAAATAAATAAATAAAATAAAAACATGCACGGCCAGATCCCCACTGGTGTAAATTGGTATAGCTCCCCATTGAAATCAGATAGTATACTTTTCTAAAAAACAGAGTAATGGTCTGCAAAAGATTAGTGGCAGGTCACTGCAGTTATAGGTTCCTGGCTGACATCTGACTCTTCTGGGTCTCTGCTCATCTGGCAGTTACATAGTAGCACATGCAAAATGTAGTTGGTGATCTTTTTAGCCATTTGATTTAGGTACAGACAAATGTCCACAACCCACTGCTAGAATTGGTACGCTGTTGGCTTTGAAGAAAACCAAGGATGACCCAGTGCTGGAGATTCTCATCCCCAAAGTGGCCTTTTTGGTCAGAGTTGAAGCTCATTGCTACCATGAGGTCAGATCAGTTGAGTGCCACATCTTGGCCACTCACTAGACTGCTGTCAGGGGACTTAGGGTATGTCTATACTACCCACTGGATCAGCAGGCAGCAAACGATCCAGCGGGGGGGTCGATTTATCACGTCTAGTCTAGCCATGATAAATCGACCTCCGAGAGCTCTCCCGTCGACTCCTGTACTCCACCACTGCTAGAGGCGCAGGTGGAGTCGATGGGGGAGCGGCCGCAGTGAAGACACTGCGGTGAGTAGGTCTAAATACGTCAACTTCAGCTATGTTATTCATGTAACTGAAGTTGCGTAACTTAGATAGATTCCCCCCAGTGTAGACCAGGCCTCAGACACCAGATCCCATATGTTTTAAGCTTCTTGAGACTGAACAAAGTCCAGTCACTGCCATGGGTTCCCTAGGCACATTCATGGGGTGTAGATCTTCTATCTGACATACCCTGCTGGGAGGTTAGACCACAAGGCCCACTGCCCAATCTCTGGCACGAGGTCACAGCCCTCAGACTACTACCCACCTCGACAGCTTAAACATAACCTCTCCCAAAACTCCACCTGCAGTTGTGAACCTTCTGGTTTTACCTGCTCCGGGGGCCTCGGATAAGGTAGAATCCTGTGTAAAGTCTCTGTGTGGCCTGTGTTTAACAAACTGGTGACCCCTTTCACATAGCAAGCCTCTGCGTGTGACACCCCTCCCCCCCTTAAATATATTTTTAAAAAGTGTTTTTAATTTATAACAGCATTATAAATGCTGGAGGCAAAGCAGGACTCGGGCTGGAGGCTGACAGCTCACGACCCCCATGTATTAACCTCACAACCGCCAGTTTGAGAACCCTGGTTTTAACACATTATTGCTCTCCCTTTAATAGCACAAGACACCAACAGATTCACACAAAAATAACCTACCCTCATTGCCCTGTCTCAGTTTCCTCACCACCCCAGACCATTCATTGCGCTGGAGTCAGGGGAGCCATCATTTGTGTTCTGAACAACTGAGCCGCCTTTTCCCAGCTTGTCTCTTTTGACCTCATCTGCTCCATCCCCTTCTCCTCTCCTGCCCAACCTTCCCATGGCTCTTTCAATCTCTTGCATAGGTGACTCAAGGAGCAGCCTTAACAGGTGATCACAAACCACTAGCAGGTGCCAAGTGTCCTTTCCCCTGATAAATCAATATCCTCAGTGGGAGCCAACCTGTTGCCCAGGATGGTGGATGTAGAACAGAGGACCAGCCTGGGTTAATGACCCTCTGTTGTCAGCCCTGTACCTCTCAGAATTTCAGTCCACAGCAGAGGTAAAGAGGCAACAGCGAAGGCAACTAGCCTTTGCAGTTAAAATGAAGTTTGCAGCTTGGTAAAACCATGTACACACAGTCCTATTTTAGTCTTGTAATTATAATCAATGCAACAGTGAATCTTCTGAGATGAAAGTAAAGCAACCGTATAATCAAAATGAAGAGGTAGAATTGTAGGTCAGAAATTACAGTTTTTTAAAAAAATACATTAACTGCATATGAAAGAACTTTTGTTACAGAAGAGTCAGACTGAAATAGAGTTTTTATTTTTTTGTTTTTGTTTTTCTTTAGGAGTGGTTTTTTTTGCACTGAAGTTATACTGTTTATCAAATCACCCTCTTGCCCTTCTACAGTGTTTAAGCAGCGACTGTGGGAAGACAGTCACTCTGCTAATGAAGGGACTAATTAAGACATGTGTTACCAGTCAATGCTGTCTTCATACAAAGGGACTGGCAATCAACCAGCACCACTCGTGAAGTAGCACTTGCTGGTTTGATTTGAACTTAGAACTAATGGGTCTCATTTTCAGAGGGGCTGAGCACCTGCAGTTCCCATTGACTTCGAGGGGGGTAAGAGGGATTTGCAAAAGCACCTGACCCATTCAGGCACACAAAGGCCTTTGACTTTCAACAGATTTTTGCTTTAAATCCTGCAGGTGCTTTTGAAAAGCTCCTCTAAGAGTGTTCACTACCTCTGAAAAATCAGGCCCAGTTTGTTTGTTTGAAATAGCAGCTCACGGAGAAGGCAGCAGCCATACGAGGTTCTAGCCTGCAACAGAATATGCTGCCTTGAATGCAGCAGAGTGGACTAGATGACCTAGTGAGGTCCCTTCCAGTCCTACACTTCTGTGGTTCTCTGCTTAAGACTTGCAGCCAATTTACTCATTTTTTCATACCTCATAATAATCTGAAAGCACATCTAAAAATGAATTTTAAGTAGCTGCTGCATAGAGCTGTCTACAGATACAAGCAGCCTACATTACTTTCCTTCTCTGATGAGTGGCCTGAACAAGACAGACAGTTTCATTGAAGTGCTTGTTTAATCTAAGCTTAGAAAAACCTGCAAAAATAAAGGCTACCAGCTAAACATGCGGCCAGCTTGCTTCCAATTACAAGGACCAGTCACTTTCCTCAGGTCAGTTGCATCTTAGATCTCATACCAGGAACAACACTTCCATCCAGCTCCTTGCTCTGCCCAGTAGTACCATCTCTTCTCTTCTACTCCAGATTTGCTTTACTTCCTCACAAAAAGAGAATATTGCACCTGCTCACTGTCTAAGTGGAACTGACCCGCAGGTGTAAGGAAAGCAGGATTCTGCCCGTCAAAGTGAATGCTCTTGGGGGCAGGGTCTGTCTTTTTGTTCTGTTTGTACAGCACCTTGCACAATGAAGTACTGCTCCATGCTGAGTGCTCCTAGGCACTATGGTAACACAAATAAAAATAAGAAACTGACGGTATTTGTGTAAACTATTTGCAGATTACTTCAGCCCTGGGGGCACGCATTATCTGGCAGAAGGCACTAAGCGAATGGCCCCATGTGCTTGGAAAGGAGAATCCCTTCAATAAACAGATTGAAGATGTGTTCAAAGATCAAGGGGGACACTGAGTTCAACATTGCCTGAGCCATGCAGCACTGTCTATTCTTACTAGTGTCTTCTAGGCTGCAAGGAAAAGAAACAAAGCCAGCCTCTTTTGGCCAGATGACGTAAGAGCCATCTTTCCAAAAAGTGTTGCATCTCATCTGCAAAGCCACATATGTGAGTAACCTAGGCTTTAGCTTTGGTTATGTATAGAGTCATGAAAATGAATCAATGGATGTTTGCCGACAGGACTATTTAACCACCTCAATTTGCAAATCCACAACAGGGCTTTCTCTGCCTCTACTAAATTGAAGAAGCCTATCTCAGATTTCTTTGGTGACTCCCTGTGGATGACTTTGAATGGTTAATCCGATCAAACAAAAACTCATTGATGTTGCCATAAATTGTATGTAACGGTTGGTGTGGCTGTGTCAATCTATTATTAAAACTGCTATTTGCTTATTAAAAATGTGCCATGGAGGACTATGAAACAGAATTTTGATTTGCCTGGCAGCACTAAGTCAATCTGATTGGGCAGAGGTGTTTCCCCTGCCCCCATTGAGAGTATGTAGGGTCCACCTGGACAACCCGTTATGCATTTGGAAAAAAGATATACTTAAACTCTGAAAAAAGTAGTATTATTTACACTGTTTGTGAGTTGTCAAAGTCACACGAAAATACTGGGGCCAACCTGCAGCCTTTACTCACATGAGGAAGCTTTTGAAGCTAAGAAGGGGTCAGCTCAGGTTAGGACTCTATATATAAGTGATGGAGGGTTGGATCCATTGGTAGCAGTGACCTCACGGCAAGCCGGTAAAGGTAGCAAACACCTGCCTTTTTAAACAAAAAGTTACAAAGTTAGACTTTGCATAAAACATCCCTAATGAAGAAGAGTTCATGCCCCTTATTCCATTCTTTATGCCAATCTATACATGAGCAGTGCTAGCCAGTAGGAAAAATCTGTTAAACAAGCATACCTCAGTCCATATAATGTAGTTAAAGCGTAAAAGAATACAGCCTGTGATCAGATTGTAAGCTCTCTGGTGCAGGGACGGTCTTTATTCTCTGTTTCGTACAGTGCTTAGCACAATGGGGTCCTAGTCCATAACGGAGGCTCCCAGATGCTACTGCAATACAAATCGTAGGTAATATGGCCTAAGCCTGCAAGTTAAGTGCACTTAACTCATATTGAAGTCAGTGTGAGATAAGGCTGCTCAGTACTGCAGGTAAGCTGGGGGTGAGTTGTAACTACTGTGTCCGCTGCTATTGAGTGAGCTGTCAAGCTGGCAGGGCACAAACCCCAATTGGCTGTGGGTTCTATACTTAGATTTCACCACATCCTGCTCTTCTCCCATGGCCCCACCCACACTGCACCTCTTCCCCTCCCTCTCCTCATACCTTTTCACTCCTTGAAAGGCTGGGGGGACAGGGGGGAGAAATGGGACTGCAAGGGGATGGGGTGGAGAGAGAGGGGGTGAAGAGGTGCAGGTGGCAGGCAGGGCACCTTGGGGGAGTGTCAGAAGGGGCATGAGCAATGGGCAGGCCTCAGGGGGCAAGCAGGAATGGGGAACCTCCAGGGCAGGAGGCTGAACAGGGAGTAGGGGCATGGTCCAAGCACTAATGGGTCCCCCCTACTTCCAGCACTCCAGCCCAGCCTCCCCAAGTGCAGGAGTCACATGCCACCCATCTGAGCTATATACAAGTCCCTTAAATCTAATCCAGGCTAAACACTGGGGCTCTCTTGCTTATGCCTAGAAAACCTGCCCTCAAGCACCAGCCAGCTACAGTTCCTTCATGTCAGGGCTTTTTATTACTCCCCTACTCCTGCTTTGAGTTGCAAACTTAGCTGGTGGGAAGAAAGCACTCAAAAACACTTTTGTCCTCTGATGTTTGAGAATAGTTTGGAGTCAAGGTGCATTTCCTGGGGGACGTGACCTAGCACCTTCTGTTAGAAGCCAGCATTTTATTCTAATAATCTCTTTCCTGTCTGGTGATTTACAAAGGCTTATAATTCAAACACTTAATACCATTAAAAAAAATTAAAATATCAGTTCCCATTTAAACCACTTTTTCCTCTTGTCACTCACTGAGGTGCTACAGTCAGCAGCCCAGATTCAAAGCACATGGGAACAAATTTAGTTAAAATACAATAATTCCTTTTTTAAAAAAATTAGTCGCTTTCAAGCCCCTCAAATAGCTTTTATAGTTCACATTTAAGAGGGTTAAAGAGAAAAGTCACTGAAATATAACCACTGAAAATTTAAACAACTGCTTATTGATAAACTAATGAAGCATGTTTCTGCTCACTGCAAGCCTACATGACTCAATTGCTGCACTGGATTGTATTTCTCACATCAGCCTGTGATAGGATCTGAGTACACCATGTATTTACAAACTAAAATTTAGAAATGCACTATTCTTTTATTCTTCCACTGATAAAGCTCCCTTTGTACAGTAAGACCTACTCTATAGATCTCAGTTTTCCAAAGTTTTAAAAACACTTCCATACACATAAAATTTTGGATCCAATCTCTTGCTGTTTTATTAGGGCTGGAAGCTAGCTGTAGAAGGATGGGAGTCCCTGGCTTTCTGTTGGGACAAAGATCCCATTTCTAGTTTTGGAGTTGGAAGATATCAAATATACCCATCACTGTGCAGGAATTATGTTGGCAATAGAAGGGTTAAGCTGCTCAGGAGTTTGGACTGCTTGCAGTTCAAAAAGAGATTGCTTGTGAACAGCATGCAAATGAAGTGGTCAGAAGTTTAAAATAGAGTCCAAAGTTTTCATTTCAATAAAATTTAAATTCACATAGACAGGCCTGATAAAAAAAAGTAGGGAGGGCAGTTTTCTGTAACTCATATTGAATTCTGAAGTACCTACATTTCATATGTCATCAGCTCCATTACCCTCAACTTGAGAGGTGTCCCTTGACACTGCTTTGAGCATTGCTTATGTTTTGAGTGTGTCCATCACTGGTGGCCAAGAGACTTTCTTTGCCATTTTCCTGCTGTTCACTTGTGAAAGAAGATGGTGCATAAACTTGGAGATTATGCTCTTTCTGGATAGAGGACTTTAGACAGTGGAAGTTCAAGCTTCATGCTGCCCTGCCAACATGCTTCAGTCCTGATCAGGTTGGACCACCGCTAGTCTCCATACCCAACACTTGGTCTCTGATGAAGTTGCCAGGAGGGTAGAGGTCTGTAGCATGATTACTTGACCTCTGAACTGGAGTGAATGTATCAAACAAACAGACCAGACAATTGTCAGATCACTACAGACTTAGTATGGTATGGGCCAGACATCAGCAATGCATCTTGTTTTCTATATACAAGTCAGTCTTTCCCTCCACTGAGCACAACCCAATCCACCATCTGTACATGGACTAGAAGCCCTGAAATGTTATCTACTTCCTTCAGAGCCACTCTTCTCCCCCCTCCAATCCAAAGTTTACTTCTATTACTGTAGGCGACCCATTTCTGAGAAGCTTACTCAGTGTTTTTATTCTTTACATAAAGGGAATAAAATAAATCTTAATACATCATTCTGAAATATTTAAAGACACAAAAAAACTAGATTCAAGAGCGATAGTACAAAATGACAGGATGAAAGAGGTATGGGTGACAGAATTTAGTGTTTCAAGTGTGAAAATTTAACAGTTCATAGCAATTTAAAAGTACACTACTGCACTCGCAGTCGTGCTATAGTACTTTACACTAAGCCCAGTGGAAAGCTTGTGAACATTGCATATTTGGACTTTAACTGAGTAGTTCTGCCATTTTACAGATGGCCTGAAGTACAGTACGTTTTACCTGCACTTACAGCCAACTCTATGGTATTCCTTATGGCCAGAAAAGTATTAGTTGGGATATAGCAGCGCTTTTTTTTTTTTTTAAATAAAACTCAAAGACAATTTTACAATACATTTTCCTAGTGCTCAAATGCGGAATAGTGAGAATTATAGTCTGTACAAATCATGAGATTCCAGAACCAAACATTTGGGCAGTTTGAAACTAAATTTATAAAACCCTAGTAAAATATTCAAGACATTTTATTTCTATGAAAATGTGCAACATACCGCATACATAATTCAACTCCTGTAAACCACATAGCATGTGCCATGCACTTGTCCATAAACTGGTTTGTATAAGAAATGGCAGACAAGATTAAGAATGTAAGAAACAGTTTTGGATGTATCTGTACATTTTTTGTTCTGCTCACAAGTAGTTTCCACAAGCGAAAGTTTATACTGCGTGCTGTAAAGTGCACAAAACTGGCAACTTTTATGCCTAATGAACTACTGAAAACCTCAAAGCATTGAAGTTCCTTCCTGCTTCAGCACTCTACCTAGTAAACTGTGTGTACTCTGAGGAGTCACTGTTCCCTTAAGGAAAATACAGTTAACTAGTACACTTGTGTTTTACAAGAAATTTCTGATTTCCTGTGATAAACCTAAGTCCTGATTTAGCTGTTTCAGAATAAACTGATATTTTAAGAGAACATACTAAGCTGTATAGATTTCCAAGAAGTAGAGGTTTATAAAAATTTTTAGCACATTCATAGAACTTAATTGCTTCCTATCACACTCATAAATGTTAGGGAAAAAAAGATCAGTTAAAATTCTAATAGAGAAATACAAATACTGCATAATATAGTCCTGTATAATGAATGGCACATACTCTTCCAGATTTAAAGCATAAAGTATAATAAGTAACCCAGAGGACCTTAGACAATCCTACATATAAAAGGATTTATAATATAATTTGTGTTTGTTTTCTTGTACATAAAATCTCATGGCAATTTTCCTCATCATTTCAAGGCTTTCCAATAGGTTTATAGCATGCATCAGGCTGCCACATACGAAGGTCAACAAGAACTTGGTTGAGTTTTTGCATCCAAAGGTTACGCTCTTCTTTAGTATCAGCGGATAACCAGTTCCTTAAAAAAAAAAAAAAAAATTAATAAGATCTGTTACTACATCCTTCCCACTCTCCATCCAAGTCACTAAGGCCAACCAGCCTTCCGAAAAAGTCCTGTTAGTCCTCCAACCAATCAAGACTCAGAGCTCAGAAAAAATGAAGGGGGGAAAAAAACAACAAAACAAACACACTTGTCCGCCACACAAAGCGTCTGTCAGACAAACTATAGGACACTAATACTGCTCTCAAAATGAGAGCTGCGGTTCCTCATTCTCACAAGACTGGATGTGAGCAGAACAGCAAAACAGAACTAAACAAAATGGCTCAAGATTAACCCACTCAGTGTCTTAACATGGCAGTTGATAATGGTCCTATTCAAATTCTGAAGATCAACAGCATCATAGCCTGTTAATATCAATCCTAATACGCTGCAGAAAGGTTACAGTTCATATTTATTCACTTACTTGGTAACACAGAGAGTGTCTTTACATTGGCTGACCAGAGTCTCTCTATCCTCTTCCCTCTGAGGTCGGACAGTGATTAGCTCAAAAGTGTTGGGTCGGGCACAGAACTCTCGGTTGGCTGGTTCAATCTGACGATTAGTGCAGTTAGCCAAGTTTATCCGGCCCATAGGATGCTGAAAGTTAGTGGAAAAGTCAGGTTATAGCAAACAGGATTTGTAATTCTACATAACACTGTTTGCCAATAGGTATCCTATGACGTGCACCCAGAACAGATTTTCCACCCATACATGAACAGGGTTCACTTCACCCAAAAGTTGAAACAGCCATATCTGGAGTGGGAGATTGCAGATATTACAGTGGAATAAGCAAGCCCTACCCTGCCATGTACTACATGGCTGCAGAATTCAATACTTACTACAGAACTATGCACCAGCATCTATTTAAATTTTCAGAGTTGAATGACATAATGGGGGGGTGGGCGGGGAAGAGTCAGACAATTATTGAATTACAATTGTCAACATCACATGTCAAAATATACAAAATAAATATCCCTAAATCAAACTATGTTCTCAAGAAGCACTTTTCTTACTTCACCTATCTGTAAATTTAAATCACCATCATCTATGGAAAAAAAGTGTGTGTGTGTGTGTACACTGTGAAATTGACATTTATCAACAAAAATCAAATCCTTCCAAACCTAGTTATTAGTCACAAAGATAGCTTTGGAAGTATGAACCAAAGCTGATGCAGTGATGGTTGCCCAAATCTACTGAAAGCCTGAAATAGTAGCATTGAGATGTAAACTGCACCATTCATTTTAGTGTACAGCATGATTCTATAGCCACAGGATTTGGTGTAAGGAAAGTTAGTTGTATTACATTGTATGATCCCTGCACTGTTCCACAGAGGCAGAGCGATAGTCTCGGCTTGCAGCTAGGGAGCCACGAGAACAAGAAGGGTAGGGCTCACAAGCTGAGCAGATGAGCCACATAAGGGATTTCCCTTGACACATGGGGAAGAAGGTTGTGAGCTGGGCTACCGAAAACACTACGGAGGTTTTCTTAGAAAGGCCAACCTAAGACGACCTATGGTTTAAAGTAATCATTGACAAATTTTAATGTTATAGGAGCCATAGTTCTGATTGGGAATGAAAGACTGAGATAGAGCAAGTTAACTATGCCACCGAATGTAGGGGTTCTTGCCATGGTATACACAAGATCTTGTGTATAGGCCAGTAGGAAGAACAGTGACTCAACAACAACAAAAAATTACATGCTGTTAATAATGTTACCTATTACCATAGCTGCCCTGCCCACAGTTTTTAGAAAGAGGCAATGATACAACCTGGAAGACTTGATACAAGGAAGTTTGGGAAGCAATCCCAAAGCTCCTTAGACAGCAAGGTCTAGAGAACTTTCCTATCCAAGTCATCTTTCAGGCTGTAAAATACAGTATAATCTCTCCCAGCCAGCAGGGAGGAAGAGTACATGATTCATTATGGCAAAGCTGGCCAGTGCACTGTCTTCTGCTAACAGGGAGACGCTATATCTATGCATGCGAACTGGCATAGAAAGCCCAAGAGATCCAGTGTTTGACCCAGAATTTTAAGAGGAAATTTGTGCTTTGACAATAAATTAGTCTTTTAATGGTAAACTGCCTAAGTGAGTCAAAAAACACCTTGAAGGGAGCCCTCAGGAGTTAAAAACATTTACATACACATGTAGAACCAGACTGAGGAGCCAAGAGGGGTCCAAATCAATGAGAGATGAACCTTTCTGATTTGGGCCATTAGCTAAAGAGTAACAAACTGTCTACAAGGTGTGTGTTTAAGCACCATACACTCAACCACATTAAGGAGCTGCAAGACTACAAGCCATAGTTGTAACATGGTTTGGTAAATTCCATAGGCAGTAAATCATGCTATAAATACAGTTGGGCCCCTACTATGGTAAAGCATACTGCTTAAAAGTAAGCTTTATGGACGGGGTTTGTCAGACTAAGAATGCTGTTCTTCCTGACAAACTTGAAGTAATCCACATATATCATTTAAATGAAACTTGCTTATTAGAGTTGTCAGGGGTGTTACATCACCTCTTAAATTGAACAACAAGACACATCAATCATCAGACAAGATCACTAACAGAAAAAGCTTTAAATCCTGAAAATTAAATAGAGAAAATGAGGACCTGCTGCCCCACTACCATGGAAACTGCTACCAACTTTAGGATCTGCCTCTCGGTTTTTGTCCTGGGTTATACAGAAGTTAATCAAATTGAGAGAAGAGTTATCTTGCACACCCCACCCCAAAAAGCTTCAAGAGCTTAGGTTTATAAGGACTAACTCTGCATCAGTAAAAGATGAATGCAGGATTAAGGGAAAACAGATACTGTGAAATATTTCAGATTAAGAATCCCCACATTAAGCAATATAATAGGTGGATTATAAACTACATTACCTTTCGCTTTTCATCATCTGGATATGTCCAATAAGAGATGCAGTTTCCAAAAAGCACACACCAGCGCCGATGCCAAGCCCCAAATCCACTAACATCTTCAAACATTGTCTAAAAAGAAAAATTAAGTGACCTGTGTGACTTAGACATGTTCTACACACCAGTTTATCCTGGTTTAAACTATGTTGGTTAATCATACTGCTATAAGCACCTTTATGTCGACCACTGTGTCGTTTGTTTGGGGGTTTTTTTGGGGGGGGGGGGGCAGGAAGGGAGCACACCACTTTAATGATATTAGTATATTAAATTTGTGTATAGTCAAGGCTGTAGTAAATCAGAGGCTAGATCTTGCCTTTAGACACAGTAGGGCAGATTTTCAAGAGTTCAGCACCCAGCATGCTGAGCTTTCGAAATCTGGCAGTGTCATGGTATCCCTATGCATTTAGGAAACAGAGGATAGTATTGGCCACCACCAGCACTTAGAATTCACTATACATGTGACATTTCCTCCCATCCCTCGCCTCAATATTAAAACATGTTTTGTCTTCCCAGAATACTTAATTCTCGTATAGGGCTTTTCACAAGATCCGATTCACTGCTAAGAGCTGGCATTTGTAATGACCATGATGTGACACCAGGTTGCCTTCCACAGACCTCACATCCAATAAGCTTTTTTGTGTGAAAAAGCTGTTGATGTGCGTATTGAGCTTTTTTATTTTTTAACACACACCTGCAATCTAGAAGTTAATCCTAGATTTAGAGTGCTGCTACCCCCAATATTTCAAAAAACAAAAAAAAGTTAAGAAGTTAGTTTAAAAGATAAACTTTTTAATAAATAAAATGATCTTCTAGCACTGAATTGCAAGCATCTCAAGGTGTTGGCTAGAATAGTGGTTTTCAACCTCTGGTCCGTGGACTTCTGAGGGTCCACAGATTAGTCTAAAATTAAGGGGTTCACATCTCCATTCAAAATTTTTTTAGGAGTCCACAAAATGAAAAAAGGTTGAAAACCACTGACTTAGAACAGACACTGGCAGAACTGGTTCAGCAAAATGCTATTGTAAGAGTGCAATATAGGAGTCATTAAAAACGTTAAGTGATCACATAGTTATGTAGAATTTGACCATGTTATGATAAGCTGAGTGAGGAGTCAAGTAAGCTTAAATAAGAAGTTGGAGGGGGATTTTCAGATGTTACAAAACTACTGAAGATAATTAAGTCCCAAGCAGACTGCCAAGAATTACAAAGGGATCTGTAAAACTGGATGACTGGGCAACAAAATGGCAGATGAAATACAATGTTGATAAATGCAAAGTAATGCCCATTGGAAAACATAATCCCGACTATACATACAAAATGATAGAGTCTAGATTAGTTGTTACCACTCAAGAAAGATTGTGGAGTCATTATGGATAGTTCTCTGAAAACATCCACTCAACATGCAATGACAGTCAAAAAAGCTAACAATGTCGGAAATCATTAGGAAAGGGATAGATAGTAAGACAGAAAATATCATATTGCCTCTATATAAATTCACGGTATGCTCACATCTTGAATACTGTGTGCAGTTCTGGTTGCCCTACCTCAAAAAAAGAGGTATATTGGAATTGGAAAAGGTACAGAAAAGGGCAACAAAAATGGCTAGAGGTATGGAACAGCTTCCATATGAGAGAGATTAAGACTGTGACTTTTCAGCTTGGAAAAGAGATGAAAAGGGGGTCTAGAAAATCATGACTGGTGTGGAGAAAGTAAATAAGTGTTATTTTCTCCTCATAACACAAGAGCTAGGGGTCACCAAATGAAGTTAATAGGCAGCAGGTTTAAAACAAACAAAAAAGTATTTTTTCACACAACGCTCATACAACCTATGGAACTCCTTGCCAGAGGATGTTGTGAAGGTCAAGACTATAACAGGGTTCAAAAAAGAACTAGATAAGTTCATGGAGGATAGGTCCATCAATGGCTATTTAGCCAGGATGGGGAGGGATGGTGTCCCTAGCCTCTGCCAGAAGCCAGGAATGGGCAACAAGGGATGGATCACTTGATGATTACATGTTCTGTTCATTCCCTCTGAAGCACCTGGCATTGGCCACTGTTAGAAGACAAGATACTGGGCTAGCCTACACCCCTATATTTCTTTAGTTTATGCAGAGCATTTACTTCTCTTGGCAAGATTAGCAGTTTTTCTGTATCACATTAAACACCCTTTTCTAGGCAATTCAGAAGGCAACACATTTCAATAGTACAGGAAGCCAGTGTAAAAGAGCCCACTCTAGAAGGCTTTTAAGACTATAGTGAAAACAAATATTATTGTTTGTGCTTAGCATAGTATAGCAGTCCATTTAACTGCATGAAAATAGAAGTTTAATGCTGACCCAAAAAGAGGCTGTTAAGGAAAGTGGGGGCATCGATAACGAAGCATGCAACAATTTGCAGATAATAATGAAGGGGATTTCAAGAGGTAGAATGTAAGCTCCAATTTCATCTATATAGAGAGGAAAGGAAGACAGATCGTGGACTAGGAATAAATCAAATTATAGTAGACACTTGTTTTGCAAAGGCATTTTTACAACACATTTAGTGCCATCTGCTGGATACAACTGCAGTAATGCATTTCACTAGGTTGGAATGGCAGCTACATTTAAACAACCAAGGCCAGATTAATTAAGGTTTGGTTTTACAGATGTTGATTTTAAACAATTTGTTTCTGATACAATGAGAGTAACTTGCCTGCTATGAGCCAAAAGCTAGAAGGAGAGCATAATGAGTACATTAAAAAAAAAAAAGTTTTGCTTGTTCACAAAACGGAATACATTCTATTACATACGATTTGCTTTTAATAGGTCAAAAAGAGTCCAAGTTGTCAGAAAAAAAAGCCTCTGGCAGCCTCTAGAATCTCACCCAATGTCACTGTCATTTACTAGCCAGATTAGCTCCTTCAAAGGGAGGTTAATGGAAGGGCATGACGACAATAAAAGGTCTGGCCACAACCATACAAAACAGACAATTAGACTTAAATAAATAAAATCAGTCCATCAAAAGGCAATATTGATACCAAGCGATTTCAACCTAAGACAACTTTGTAGATTCAATAGGCTCTGCTTTTTAACTAGGCAAATAAGATATCTTAAACCAGTCTTAGAAACTTTACTTTAAATCAGAAGATACGGGTAGCGTGGAATCATTTCCACCTGAGCATTTATTAAGCCTGGTTTGGTTACTGCCCAGAAAATAAATGTGTTTGTTTTACTTAATGGAAGTCAGGGTGATTTAGCAAACAGTGAGCAAGTTACTTACCAAAAATCCCTTTTCCTCCACACAGGAGTCTACTTGACATTTTAGTTTTAGATGTATGTGGCCTTCCAAAGGAGACAAAAAGGGAACCTGCAAAAAACCAAGCCCCTTAACTTAGTTATTTAATTTTGATGCATCTTAACAGCTTTGTTCCCAGTACAAACAAATCAGCAACAGCAAGAGATTAGCAACGAATGGTTTTGACATCTGTCATTGGAAGAGTGGCCAGAGATCCCTAAATACCAGGGCTAACAGCCACTTGCTGTCAAAAGTGTTATTGATCTTCTGACTCCACTTATAAGGGCTTATCTACACAAGGAGCTATTCCTGATGAACTCCATGTGTGGATGCTCTTATCTGGAATAAGAGTGCCATATTCCAAATAAAATCAATCCACTCCCAAAGTCTGCGCAAGGAGTTAATCAGGAATAGCTACTCCACTTTAAATTCACATCCTACCTTAATCTGAATTAACTTCTCAGTGTAGACAAACCCAAATTTTACTTTTCTAGGGTATGAGCAGGATGCTATTTGTATAGCCATCTAGAAAGATTCATTTTTCAAGGTTTGGCTATGTGCACGTAATCTACGTCCTCAGTATTAGGAGGCACTTGGATGCCATCTGAACTCTCCTTTGCTTACAAATGTATTTAACCCACCCACCCACGCGCACACACACACCCAGCCCCGAGTAAAGCGGAAAACATGACCACAAGACAATATATCCACCAATAGTGCTTTTTAGCTAAAACCTAAAAACCTTGGTTAGAGTATTCATTACAGTTAAGCCATGAGACAAAATAGATTTTAAACAGTTGTTTGTATAAACCTATTAAAACATTACCAAGCTAAAACTAGGGCATAAGTAGGTTCTGTGTCACTAAAGTGTAATTAGAATGCTAAGCTGTTGAACAGAACATACATGCCTTGAAACAATTCCATGCAAGTGAAGACTCATTCATATCTAAATTCTATCATCTTCCCAAATCATTCACAGGTCTCCACTTCAGGGACAGATGGAGTGTTTATAACAAGCCAACTGTTAAACCTCAATTTTGCCTTGTAGAAACTGTTTCAGTAGGGAAAAACTTTGTGATATAAAAGGTGAGAGGTTCACAGAATCTCCACAGGATTGGAATGATTTGATAACTCAGAATCTAAGTGTGTTATTTTGAAGCATAATGTTGTGTTTGTTTTTCATGTTACTGATGAGATCCACTGTAGCCATGCAATGTCTAAAAGCAAAAAGAGCCCATGCTTCCAGCAGATACACCAATATTGAAACACCAGCGTGCTCACTACTATACATGAAGAAGAATCCCTTCTCCTTGAGAGGACTTGATGTGTATATCGAGTGAAGAAGCATCAAACAGAACCAATGCCATCCATCACAATTGATAGAAATTTTGCCAGTGACTTCGATGGGAACAAGATCAGGCCCTCCATATTTATTGCTTAAGGGTATATACAATATCAAGGAGAAAATTCCCTAAATAAGATGACTTATCAGTCGTCAGAAATGTTAGCACTCTTTGAATTGAAAAGCTGTTAGGTAGTCAGTATGTTTAGCCCAGATACATAAAGCACATCTGCAGAGGCAAGAGATCTGACCATTTTTAGAGTACTAGACTATCCCAGGTGAAGTGTGTGGTTTTATTCCTGCACTAGGTAAAGGAATAGAGAAACCTTGGCAAATGTATCTTGAGCACCAGAAGATAGGCAGTCTTCAGGTACCAAAGAAGTTAAAAAAGCAAGACTATTATAGTTTGGAGAGAAAAAGGACTAATGCTGGATTTTTGCTTACAACAAAAGAAGTCCCATGGCTCCATAGTTTACTATGTGCCAAGAGAAAGTTACTTATATTCAATCAAACTACAGTAAAATCCACTTTAGAAAAGTTAGTTTAAGCAAGTTAGTCTGGCTCCCTTATTTCCCCTCTCATTTCCAGTGAGGATCATAGTTACAAACTACTTTGTAAATGATAGGAAAGTTATTAAATATAGCTGCATGGTAGCTAATGAAGGCTCTTGATCATGTGACTAACAAGTTGACACAGATTTATAAAGAGACTAAGAAGAGTTGGGGATTACTGCCAGCTATTTTGTGTGTGGAAGGGTTCTTGGAGACCTCCTCTTGTGTGGGAGAAATATGCTTCTCTTGACAAAGTTTCCTTCAGTTTTGAAGTTTCCTTGAATGAGAGGTAGATGTGCTGGACAACTGCATGGAGAGAAAACTCTAGTCCATGACCTTTGGTAACCTAGCCTGGGACTACCATTAACACTGATGGACTTGGAGCTTCTCTGTAGTTTATGAATACTATATATGGACATGGATATTGGCATGTTGACTGTAGGAATACACTGTTTTTCCTTATAGACTTATAGACCCTATTAAGCTAAACCAAGCAAAAAGGAAAGAAAAAAAAAGAAAGAGTGGCTCAAGATAAGCCACTTCTCCACAAATACTTGAGGGTTTAAGAGACAATGCCAGGCCAGGAAGGGACCCCTTTCCCTATACACCTCAAAGTGTGGGAGAGTACCTCAGGGGAACTAGACTAAGATGCAAGCGCCTGCTGAGGTGTCTGAAGTTACCTAAAAGCTTGCCAAGCAGACTAACACATATGTGGAGACTGTTTAACAGTAGGAGAAAAGTATTTAGAGAAAAAGCCATAGAATTTGTGGGATGCTAAGTGTTTTGTGTTTTCTGATCCCTTCTATCCTAGAAGCATAACAGTTAACCTTATCCCTTTGATCGAATTGTGTGGAAAAATGGAAGTAGGATCACTTGACAGCATTAGTTTGTAAACAAAAAAACCAACACGGTTTAAATTTGGAAGCTTTGGTGGCATTTAAACAAATTTGAGTTCTAGCATGCTGGACAGACTAACACTGCAGAGATTTCTTTTTAAATGACCCAGTTGTATTATATTTCACTTGCCAATTTGCTAAGTTTATTAGGAGAATCTTTGTAAGTGTCCTTCTAGAAAGATTTCAACTTCTAACTACTGCAGAAGAAGAGCAACAGACATGAGCAACATGCACTAGGAAAAGAGGGTCTTAAGTTTTAGTCACAAGCAAGTAAACATAGCAACCTTGTCCTGGAACATAAAGCCCAGTAGCTCTCTTTCCTTCCCTCCATAATTTATCTGGGGAAAAAAAGAAATATGCTGAATGTGACTAGGTGTGAAATGAAGGTTTTTGGTTTTTTTTAAAGCAGCATAAAACTACATTTGAGTATGTTTCATTCCTCTCTCTGCATTCAGTCTTGCATTATAAGATATTAGAGCAGAAGCATTTGCAACACCACTGTGGTGGTCATCTAAGCCCCCATAAGGGGAAGTATAAAGCAAATTAAAAAGCAGTTCAGTGCAGTTGAGGGGCAGGACACAGCTAAAGCTTTAAAAAAAAAAAGTCACGTGATTGTAAGCAGTGTCAGATCTCCACTCTTCCTGTATAACAATGTGCATTTATGGTATTGAGAAACTAAATATCTTAAAATGATATTCCTAGAAGGATTTCTAGGGAAAAAATCTGTATTTCCCAGCTTGGCCCATAAATTCATTCAAACACTATCAGATGATCATGATGGCTTTTATAATTTACTTTTCCCATCCAAAAAAGGAGAGTACTCAAACATGAAGCACTGAGCACAAAGGTAAAAAAGACACTATTTCCCAAAGAACCAGAAGACTCCAATAACCAAATCAAGTGCTTAATAATCCAAGAACAATTCCCACAAGAGGCCCAAATCAAAAAAGAAAAAAAAATTTTTTTATTTTTTTTTAAATAAAGAATTAAAGGAAGCATCAAAGGGGATCAGAATTGGCATCTGGAGCTTGTTTGCAAATCCCTAGCCTGTCATGGTCTATAAAGATACCTTACTACAGAATTGAATTGCACTAAGTCCAATCCTTCTCTATCAGACTTCAGTATGACACTTCAAAGTTTATTGGAGAGTTCTTGAAGTAACAAGAGTTAACTTGCACAAATATATAAAAGTAACAGACTAGACCAGCTCTTGGCATATAGTAATAAAATTGTTTAACAGGTATTTACATTGTAAAGGGTCTGTTTTTTCTCTTTGTTATGCAGTTAGTGTTTACAAATTCTAGAGTCACTCACTTACGTGGAATGCAACTGTGACAAAGCCATATTTACACAAGACAAGCTCTACAGAAAACAGCTCTCCATTTTTTAAAAATCCATCATCATGAAGAACATGGAGGCTAACAAAAGTTTTAATTAGTACCTGAATTCAATCTGCATAAGATAAATATAGTCAGGAGTATCAGTTACATGGCAAGAATGTTGTTGTGGTGTTTTTTTTGTTTAAAGTCAACTCCAAATGAAATTCAGTGCAGAGGAATTCAGATAATGTGTCTTCTGACAATAATTGAACAGTTAAGTGGTTTATTTCTCAGGTTATAGCATATTTTTAGAATTGGCTGTTTACAGACCATTCTTAAAGACCTGCATGAATGAGCTTATTTCTGATAAATTTCGTTGATCTAAGAATGGATACCAATGCACTGGTGGCCATATGCTACTGTATCTTACATTTAGTCCTAGTAACAGTGGTTCTCAGTGCCAAATATTAGATTTTTTTGTATTGCAAACCTGTACTTCAGTCCTCTAAAAACTACATGTGGTATTGTCTGAAGATTTTTAAATGATTTTATTTTTAAGGAGCAATATTGCCTAGAAACACAAGGCCAGGCAAAATTCCATTCTTTCACAGTAGCACGCGGATATATTTGAAGTAGTAGTGAAAAATAGGTTCCATTACCTTGTCCAAAGTAAATTTGGAGCTCCCTATTGAAGACAGTGAAATCTTGTGAGATCCAACAAGTACAAAGTTACTAGTGCGCACAGCATTGGGGCCACCTGGACTGGCCATGACTGTGAGGAGTTAAAAAAATAATAATAATAAAAAGAAAAAGGTTAAGACAACATAACACATGCAAAATTATGAGGTGTTGCTGGGCTCATACACTACAATATTAAGTAAGAGATGGAAAGGGAAGGATGATTTTTCTGCTAGCAACTTCTCCCCTGATTCTGCATGAATGGGCTGTGCCTCATCCCTGCGAAAGGCAGAGACACAGGGTATTTATGCAGAGTTGGGCAGAAGCCATACAGCAGAGATTATTTCCTCAAAGTTAGGACTAGAGACATGTGAGAAGTGCCAATGAAATGCACATTGATGATACTTTGAAATCCATTCTTATCATTGGTTCTCAGAGTTAGTCTCTAACAAACAAGACTGTTACAAAATTATGTTATGCGATATTGCATCTGTTGAAAGCAACAGAGCCCAATATATGGATTAAAAATAGAATAACCACCAAGTGTTGGTTTACTTAAAACACACTTTTCCAGGTAAAAAATGGATGCTATAAATATTTGATGCTAGATGTTAATTTTAGAGTTGTACAGTAAAATTCAGCTACTCACAGCAATAATTTACATGTAAACCTGGGGCCAGATTCTCAGCTGGTGTAAACTAACAGAGCTTCAAGACTCACACCAACTGAGAATTTAGCTTGGGATTAAGTACAAAACAATCCTGTTGAGAGATTATTATTGCTTTCGCTACCCCGCATTATAGATATTCCCTTTGGTACAAAAAGGTTAGGTTTTGCTTACCTGGCGTAAGAAGGGTGCTTTTCTGGAAAGACAGAAAGATTCATTAGGGAAAGAAAATAGAGAAATCAACGGATTTTAGAAGCTTGCTTTGTATAAATTAAGACCAGTCTTAAGTCAAACACTGCACTTGAAATTCTAGATCTCTTAAAAATAAAGCATATGTACTAATTTTAATCTTTTTTAATGTATTTAGAATGCTCACTAGCTCATGGTTATGTGCTGAAAAGGCTTGATAGAAAGCTAGGTAGTTTCGAGTTTCAAGTGAAAGAAGATACAAGCTGTCTGAAGTAGGGAAACAATGTTGTTCAGCATGTGTAAACATGGCCTTTAGAAAAGGCAATTTAATTTCCAGAAGTCATTAGAGTATTACACTAGTACTTACAGTAGTAATAGATGTCAATAATCTCTTTGGAGTAATAACCTATGAAAAACAAGATAGCATGAAAGCCAAGTACATTTCAGATTGCACATTGTAGTTCAAACCAAGTATAGTTTTAATATGTATGATAAAAATGCCATTCAAGTTTTATGGTCTAAAGCAATTCTGACCGGTGATTAACTCTTGTCCTGAGTCAGCCAGGTTTGTTTTCCTATACCCAAGACTCAAGGTTGAATAATTCCACTGAAGCATGTAATAAAATACACAGATCAAGAGGTAGAAAACATACATTTACATTAATTGGGTCTGGACAGCAGGTGTTTTAAAATGAATATCCAAGCCTTCTATTCACGTGCAAATCTTTGGTGCATTTAGCAGCTCAACTTGCATCTGTTACTCTAGTAAGTTTAGCAGTTAATTGAAATGAGAATCAAATAATGCATATATTGTAAGTAAATGAGTGCCTAATGTTTGTGTTCTTGTGTATTGACAAGTTTCAAGTTTAACTTATCAAATGAACATAAATATATTACCTGGAGCTTTGTTTAGTTTAAGAGAAAAATACATGAACAGTAATTAAGAACAAGACAAGTCCATCCTTGCAACTGATGGGAAAAGATACACAAGAGATAATTTGTCATCAAAAGCAGATACAGTAGACCGATTGCCAGGGGGCTGGAACGGAGAAAGTTTTCTAGATGACTTGACCCCTACAAACTTTCACTGAGCTCTGAAAAGTACCTACTGAATGGTCCTGGTTCTCCCTTCCTTAGACAACAGAAAAACTGCAGTTCCAGCTAACAAGTCAATGCAGTGCTTCTAAGAAGGCTGGTTCCTGGCAAACTTTGAAGCACCCCCGAAACTACAGCACATAGGAGGGAGGTGGACCCAGGATCTCAGATTCTCAGGCTTGCATCAGCTGGACAATGGAGAGAGAATCAGACAGTCCCTTCCACTCAAGATGTCTGTGGCAAGTGGCAAGACACTCAAAATGTTTTTAATCAGTCAGTTATGAACACAATGAAAATCCTTCAATGAGCAAAAACTGATCTTAAAAAGTAAGATCTTGGTTCTGTGATGACCATTCGTCCTCTCCCAGCTGCAACCAATTTCCTCAGCAGAAGTGAGAGCTAAGGAGTTGCAGCACTATTGGGTACTTTGAATAGATGTACTTCACATCTCCAACCCTGGATCTGTACAGTTGTAGATTACCACAGCGTAGGTTGGGGGCGGGAGAGAAGAGTGCACACAAGAGGTCTCAAGATCATCTTTATATGGGAAAAGAAGTGGAAGGTTGAAGGAAAAGGAAATCCAAAGGCCAATGTTTGCAGGAGCTAAGCCCAAGCAAGCCTTCTATGTCCTGTAGGAGCCTAATTTACATAGGCAGGCGGGGATGATGGGGGAAGAGACAAACTTTTGGTTCTTTGTTTTAAATTAGAGCGTTCAAAGTCCCCTGCTCCCCCGCCCAAAAAATAGTTAAGCTTTTTTTTAAGCCACAAAGTCCAGTCTCATTTGTCCTGGAAAGTCTATAGTAATCTTTGCCAATGTTTAGTCATAGAAAAACACCACAGTTAAGGTTTCAATCTTTGTTCCATTATAGTAGTGATATACTGCTGCCCTTTCCCCAAAACACACATTTTCAAAATACCAAAAGGTTAACTCACAGAAGTATATATTTTACTAAATACGAAAAGAGCAAATATTTTAAATTTAAACAAAAAACCCACAAACAAACAAAAACAAACTCATAGGCTTTCAGAAGTGGCCAAAATTTGTGTCTTTACTTACTGAAAGAATAGGGAAATTAACTCATTATTCTTATTAAATACCGTAGCTTGTCATAGTCCTGTGCATAGACCTGTAATTAGTGCTTGCACTCTATACTAGCTTCAGTTTGCTTTAAAAAATGATAATCTTATTAAAATAGCATTTGCTTACTTTATCCCAATGACTACATTGGCAACATTCTTTTTCTAATTTTAGGTGCTTAATACATTTCCATTGACCAATCTGTAGAGCCTTGTGCAGATACAAAATTTAGATCCACATCTATCCACAATCCACAAAAATGGTTCACAGATGCAGATATCTGTGGATGTAAAGCAGATATCTGCAGATTTGCAGGGCTTTAACCATCTGGCTGCAGTACAGGGCACTGGCACACAGTTTACATGTTTGGGAGCGTGAGGCAGTAGAGAAGGGAACGAGTCACACTAAGAATCATTACCAAAGAGGCAAAAGTGTCTTGTACTAGATGAAAGCTTGGAAAGCGGGCCACTTTGCAAAACTGCTAGAAGAGAAAAACAACGAACTTTCAGACCTGACGTAGTTAAGTGCCACGTGAAGATGGCCAAGTCTCAATTCTACTTAGTTGAAGGACTTCAAATATAAAAAGACATTTAGAGAGACAGTACATTAAACAGACTGATCAAAAGAAAAGGTAAAGTGATGAAAGGTAAGTATATAGATTTTTTGTAAATGAAGAAAACTTCCCAGTAACCAAATCAGTAAGAGGAAATTGCATCCGCTTTCAATATTTTCAATATTAAAAACAGACTGTAGCTCAGTTCTTCTCTCCTTGTTTTATATTGCTTCTAGTGTACCTTTCTTATTGAACTAGTGTGTCAGTTCTTGTGTTTACCTTTGACTTATTTGCCTTTTTCCTCTTATCAGTAGTGCTTGTGCCTTCTTTCCGCTGTACCTGTAAGACAAGAAAGCATTTGAGAAATGGAGAGTGCCTGGCTCCCCCAAGTGGCCTTTTAATAAAAAGACAAGTACATACCAAATGGTAAACTTCAACATTTATTTCAAAGTCATTGGACACATCTTGCCTAAAATAAAGAGAGTAGACTAGAGTTAAAAGCATTAATAATGCCAGTAGTGTTTTTAAAAAGTTAGTTATCCCCTCAAAACAGAAGAGGGGTTCACAGTAACTAGTTATTCTGAAAGCAACATCTACAGTAGTCAAAAGTGTTGGGTGTGAATCTAAGATAAAATGTATTAGCAGATATTCTTTATCAGTACATCATAGCATGGCTCTTCCAGGCACGCATGGTGGTCTGTCAAGTCTTTTCCATCTCCACTACAAACCTGTTTTCAACAAACAAAGCGTTCCAGCACATGAAACATTAGAATATTTGAGACTAATACACTGCTATCTTGAGATAGATTCCAGATGTCACAAGCAAAAGAAAGTGAAATACGATAGAACCTCGATTATATGATCATTTTCCCCCCAAATAGAAAAAAGATTAAGTGATGTTAAAGAACAAGTTGATATTCCCTCACATTGTGAAGCCTTCGGTGCATTGGAAATCTCTTTGCAGTGGTTTGAAGTACAAGAAAGTGATGCAATGCACTGTGCTGCAATTTATGCATCACACCTTCTGTTATTTTGAGATGTTCAATTTTATGAACTCTCAATCCTCAATTAGTTCATAAGATAAGGGGTTTTATGTAATGTGTGTACTACATTAGGTTGTAAACACTCCCTCCGAACAGTGTCCCACCTACAGCAGGACAAGAGTATGTCCAGAATGCAGATTCATCTCTCCAGACCAAAAGTTACATAGACTACTACTTTTCAGAATAGTTACCTTTACCATCACCTCAAAATAGGTTTCAGTGCCTTGCATGGCTTCTCACTTTCCAAGGTTTAAAATTTTATATTATATTCACTTTTAATAGGGTTGGCAGAATCTAGAAGGATATTGACGTTTAAGCATTTTTTTCAGTCAATTTTCAATTCAAGGAAATTATGCGGGGGGAAGAGATCGGACAATTTAATGACAGACGTTGAGATTCAAAAAGTTAAAGCTATATAACAATTAAAACAAATCATCAACATCACATGTCAAAATACACACAAAATAAATATGCTTAAATCAAACTAATAAGTTCTCAAGCAGCATTTCTTTGTTTGTGCATGACTAGTGAAGATGACATTTACCACAAAAATTTTTATCATTCCAAGTCTACCGTTTAAAATAGCATATATCCCATCCTAAATCATCCAACTAAACTCACATTATTATAAAAAATACCTTTAAGCCAGCTATTACTCTAACATTTGACAGGTACGTAGTTAAATTTTAGTCCAAAACAGTGTTGTCGTCAGAGACAACAAAAACCAAAAATGGCCTAGTCGAATGTCAGTCATTACAGCCAGCAGAAAACTCTCTCAGGGAGAGTGACTAATCAGCCATTGCAGGTATCCAAGAGATGACGGGAGAAAAACCAATCCATTCATGAAATTGTTCTTTATGGAAAAAAGTTTGTTCCAAATATTTCTAGAAGAAAATACTCATGCCACAAGACCTGTGAATGTTTGTAGAATAGAATATCCTTACAGAAAGGTTAACATTTTAAATTAGTTTAGACAAGATTCTCAGGTATACTTTTCTTCAAAAGCCAGCTAGTTGAGTTCTGAAACTGTTTTTTTGGTACTTACAGAGTAAACGTTGTAGTAAAAGTAAGAGCATCTCCATTCAGGGAATTTGCGGTGCTTGCTACGGGAGTTGCTACCATGTTTTCTGCTCCCGATCTCAACAATATTATGTAGTAGTAGTTTGCTGCTTCTGTGGACAGATTTGAGATGATCACTGTAAGTAGGGTCAGTGCACCCCATGGAACAAGGACCCCAAATTCTACAAAGTTAGCTTATTTCATGGCCGTGAAAATACCCTTCATTCTCACCTTCCACAGATATTTCAGTCAAAAATACTTGATGAATTAAATTGCGATTAATTCTTCTTCACTATGTTCAGGCAGTCCAGCTCTCCAGGCTTCATCAGTTAAGATGTGGTCTGGGTAGTTCATCTAGGTCTTACCCTGACCCACTACATGCCAGAGAATGGAGGGGAGCTTGTAGTCAAAATTCAGCAGTTCCTCATCTTAGCTCTACAGGCCTCTGCTGCTGCTCTGTTCTCTTAACAGCCTGACTACCCTGTCTGCATACTAGCTTCCTATGCTCCCTGGCTCATTAACCCTCTCCTTCCTGCCTACATCTGTAGAACAATGAAGGAGTATATACTGTCATCTCGTTAATTCCCCCTTGTAGGGAAAGGTACAGAGTAAGAGGCAGCTGCAGGCATATCTGAGCAGGGCAAGGAGGCAAAACAAGAATCCTGGGTATCTGGCTGCAGCAAACAAACTACAGCAAAAGCGCGGAGTTCTGTGGCATCTTAGAAAGACAACAAGCTCCACAGCTGCCTAGAGTCCCTGGGACCCAAAATGAGATGACTGGAACAGTTCTCTCAGGCATTGGTTCAGGAACTTAGCAGACTCAGACAGACAATGGCTTACACTGTTCACATTTGAGGTTCTCTTCAACAATAAAAGCAGAACACTTCCACCAAAAAAATGAAAGCTGAGATTTTGAAGCACAATTATGGCAAATTCCACATTTGTGGAATACATAGCAACCTGACTGCAAACGAGATACAAAATGAAAAATGGTTTTGGCCAATTTATATAACACCGTTGACAGAATCACTAAAAAGGGAACAAAATACAGCAGCATGTTTGTAACACATGGGGATAGAAAGCAAGTATCACATCAGATACGTGTGCATCCCCGCTGCCAAGATTCACATTAGAGAATGTTAACAGAATTCACATTTTAGATTTTATGATTTGTGATATGTAAAAACAGGCTGTTTAAAGATATACAGCTATCGCATGCAGTCAATAAGAGTTACTGCACCAAATCTTGTCCTCACAATTTAGTGCTGCAAAAAGCAGTTAACACATTAGAAACCACTGAAGTTTCTGGTGGTATTACATAAATCACTGACATTGGATAAGATTTAACCACCACGGGGCACAGTAATTTTTCAAGTATTTGCAGCAAAAACCTTCAAAAACTTATTAAGCAGATACAATTTTAGTTAGCTTGGCTAGATGAAATATTGCACCTTCAGATCCATGTTTAACAAATTCAGATCTTAACTTAACTCTTCTCAACTCATTTGATTTAGACACACCAAGCAGACAGAGGACTACTTTTCAGAAAGAGTATTTAATTTGAAACGTAACTATTCCTGTTCCTCAGCAACCCTAGGTTAAACATGCACTAAGCAAATTTAAAACAAAAAACCTCATAACTCAACATCCACATTGATACAAGGCTAATATTAGATATAGTCCAGAAATTCATACAGCAAGTTTAAACAGCACAGAAAGTAGAGAACTAAAATCCAAGGTTTCCCCTCAAAACATCAGGGAAAACTACAGGATCAGATCTTTTTTTCAAACACCAGGACTTAGAGGAAGTCAGAATTTCTTGAACATTTTTAGTGAGTTATGAGGTACCGTATCAAAAGGAGGAAGTTTACTTTTACATTTCCTTGGTCTATTGATAAGAATAGCTTGAAGTTCAGAGGATTTTCACTATACTAGTTCTGGATGCATCAATTTATACTAATTAAGGACCTAATTATTCCACATAGGCAGTCAAATTAATTTGCATGATCAGGGCCCAAATAGGCTTATTTTACGATATTATTCGCACCTTACTGGAAGAATACAGTGCAGGCAGCCGGCTAAAGAGAATCAAGGTTTTCTGAAATTCAAGGTTGATGACAGGGGTTTTTTGCCACATTTTTACCAACTGCTAGCGGATCACCTAAATCTGCAACTTCTACCTATTGTAAAGGGCTTGACAACAGGTTTCATTCAGGATTTTCTTCTCCTATGAATCATTTCCAGGCATTACCGAATCTCAGAACAAAAATTATTCTCTGAGAAACCACACTGTGAAAGCAATCCATCCAAAGACTAGGCAACTGGGTACTCAATAATATTGCCTCTTTATTCCTGTGAGAAATCAGTGTTATAGCATTTCCTTAATACTAAATCCCTGCTTTTATTATAGAGGGTCTGGGAATTTTTGTTTACTGATTGTAGGAATATCTCTGCCACAACCCCAGGAAGACAAAAAGGAGAGCTGTGGTCTTAAGATGACTCAGCAGTGACACATGTAGAGCAGCTAGAGCAAATCTTATGCTTCCAAAGGCCCTGATTTCAGAGTCTTTATCCCCCATCAGAGAAGTGCCTTCAATAGGACAAATACCACTCCTGAAATGTCCACTAGCATCTCACAAATCCTCTACCTGATGCTGAAATAGTAGTGAAAACACAAGCAGGAGAAGTTCTTCCATCAGTGCTGAATCCATGTTGCTGACCCCAGTTACAGTGATTGCGCAGACACAAAAATGGCTCAGCTGGATGTGTTGGTGGGCTAAGAGCATTTCCAGTCAAGTTCTGTGGGATGGACAGACAACTTCTCCCACAAAACACCATGAACCAAGCCCTAGAGCAATGACAGATAACTATGGTTGTAAGAATCCTGGGATACATCCCCAGAATCAGTGTCTTGAATCATGTCTGCACAGTATGGATGTGTAAGCATGCATATGAGGCTCATGTAGCAACACAGCATGGACCCTCAAGAGAAAGCTTGGAAAGAACAATCCGCAGGCATGGGTCCCACAGACTTTGGTTTACTATGCAGTGTAGACATCCCCATGGACGAGCATCCATGGGACATTTATTTTAGGTTTTTTAAGTCACTTACGTTAGCTTTTAAAAAATTGGTGAGAAAAGGTGATGCAATGAGAACTACAAGATCCAAAACAGTCCAGAGGTCTCATTTTTTCCTCCCTACTTCAAGGCAGTCAGGCTGTTTCCTGGGAGGTGCTCAGATACTATGACAGGTGCCGTTAAGAGAACTTAGAATAAAGTTTTAGCTAAAACCAGGTTTGTATTACAGTCACTACAATCTCCTTTTCAAATACCATGGCATTTGTGGGAAATACCAACAATCATAATGATTAAAATGCAAGCAAAGCAGGCTAAATATATTTTTTAAGTTACACCTAAGCACCTTACCTGGTTTCTGAACTGTACTGCAAACAAAGTCTGCTTTCAGAGGTAGTCGCATTTCTGAAAGAGTAACAGATCCCCTGGACGGAGCAAATTCACGGGGCGTAGAAGCAGCTTTATTTTTTTTGCCCTGAGGTCCTTCATTCTTCAATTTGTTGAGCTCTTCAAGCAAAGCTTTTCTCTTTTCAGCTGTAAAGAGAGATTATTTAAATTGGAACAAGGAAAAAAAAAGTGGAGAGAGGGTGTAGCTAAGTACCATTTGCTATCAATTCCTTTATTGGGTAAGTGTACCATTATGAAGTGTTTCTGAGGACAGAGTGCCAATATGCAAGAGGAAATTGTGCAAGGAAGTATAGTGGACTGACAGAAGGGTGTGGGAGAATGGAGGGGCAAGTGACCTTTACCCACCTAATCACTTCTTCCTTTCAGAAGAGGGATTATAACTAATCCCTAATAACTAGAGAGAACAACAGACTGCCATCTGAACTGGATTTTCCTGGGCCTGTTAACTTGAAAACTTCAACCATTCAGAAATTGTTCTGTAATTTAAAGGATGAGTCTGAATTTTAGCCATTCTTTAAGACATACTTGCAAGAAGGAGAAGTCTTTCTGCTTCAGCTTCTTCCTGTGACCCCTTTCCATGTTCCTCATCAATACAGCAGTTCAGAGCTTGGCTGGCCTGATGAATCACAGTCTGCTGCAAACTGATCTCATTATTCAGCTCCTAACATAGTCCCATAATTTAAAAAAAAAAAAAAAAACGCGAGGTTACAAAAGAATTTTACTCTTTGAGCTAGTATCCAAGAGGAAAGCCTTCAGAACAGCATTTTCTTTAAATGGTTTCCTCCAATCTGTAGAAACGTAGCTAGACAAACTATAAATCTTACAGTATGAAGTTTTACTCTCAAGGGTTTCTCTTCCCTTCCACCATTGCTGACAACAGTACAGATGTGACAAGGCAACAAGTGGGGAATGTTCTAGAAGGAGTTACCACCTTCAATAGGGCTGCTCACGAAAAGTTAGGAGATACATGGTAGAGAGAGATACAGATGGATTTGTAGGCAAGGGAGTAAGGTCAGAACACAGCATGATTAAAGCTACAGTTACAATTCCTACATAAACCTGGAAATGGCAGTATCGTAGATTAGTGAGAACAGGCAAGAGTACCCAATAAAAGAGCTATGTTCTCTCCAGACCAGAGGTGGGCAAATTACGGCCCACAGGACCATCCTGCCCGGCCCTTGAGTTCCCGGCTGGGGTGGCTAGCCCGCAGCCTCAGCTCACTGCACCGCCAGCGCTCTGGCCTGCTGCTCCTCCCAGGCAGCACAGTGGCATGGCTGGCTTCAGCCAGGCGGCAGGGCTGCAAACTCTTGCTGCTCTGAGCAGCATGGTAAGGGGGTGGGGAGGTTGGGTAAGGAGCAGGAGGTTTGGGGGGGGCAGTCAGGGGACCGGGGGGGGGGGCAGGCTGGATAGGCATGGGAGACCGGGGGAGGGGGCGGGCTGTCTGTGGGCAGGGAGGGTGGATAGGGGTTGGGGCTGTCGGTCTCAGGAGGGGGCGGTCGGGGACAAGGAGCTTGGGGGGGGGAGGGGGTTAGGTTGGATGGGTTTTGAGGGTGGCAGTCAGGGGGCGGGAAGTGGAAGGGGGCGGGGCCCAGGCTGTTTGGGGAGGCACAGCCTTCCCTACCCAGCCCTCCATACAGTTTCACAACCCTGATGGGGCCCTCGGGCCACAAAGTTTGCCCACCCCTGCTCCAGACTATTGGCTCACAGGTAATGGCCTCACACAACAGCTTCCATTAAAATTTATACAGAACCAAAAGTACTTAGCACGTATCAAATGATGCTACATTTGTCCTGTCTTTAATATAAGAGTCCTAAATTTGGCCAAAATACCTTAATTTTGCCAGTCTACGCAACATTTATTGTCTGTGGCACATACAGGACAAAAACAAAAAAACCCCACAAGAAAGCAGTAAATGGGAGACTAGGTGTTTTTTTTTTTTAAAGTTACACATACCTGCATTTTCTGTTTAATATTAACTTGATTAGAAGTTCCATTCCTTTTTACTTCTAGTTTTGAAGCAACATCTTCTTTGCGAACAATCACTTGCTTTATTGAAGAACGATCTGTTTCTTTAAATCTTTGAGATCGATAAGCATCAATGCTTTTTAAAAGAAATCAAGTGTTAGATACATTTAACATTTTAGGGGTCCAGCACAGCTTTTTACATTAGAGCATTGATGCTTTGGCCCACACATTCTGAAAATGCCCAAGTCAACACATTTAGATGGGAGCAATTTTATTGCGACCTCCTGTCCAGATTAAGGTTGTGGCAATATAAAGATGACTTTTTTTTTTTTTTTTAAATAAAGATGTAGAGAAGAAGCCTTTGGTGAAGGCTTAATTGCCAGCTGGGATCATCTGGGCATTTCACCTTAACAGTTCACTGCGATTGCAGGGGCCTCTGGCATCAGTGGCATCTGGTTTTCCCCTGTTCTCTACCTTTGGCGCACAGTTTAATTTCCCTGAGGACTGAAATGTTTTGGTCTAAATAGAGTCTTAACAGATGTATCTGGGTGAATTTAATGGCCTACACTATTAGCCTTAAACTCTATGAAAGTGAGAGAGAAATTCTTGATGAAGACCTGTCACAGCTACACCACTGAAATAGTCTGTTGTTGGGGGCCAAAAGACTGAAGTTTTTTCAAGCTTGTCTTTCCCCGCTCCAGGAGGTATCCAGTTTAATAATGCCAAATATTTCCACAGTGACTTGATTTGCATGTTTAAAGCCAAAGCCTCTGAAAATTTGTTACCTATATAGAAGGTTGTGATCTTCTGACAAGGAGCCAATACTGTCTCCAGATTCTGCTCTAGGGACGCGTGTCCTTTGGAATTTGCCAGACTTTGGACTTTCATCACTTATACTGCTGCTTTCAGCAACTGACCTACTAGGGGAAACAAAAACCTTGGGGGGGGGGGGGGGGGAAGGAGGAGGAGGAAGAGGAAGAATGCATCATAAATAACTGGCCAGTTAAATGTGGCTTATTCTGCTCCCACCACCTCTACTTCTCTCTCCACCCTTATTTACTCTTCCCAGACATTCCCTTTGAGTAAGCAACCCCTTGCCTATATTTACATTTCCATAAAAAAGTCAGAAGAACTATTTATACTGTACTTTGCAAATACTCTTAGGATATACAATGACAGTTTAATTGATTGTTCCTTGCCTTCCCCTTTAGGTACTTTGACAGGTTGGTTGAAACTTGAACATAGTCAGTCTTTAAGAACACGATGCTGTCAGCTTGACATTAAGTTGAGATCCACTAGCAGGAAACACAAACCCTTAAAATATCTTAAGGGAAGATAAGTATCTTATTGCATAATTAGTTCTGTTATATTTTATTCTAACAGACAGCACTGTATCTAGGACCAGAAACAAATTTACTAGATTCTGACTGATGACCAAGAACGAGAGTCAGCAATCCTTATGCAGCCAGTGTTCCCACTGACATTAATGGGAGTTCTGGCTAAGTAAAGACTTCAAGATAGACACATCATCTCCAAGGAAAGGCAAGTATTTGACTAGTAATGTGATTTAACAATAACTTCTTGGAAGCAGTGCGTCAGAATGTTCCTTTTCTAGTTGTACTTTTAAACCCTATGTAAAATAAGAGTTTAATCTTTCTTTAGCATTTTTGTTATATAAGCAAACACCAAGCTGCAACTATCTTGTAAGCTATAACCCCAGAATCACATAGCAGGAAGATTTGCCAAAATGTTTCTTATGATTCTTCCACCACTACACCGTGATTTCACTAGATGAAAGTTTGAAGAAGTCCAGGGTTCAGTATGAAGTGCAGATGGAAAAAAAAAAAAAAAAAAAAAGTAGATTACATATAGTTTTGTCCCCACCACTTCTGACCTGCAAAGCCCTATGATTTCTTTAGAAAACAAGTAGTAACATGAATAATCTTTCAGCTGTTCCATTTCTAGAAAGTTGATCGTTATGAAGAAATGAAAGTTAAGAAGTGAAAGGAAAGCTTTATATTACTGAAATGCAGCCACTTCACAAATAAAACAACAGCTGTTAAACTGGGGAGGGGTTGCAGACAGTTGCTACAATGTTGCCAGAGTGATTTAGTTGACCCTCCTCCCTGCAACCACACACCACCACAGAAGGGCAAGTACCAGGGAAAACTGCAGTTCTTTCTAACTGACAGTCATAGGAAAAATAAAGAAGCTGGTGTGCACCTCTTTCAAGCCACAGAGCACAGTTTATCATGGGTGAAGTATGCTAAAATAGAAAGAGGGAAAGAGGAGGATAACTACTATTTTCCCCTTGCCTTCGCACTATCAGCAGCGAATAGCAGGTACCAGAGTTAAACTTTCAAGCTGATGCTGTTTGTTTCGAGGAGATCTCACAGAGCTGCTTTGGGAGTGTTAAAACTAGGGAGCAAACCCCGTGAAAAAAAATTCTGCATCAGTGATTAGGTCATGGAATAAGTGGGGATAGTCGTACTGCCCAAGGCATATGATGCTTCTCTTATGAGAAGAGGTTAAACAGGATTGCATGCTATTTTAACAAATGTTTAGGCACAGTGGCTTAAATTGGACGGATTTTGGCAAGAATGTGGAGGACAAGAATGTAAATATTTCACTGATTTAATAGAAAAGTCTCACATTTTATTCATAGTTGTTCAGGGACCACAATACATAATACAAACATTTATGAAATAACATTTTTGGTGTACAGTCAAATTGTAGATCCCTGTATTTAATATCTGTTCTTACCTCTGGACTTACAACACCAACAGACTCTGCTAATGGAGTTAGCAGAGACATTGATGAAATATTCAGTGACTCTTCCTGCTCATCATCACTCTCAGCTTCCAGGTTCATACTCATTTCTTTTTTTAGTTTTTCTATGTCTGGCCCATCCTCTTGAAGAACTTCATCAAAGATGTCATTTATTACCTTTGAGCTATTCATTTCATCATTCACACTCATCTCAATTTCACATACTGCATCTGAAAAGTCAGAGATCCCAAGATTACTTATGAGCATATCCTGTAGTACATTTAAAGCACTTATCTTTATTAAAAAAAGAGGCGGAAGTAATTAAATAGAAGATGCAATAATATTTTCCAAGTGGTTCTCTGCTGGCTTATTTCTATAACTTCATAAAGTATTGGCACTTGAAATCAGTTAAAGGTGCACTTAGCGAACAAATCCCAACTTTGAATTGAGGTCTTAAAATTAAATGAGTGTTTCATCACTGTAGGACCAGTTATTTTTTCATTGCAATAAGTTCACACACCAGCCTTCTTGTGTTCCTTTGAAGTCTGAATATCACAATATATTTCTATTTTCCAATTACAATAAAATAATTAAAGAAACCCGGTAATGTTCATATGAATTTGATCTCAAATATATGCTTTGATAGCAAAAGACACTTGCTGAACTAGAAGCCCACTTAATTTGCGGGAAATTGATGTTTTGTTGGACAAAATAATAGTGAACAAGCTTATTTAGGACTAGCTAATGAAGGGTTACAAACCATTCTCTTTCTCTGTAAGTTGCTCAAGCTTTGAGACAGATACTACTTTTAGTGGATTCTTTAGCAACGTGGTCTTCAGAGGACTGAGTTTTTCAGTCTCTTCACATTTTGAAGTGTCTGGGAAGTTTAAAAAAAGGAATAAGGTAAAATTTCTGCAGGTATGGCCGGAACTATCCACTGTGTCTGATTTCTAATTCTTAAAAAGTCCATAAACCTACAAGTGGAAGAAAAGAATAATCCACAAAATATTACTATAAGTTTTTTTTGTTTTGTTTTTAAATTTTAATCTGAAATATATTGAACATCATGGGACACTGGGGAAGACTCTTTCCCCCACTCCCTGAATGGAGAGACACTTGGATGGGAACAGTACTGACAGACTGCCACTCTGCTCCGAAGGAAGACATAGGAGCCACCCCACTACAAAAAAAACTGGGGCAGAAGATCACCTGGCCCTCAACAGCTGTGTTTGGGCATGCAGAGCCAGCCTAGCATCTCTACGCACAAGGGTGTTAAAGGGGAACTCTGTCCCTTTTTCCTCTATGGGGCAGGTCACCTAAGTTCTCATTCCCTGACTGTTAAGTATTTGGTGGAGTGTCCTATAAGCCTCCCAGATTCTGCCGGATTCAGGGAGCCCACTCTTGCTGCTACTCCTCCTCCCCTACAGTGATAGACACTTGGCTGCTTCATGATGCCTATCACATTGAAGGAAAGGGGACACTTCTCAGAAGTCAGGAAGTAAGTCTTACACTCAATTGGGTTGCTCCCCAGTTTTATTATTCCAGTATGGGTAGTTACAGCACTCACATATACTGTCTCCACTCCCTACATACACAAGTCAGATTAAAATATTAATGTCAGTTTGTGATTTGAGTTCACATCTGCCTATATCATAAATGCTATTACCTGGTTGACAGTCTGTTAAAGACGCCTAGGACTGGAAGTGCAATGATGTTACGTGTCAGAATCAAGATGCATTGGCAGCACATGGGGAAGTAGTATGCCTATACACTATGCCCAGTTGTAACCAGTGCTGTGAGTCCCAAACGTTCATAACAAAAGTATGAACACTAAACCCTTTACACCAATATTAATCATATCAACTCAAGGAGGATTGTTCTCACCTGAAGATTCTGAGGGGACAGATTTTACTGATATCTCAGATGCTGTGGTCTTTTCTGCTGCTACAAACGAAGTAGCATCTGAACTAGCGAGCTGTTTTGAACTAGCTTGAGCTTGGCTTTCCTGAATAAGAAAAAATTACACTAAAGTCAGTCTCAGAATGTACTGTAACTTGTGGCTTGTAAAACTAAATGATATTTGAACATTCGAGGCACAACCTTATTACTTATTCAAAACAAATTTTATAAAAATAGTCTTATTTTCAAAGACTAGAAAATAAAAAAGTTACAGCTAGGAGGCTCCTACTCAGATGCAATGACCCAGCAAGTCAGATTCCATGGAGAGAAGTATTTTATTTAAAAAAAAAAAAAAAAACCCACTATATATCCAGAATGGCAAATTTTTAACATTGCAAAATAGCACCTTGAAGGTGAGGCAAACCTAATGTTGAGATACTATTAGAATTTCAGAAATAAATAAGTGAAATTCTCCTTTAAAATATTGGCAGATATAAATATACTCAAGAGTACACACACTATAAGTTGTTCCTTTCAAGTATTTTTAAAAAGTTAAGATTTTGTAGCAAGCAAAGATTAATATAGATTATTGTACATTTACATGCTTATCCATGTGTTCTGGGTTCCCTGACCATTTATAGATGGGTACGTCAAAAATACACTCCAACATATATTACCATGTTAGTTTCTGGATGTTTGCTTTTTGAATTTTCACCTCTCTCAGCACTCCACAGACTGCCCTTGTCAAACCGGCCACGAATACAAGCAAGTTCTTTTTCACGTTCCTAAGCAGAAGAGAAATATATGTTATACAAGAACATACTGTAGGCTGTAGCAATTTGTTGTTTTTTAATCCCTAGGCAGTTTTAGAGCATTAAGAAACATTCCTGAAGATTATAAGTAAGCTATTAAAATTTAGCAAACCATACCTGCTTGAGCTGTTGTGCTAGACTAGCAGTGGAGGATGTTTCATTCTGTTTGAAAAGTCTTTCCTGGATTGTCTTTGTGTTTGGGGTAATAATGGGTGTTCTGTATCCCGTAGTAGTTGTAGCAGGACTTTGAGTGCTATTCTCTTGAAAGCGATCTCCAAAACGTTCCAGAAAGGGTTTGATTCCTGATCCCCCTACAAAAACAATGGTTTTAAACTTTGTAAGAATCATACACTTCTAACAATTTTTAGACCATAGACACATTAGTTGCTTTCTTGTAAAGCCTTCAATGTTTTGCATATCTTACTCCACTATCTTTTGAACATGCTCAGCATGTAATTGTTGCTCTGGCTCCAAACAGAAGACTAATGGACATTACAGCAGTGCAAATCAAAGTTTAGAGTGTGAGATGTCTCTCAATGCAAACAAAGGTCCATCAGCTGATAGTTAAAATGGTTTGCTTCCTCACCTACTCTCTCCAGAACCAGATCTCACTCACAAGTCTGTACAACATGGCTGAGAAATACAAGGTGGAGAAGCGGTTTGGCATTTACCTTACTTTAAAATAGCATTGTTGGGTATAATAGCATAGATTTGTCTTCTACTCTAAGTGAGTCTTGGAAAGAGAAACTTAGTGAAACAAAACTGCAGAGCTATCATTAAATAAATAAAGTTCAGTTTGCCAGTCCAGCTCAGTTCTTTGTAAAGCTGATCAGCTAGGTAGCGGAGACTGTTTGATTACTTTCAAGCAGTCTTCCCAGATCTTCTAGTGTCACATCATTAAGAGTCACTAGAAGAGCTCTCATAAAAATCCAGACATTATACACATATCTTTAGAAACTGAGGAATGGATGAAAGATATCAACCGAACACCTCTTTGGTCCATATGCAGCAAGAACCTATAGGATTTAATAATTTGCAAATCACTTTAAATGTACCAAGTTGGCTAGTGTGACATATCACAACCATATGCAGTGTCTTTGGAGAGTATTGTATAACTGCCATAAAGTTAATATGTATAGTTGTAGGCGAGGGATTATGTTCCACTCCATAATGGAGGGTTACTGCAGCTCCGCCAAGAACTAGAAACAGTGGGGGTAATTCTTGCGGTGACTGGGAATATTAATAGCTCCAGGAAAGTACCATCCATTGGGGTGGTTTGGATATACTGGTTAGGGACTGGCTCAAAAGACACAGGAGACAAAGACAGAACTTTGGGAATAAAAGGCCAGCTTGAATTGATTCAATTCATTATGATCCCAATGGTCAAAGGTGCTGTAAGCCTAAACCCCTAGTCAGAAGGGAAAGGGATGTTGATCCCTACCCAGAGTGGCAACTGCTAAAGGCCTGAGAGAGCATTCCTTCAGCAGACCACAGAAAGGGCTCAAAAACCACCAAAATTTTGAAACCTGGTTTTAAAGGGATTGAAATATTCTTTATCTACAAAGAAGTTAGCTCACAGTTTAAAATGGTTCTACTGAGAACTATGTTCAGAAAAAGATGAGAATATGGAAGCTATATTTATGGAAGTTCTCTTAAATTACTACTAGGATGCTTGATTAGAATTCTATTAGTAGAAAGTTACAAGAAATTCTAAGCCATAATTCAGAATATGAACAGCTAACCATTACATGGTATAGACCAGCATTAGCTGGAACGTAGTTTTGGACCGCAGGAAAAAAAGATTAGTACAGTTTGTTGGAAACATTTACAATAAGTTAAATTTAAAACTGAAGGTAAGGGTTAAAAATCAACTGTATCACTCATTGCTTTAAAAAACAAACACAGTCACTTACCTGGTGTTGTAGGCTTATCCTTATGTTCAGGTTGCACATGTGTTCTTTTGATTGGCTCTTCTTTGGACTGAACTGGCTGCGATAAGATTGGTTTTACTGTTGGCTTACGTTCCTCTGTTTTCTGGGGGCTGCACGGCTTCTTTTTTAATAGTTGTGGTACCTCAGATTCCTTAGGATTGGGATTGGTTACTCTAGAGGCTTTTCCTAAGTAACTTGGTCCCTAAAGAGGAAAAGAAATATACATATGGATATGATCTTAGTTAAATGGGAAGACCACACGTTCTTCACTCACCCAGAAAAGGCTAGATGAAGAAATTTTGCACATAGCTCTTATTTCCCAATAGAGCAACAGAAAAGGCAGAACAAGTTACATGATGCCTTTAAAGCATTTAGATCAAATATATCAGTTTTTCAATATTTGATTCCATAATTTGCCACCTGTTGTACATATTATTTAATATTCATCTAACCTTAATTCTAAGTTCAGTGGAACACTGCAAGTTCATGAATGGGATAATTTTCTTAACAGATGCTACTACTTTCAGATGTCTGAGTTGCATTTTATAAAAACCTTTACATTTACAGTTGAGAGTCACAATTAACCACATGAACAATTGATTTCTAAAAGCCATACCCGCATAATTCCTGCCTGTCAAATTTACTCAAGGAGTGTGCCACTCTTACAAATCCCCACTGGTGGCTAAAAAGAAGTGCAATTCACATACATTTGGAAGCCATTGCTCCCCTCTCTTGCTCATATGGCCCATCTTAATTTTTGCAATGAAAAGAGAAGAAGCTTATGATACCATTTAAGTGTCAGATGATCAACGGTATTAAGATTGAAATAATAAGCAAGAAATAATTAAGGCTACTCATTTTAAAACGGTCATGATCATTTGTCACTAACATTCAGATTAGACATGTAAGGGTTAACATCCATCCCACAATAAAAAGACATCAGGTTTGTTGTTAAATTTGATCACTCACCGATATCTTAGAGGTTGCTGGTTTATTTACAGATACCTCAACAGCCCTTTGAGAACAGGATGCAGCTTCCTGCTTTACACTGCCACTATTGATTGGAGCAGATGCTTCACTTGTAGTGGACAATTTGGATAAACAAGCAGTGCCAGGCTGTTCTTGTGTATTGTTTTGCTTTGCAGATGGATGACTTAGATCATTTTCCCAGGAACCAATTGTAGCAGCAAGGTTAGCTAAACGGCCTTTTCTCCCCACAGGGGTATCACTTGTGAGAGATGGCTGTTTGGGTGGGGAAACGGCCTGTTCTTTTGATAGGAGGGGAGATAGGGGAGAACTTTCAGATGAATCTGAAAATTAAGACGGGTAGTTAAGAGCTACACACACTTTTTGAAACATAAGACACTAGAAAAAGTCAATCTTTTGTAAAAATAGAGTTCCTAAGCAACTCAATTACAATTGTTAACGAGTTAGGTTATTTTGCAAAGACAATGGCAGATTATTTCACTAGAACCCAAGAAATGTTAAATTTTTAAAACCTGATTACATCAATTTTAACGATGTAAAAATCAGATAGGGTTTATTAGAGAGAGTGTACAGAAGGTGTATTCTCAATGATTTCTCATTTTTTTTGGACACCCATTTCTTTTCCTACAGTATTAACATTAAATTCCTGACTTTCATATTTTTTTGTAAAGAAATCCTGTGTCAGGAACAGTCACTGAGAAAATTTTTTTCTTGTGCTTGCTTACACCACTGTCACGACAAACGGTTTAATTTTTAAATTCTATGAAGTGGGACATACCATTATCATCCCAGCAACGTCGCTGTTGTGCCAGTTTCTGCATACGTGTTTTGACTGTAAGGGCTACAGGTACTTCAGATTTCAAGTTCTGTTCTTCCTTTTCAACAAGCAGTGGAACAGGCTGAACTGAGGGAGCCCTGTTATTTGCAGTTGCTTGTGGCTGTGCCCTCATCTCAGGAGGAAGAGGTTTCATGGAAGTTGAATTAACTGGCTGTCTATTCTCGGCACTAGAAACGGGAACCTCCATGCTGTCAGAACACAGCCTTTTTGATGGGGATGGCTTTGTACTAGGTTTCACTGTAAAAATTAAAAGTATTTGAACCAGTCAGTTATCAGCCATAATCTTCACAGCCTGCAATTAAAAGTACTGACATACTTCATCTTTCTGAAACAGCTTTTTAATTTTTAAGCCCTCCACTACGTCTTATGTAAGAGTTCATTTAAAAAAAAAGAGGGGGGGGGAGGAGAGAAGAGAATAGTTGCCCAGTCTTTATGTCCATCATCAAATCTTGATTGTCCCTTTAAACTCTGCATTCCCCAATGTGTTTCACTATTATTAACTAAGGCGAGCGACTTTCATAGCAGTGATGTGTTTAAATTAGTGCCCACTTAATAGTTTAAAGTTACTTCGTCATCTGCAAGACATTTGCCACCAGTTTAGAGGCTAGTCACATTTTGGACCTAATTAAAAACGCAGGCAATAGCATCCCTTACTGCTGAGTTTAGAAAGAAGAGCGTTAAACTTTGGTGCTAAAAAGTAGTATTTTTTTAGTCAAAGTAGTATGTGTTGAAAGAAATAAATGGGAATTTTCACATAGAAACAGTGATCCATATGATTTTTCCAAGAGGTTTCTTATTCTGTACTATGCCTATTCAAGATACCTTCTTCACCGGACAAAGGTGACTGGTTACTAGTTTCTGACAAAGGTTCTCTCGTTCTCTTTGTCTGTATCGAGGGCCTCATTCCTGCTGTGGGTCGCTCAGCCATTTTCTTCTGCAAGTTCTCTCGCCTGGCACGGGTTCGTTCAAGAAGTTTCTAAAATATTTAGAAAGGCACAGATTGTTACATACTTCGGTATTCTAGTGGAAACGCGTGTTACTAATAAAGTATAAATTACTGAAACCCTGAATTTTTACAGTAAGTTCTCAGTTACATGTTTCTAACGTCCTACGCCAGAGGTCCCCAAACTGTCAGGTGTGCCCACCAGGGGGGCACAGAGGAATTTTCAGGGAGCGTGGCGGGGCCCCACAGAGAGTGCGGGGAGAGCACCACTCAGCCCCACTACGCTCCCAGCTCTGCTCTGGCCACAGCCACAGCTCCCGACACTGCCCCCAGCCTCAGCACCTGGCCGCAGCTCTATTTCCGGCCCCAGCCCCTTTACTCCTGTCCACAGCATCTCCAAACCTCCCCAGGATCCATGGACAGGTGTGTGGAGGAGACGTGGACGGGGCACGAGGGGCACGACGCTGAAAAGTTTGGGGACCACTGTCCTATGCAAAAAATTCTCACTATGGAAACAAAAGACTATACATCTATCAGATGTTGCAAGCTTACTAATTACACTATCCTTCTAAATAAAGAAATTCATACGTAGTGACAGTGACTAACAGTGAATTAGTGACAACTGACTTCTAAACTGTAACAGTAGCATTGCTAAAAACAGCCAAGTATTTGGTTACTAGTTTGTTTGTTTTTTAAACAAAGTTGCCAAAATTGGTGTACATGCCAGCTGTATTGCAGATGTGCATTCTCTACAGCAGGGGTAGGCAACCTGTGGCACGCGAGCTGATTTTCAGTGGCACTCACACTGCCCAGGTCCGGGCCACTGGTCCGGGGGCGGGTCTCTGCATTTTAATTTAATTTTAAAGGAAGCTTCTTAAACATTTAAAAAACCTTATTTACTTTACATACAACAATAGTTTAGTTATATTATAGACTTATAGAAAGAGACCTTCTAAAAACGTTAACATGTATTACTGGCACGCGAAACATTAAATTAGAGTGAATAAATGAAGACTCGGCACACCACTTTTGAAAGGTTGCCGACTTCTGCTCTACAGCAACCCTTCTAGCTGACTGAGGTGCACCATTAACAGGTTCTGAAGTGAGCATGGCCAAAGGGATGTAGGGATTAGAGAGATGAAAGAAGAGCATTTTGAAGATATCATGGATGCAGAGGATGCCATTAAAAAAAAAAAAGAGATCTGCACTACCATGTCTAAACAGAAGAAAACAAAACCACAAAATTTGTCTTTATACTGACAAAAGTATTCCATTTAAAAGAGGAAAGATTTAAACAAAGATATATCAGTTACGCCCCAAACATATGGGATATTTCTTCTGATCAACTGATCTGATTGTTATAGTTCACATTCCATTTTGGTTGTATTGACCCACTTCATTACTTATAAATCACTTCAATGAAAGTTTAGAAGTTGTAACAAGTGATATTTGGAGTTACTCTGCCTTCAAGTACTATTTAAAATTAAAGTATTTGTATCAGATATTGCTTAAGGAATACAGTACTGCTTGATTTAATCAATTTTTAAGCGTGACAAACTCCTTTGAGCTAAATTAAGCACTTTGAGACAAAGTTCAGTTATGAAAGTTCTAATTCACTTTGAAAAGGCAGTACTTAGCACTGTGTTGTGGTGATGGCACAAAGTAGTTAAATTCTGTGAGCTGTCGTAACCCATTATCCTCCCTGATGCATGGCAGTCAAATATAAATTTAAGAGTTTAACTGTCTAAAAGACTTCAGAGTCTTAGACAAAGTTTCATTTGCTCAATGTGCAGCGGCAGTCAAAAAAAGCTAACAGAATGTTAGGAACTATTAGGAAAGAGATCGATAATAAGATAGAAAATATCATAATGACATTATATAAATGCATGATATGCCCACACTTTGAATATCGTGTACAGTTCTGATCGCCCCAACTCAACAACAAAAGTGATTAGTTGTATGGAACATCTTTCATCTGAGGAGAGATTAAAAAGACTGGGATTTTTCAGCCTGGAAAAAAAGAGACAATTAAGGGGGGTACAGAGGGGAAGATATGATAGAGGTTCATAAAAATCAATAATAATGTGGAAAAAGTGAATAAGGAAGTGTTATTTACCCCCTCCATTTAATACAAGAACCAGGTTCATACCCAGTGAAATTAATAAGCAGCAGGTTTAAAACTAACAAAATAAAGTACTTCTTCACTCAATGCATAGTCAACAGGGTGGATTTGATTTAAATCACTAGTCAGGAAGACTCTATTTAATCATGGATTTCTATATAAAAGTGCGTTCTTGTTGGTTGTTATAACCTTAATACATATTCTTCACAACTCAGAGACAGATGAGACCCAAACTGGGTCTCTTTTACGGCCTGCTGCCATTGTAGGTTTTCCCTTCTAGTGAGAGACTGGTATGGTAGATCTCAAACCAATGAAGGCTACGCTCAAAGACCTCAAGACTTCTGGAATATGCTGCTCAAACAGTTTCACTTTTGTTTCTACTGCCTGTCCCACACTTCTCACATTTATCTCCAGACTTCTTCTCCTTGTAAAGATCTATTCCACCCACAACAATCTTCTATTCACTGAACTTTTTGAAACTTTACACTTTTAGAGAGAGTTAAGGGATTGACTGTGTACACAAATTTGCAGAGGGACAATAGGGTAAGGTCTGTTATTTCTCACCTCTATATATTATTTTATTTATTTAAAAACATTTTTGCTGTTAAAGCATGTTATCTCTGGAGACACAAATCCACAGTCTGAGACCTGCAAAACTAAGCATCTCTGATGGTATCTTCTAGACTCAGCACTGAGTCCCATTGGATAGATAGAAAGATTAACCTAAATAATCTATACAGAAGCCTCTGGGGCCCCATAAAATTGGGTCCCTAATCCGTGAACTATCGGAACTCATTTACAAAACTTTTCTTAAACATTACGTGAATATATTGTCTCCATACTATAGAATTAGAATTTATAATCCCTATTACATGATGAGATATCTTTGAGTTATAATATATCTTAATTAAAACTATCTTTAGACAGGTTGTTTTCCTCAAAAAAACATTTTATCAAAAAAAATCCTATTTAAATACAAAACCCGATTTAAATAAAAAAAATTGTTTTTTTTAATAATGGATTTTTATCCACTGATAGTCAACCTGGGCATGTTGTGAAGGCCAAAAGTAAAATTGGGGTCAAAAGAAGAATTAGTTAAGTTCATGGAGAATATGTTCATCAATGACTATTAGCCAAGATGGTCAGGGATGCAATCCCATGCTCAGGGTGTCCCCAAGCCTCTGACAGCACGATTGGGTGAGAGGGGATGGAGCACTTGATAATTGCCCTGTTTTCTGTTCATTCCCTTTGAAGCATCTACCACTGGCCAATGTCAGAAGACAGGATACTGGCCTATGTGGACCACTGGTCTGACCCAGTATGGCCATTCTTATGTTCTTGTTGTATGACTAATGGCATGTCAATCTCAGCAGTTCTGTGTAAAAGCAAAATACTGACTCTAAATTTCTGTAACAAAGGAGGACTCTGGGAAACTACATGAAGGCAGGAGCGCCTATAATGACAAATTGCATGTCAGTTTTGGACTCCACCCTGTTCCCTTGCTCTACCCCACTTCCCCCACAAAAAAAGTGAAGTGCACAGGGACCCATGCATGTGAGAGAAAATTTTCAGATGCAGAGACTAAGTAATAAATATGCAGCAAAGGAATAGTTAAATAGCATGTGTAAGGTGGGACACTCAGAGTAATTCAAATACACATCTACATTCCATTCTGTTCCGTTAGCCCAGCTTGAGCTAAATTTCAGTTGCTGCTGCTAGGATGTCATTTCACAAGAATGTGCAGCTCCATTGTTAAGCTCAAACTTTTACTGGTTTGCAGCATACTCAAGTTTTCCAAGTAATAGTCATAACTCAAATTCTGCTCTCACACACTTGATGAGTAAGCCACACTTTGAAGTGACCGTTAGAATTAGTTTTGAAGCCCACTGGCATTTGGGGGGGGAGAGGGGAGGGGAAGAGTCTTACCGTGTTGTGCAAGGGTTTTGCCAAGGGCTAGAAGTTTAATTAGAATATTCACAGTTTTAGTACTTGCCATAAAAACATACTTCCTAAATATATAATAAACTAAATGTATACACAGTGCATGCATGATCTATTATCATATCTTAAAGGTGCATACAAGTGTTGGGTTCCAAGTTATTCCACTTCTCCCCTACACAGCCAAACATTGTTAAGGGCATGTGTCATAAATATAAAGGGAAGGGTAGACACCTTTAACCCTTTCACCTGTAAAGAGTTAAGAAGCTGAGATAACCTCACTGGCACCTGACCAAAATGACCAATATACTTTCAAAGCTGGGGGGGAGAAACAAAGGGTTCTCTCTGTCTGCGTGACGCTTTTGCCAGGACCAGAGCAGGAATGCAGGTCAGAACTCCTGTAAAGTCAGTAAGCAATCTAGTTAGATTCTGTTTTGTTTAAATGGCTGATAAAATAAGTTGTGCTGAATGGAATGTACATTCCTGTTTTTGTGTCTTTTTGTAACTTAAGGTTTTGCCTAGAGGGATTCTCTGTGTTTTGAATACGATTACCCTGTAAGATATTTACCATCCTGATTTTACAGAGGTGATTCTTTTACTTTTTCTTTAATTAAAATTCTTCTTTTAAGAACCTGATTCTTCCCCCTCCTCCCCCCCCAAGCAGGCGTTTCCAAGTGGGCACTTCCCCTGTTCTTTGTGTAACACTTTGGTGGTAGCAGTGTTTAACCGAAGCTGGTAAGAATAAGCTTAGGGGGTCTTTCATGCAGGTCCCACATCTGTACCCTAGAGTTCAGAGTGGGGAAGGAACCTTGACAGCATGTCTACACTAAGGGTATGTCCGTACTACCCGCCTGATTGGCGGGCAGCGATCCATCCAGCAGGGGTTGATTTATTGCATCTAGACACGATAAATCGACCCCCGAGCACTCTCCCATCGACTCCTGTACTCCACTGCCGTGAGAGGCGCAGGCAGAGTTGACGGGGGAGCGGCAGCAGTCGACTCACCGCAGTGAAGGCACCGCAGTAAGTATGTCTAAGTATGTCAACTCAGTTATTCACATAGCTGAAGTTGTGTAACTTAGATCAACCCCCCCCGCCCCCCCAGTGTAGACCAGGCCTTAGAACACTGCATAGGCGTAACTGCGCCACTGTAGCACTTTTATGAAGACACTAAGCTGATGAGAGAGAGGTGGTAGCTATGTCAGCAGGAGCAGCTCTCCTGCCAACATAGCACTATCTACACAGGGGGTTAGGTTGGCATAACCGTGTCGCTCAGGGGTGTGGATTTTTCACACCCCTAAGTGACGTAGTTACATCGATATAGGTCTGTAGTGTAGACAAGACATAGTGATAAATTGTTAGCTGACATTCAGAAGTCAAGATCTGCGTTAGTTTTTGTATCTAAGGCTATGCCTACACTGCACTTTCGTCGGTAAACCTTTTGTCGGTCAGGAGCCTGAAGGAAAAAAAAAAAAAATCCTGCACACGCCAGCCAACAAAAGTTTTACTGATGAAAAGCGCCAGCGTGGACAGCAATTTGTCAGCGGAAGACACTTTCCCGCCGACAAAGCTACTGCCACTCATTGGGGGTGGCTTTATTTTGTCAGCAGGAGAGTTGTCTCCTGCTGACAAAGATCAGCTACACTGCGTACCAGTGCTGCTGTAAGGTACGCGGTGTAGGCATAGCCTGAGGCTTATCAAGAGATATATTATACAACTCATGTATCTAAAATATTAAGCAGATGTTGCTTAGTATTTAATTTTAGTTCAAGGACAGTTGTGTTAGGCTTGAAGGCTGACCAATATTAGCATATCATACTCCTTTCCAGAAATAGTGGAATCAGTTCCTCCAAAAAGTTGTTACTTGAAGGACGCTTCTCTCTTGAAGCACTGGAGAGAGGTACCCATTAGTATTGTGAAATATTTGAATAAAGTTTACTCTAAGGAACAACCTAACAGCTCCAGCTTGTACTTCTCAAAATTCAGTTATGTACAAGAAGGTTGTATGCATATTGGAATACTTCCCACCATGCAAAACTATTTTAAATTCAGTTCAGTAGTTTAGACTTGAAAAGGAATTTAATACAAGTCTCATCAGGTCACCCATTACCAATTAAGGAAGCAACGTTAAGTTGTTTATATATAACAAACATTACATACATAGAAACTAGATGGACTCCGTTTTAACATAAACTAAGGGCAGAGCTAGTTTGTGCTCCAATTTAATTAAATGAGTGCTACCTCTTTGTGCAGGTTCTCTTCCAATCATTTAAATTAAATCACAGTAAAACATTCAGATACTCTTCAACCAGTTTAAGAGTGTATGTGGGGGAGGCTGCGATAACTTAACTAAAATCAGTATAGAATTCGTTTTTAAGCTTCAGTTACATCAGTGCACAAACTGTTTAGACCAGTCTCAGTTAAGATTTTAAATTTTATCACAGCAGAAAATCTGATCATCTCCATTCATTTTAAATGTATATATACACTGATTGATAAGAGAGTCAAATGTTTTCGGTTAAAAAAGGGTAAATTAGACTTCTTAAGGCCATTAGTGTTCAGTACAACACATCAACAAGTCACACAAGTCAGCTCCACGTTAGTACCTCAGTGTCATCTCTTTGGAGTTAGGACAATTCTTCAGATGTTTTATTTTCTGCAAGTAGCATGTTTAGATCAGTTGCACCCACCATACAGACTCAGACTCTGTTCAACCTCACTCAGTTCACCTTGACTTCACATTTTGTATTTAGAAGCCACACATCACCTAAGCACTGCCACTTCTAACAATCATCCTAGAAGCAGCCGCCGCCTTGACCATATGATAAAGTCAGGAAAGGGAGAAACTCCACAAGGGTGGCTACATCTGCTGGACGCGCTAAGTGGGAGCGCCCTGCCCAATGGCCTCTAGGCCAGTGGTTCTCAAACCTGGGGTTGGGACCCCCTGATTGGTTATTACACGGGGGGGGGGGGGCCGCGGAGCTGTCAGCCTCTACCCCTAACCCCGCTTTGCCTCCACCGTTTATAATGGTGTTAAATAGATTTTGAAGTGTTTTTAATTTATAAGGGAGGGTTGCACTCAGCGGCTTGCTCTGTGAAAGGGGGTCACCAGTACAGAAGTCCGAGAGCCACTGCTCTGGTCTCTCCCGTGCTACGAGCGAGCCGCCCATTGCGCACCCCGACACACCGGGCGGGAGCCAGCCACGTCCCACAGGCTGGGCAGCGGGAAGCATCCGGCACCAAGGGCGCAAGAAAGGGCAGCTTCGGCGGCGGCAGCAGGGGGTGGCACCTTACCGTTCTCTGCCAGCTTTGCTGCGGGAGCAGCGCGGGGGGGGGGGGTATCTCACCCCCACGGGCCGCCCACCCCGCAGACACTGCCAAGGCCACCCCTCAGCGGGGCACGGCGCAGCCCAGGAGCGTGTTGAAAGAGCAACGGTTTGGGCTGCGGGCGGGGAAGAATCGATTCACACCGAGCTCGCGTACAGCGGCGACCGCCCGCGCCCCCCCCCCCCCCGCCGCCGCCGCCGCCGCCGCCCTGAGCGTTACCCTCCCCCCACGGGGTCCGACATCCCAGCGCCCCCATCTGCCCTCCCACGGGGGCCGTTCCAAGCCCGGTCGTCCGCTCCCCCGCCGTGGGGGAGGGGACCGGCCGCTCACCTCGGTGAAAGGGTCCATTGCTATTGCCGCCGCCCGGCACCCCCGACTCCGTCCCCTCTCGCGCTGCCCCGGGAGTGGCTAAACCACCACCCCAAACCGCTCTTCGGATTTTGAATTTCAGCGCCCGCCTCCACGGCGCACGCGCCGCAGGAGACAATTCCGCCCTCGGGCCGGCCGGAGCGGTCACGTGATAGGCGGGCTCAGGCACCCCCCAGCCTCCCTCTTGCGCATGTGCGTGCAGAAGTCTCAGCGCAACCTAACCCACCGATTGAATCCCGATCCTCCTTGCTTGTAGAGGAGTGGGAAAGGGGCGGGATAAAAGCGGTGATTGACATAGGCACTGGCCGTCCGGCAAAGGGGAGCCGAAGGAAGGGTGAGGGACCAGGGTTGCCAACACTCCAATCACATAAAGCCAAACACCCTTGCCCTGCCTCTGTCCCGCCCCTTCTCGAAGTCCCTGCCCCGCGCACTCCGTGCACCCTCCCTCTGTCGCTCGCTCTCCTCCACCCTCACTCACTGTCTTTCACTAGGGCAGGGGGGTGCAGGCTTGGCCGAGGGCTTTACAGTGCGGGAGGAGGCTCCAGACTGAGCCTGGGGCAGGGGGTTGGGGTGCAGGAGGGGGTGCAAGCTCTGGGAGGGAGTTTGTGTGCTGGAGGGGGCTCAGGCAGGGGGTTGGGTGCAGGGGGGTGAGGGGTGCAGGCTCTGGGAGGGAGTTTGGGTGCTGGAGAGGGCTCAGGGCTGGGGAAGGGGGTTGGGGTGTGGTAGGGGATGTGGGGCGCAGGCTCTGGCCAGGAGGCCGTTACTTCGGGCAGCTCCCGGTTGGTGGCACAGCAGGGCTCTCTGCCTGCCCTGGTCCTGCACCACTCCCGGAAGCAGCTGTCACATCCCTGCAGACCCTGGGACTTGGGGGTAGGAGGGGGGCTCCGCACGCTGCCCCTGCCTGCAGGCACTGCCACTGCAGCTCCCATTGGCCACAGTTCCCAGCCAACGGGAGCTGCGGAGTAATCACTGGGTGCACAAGGAGTGCGCAGAGACACCTTAGGGGCTACAGGGACATGCCGGCCACTTCCAGGAGCGGTGTGGGGCCAGGGCATGCAGGAAGCCTGCCTTAGCCCCACTGCGCCACCGGACTTTTAGCAGCCTAACATCTCTCAGAATGCTTCCGTAGCCTCCAGGAGATAGAGCCCGATTCTTGGAGACTCCTGGCAAAACCGGGAGCGTTGGCAACCCTAGCCCTGACCCTTGCCTTCCACCCGCCCTGTCTAGTGGTTGGGGTCAGAGCAGCGTTCTGCTGAACAAAGCACAGCATCTTGGCATCACCACCCTGATAGGTTGCATGGACTCTTCCCTCTCGGAGCAATTGTTTCAGGCTCTCTGCAGCCTCAGGCCACTAGGGCTGCTGCGCTTAAACACACTTCATGTTTTCAAACTTTTCTTCAGACCCACAAGAGCCATTACTACACTTCAAAAGCTGAGATTTTGAAATACTTAGACAATAATGCCCAGGCTTTATTCCAGCTCTGCTGCCATCTTTCCCCAAGGTCACGAACAGCATTTCCTTGTTGCACTGAAATGGGAAGTCCATTGTCACTTCAGATGACATGTATGGAGATGTCTTTTGTACTGTGCTATAGTTGGAGTAGAAAGTGACTCTCTGTTCCTCTTTAGATGTACCCTATCCCATGCTACGATTCTCCCAGCCTCCTCCTCTAGCTTATGGTCACTGATTTTGTATTTGATGAGAATCTGCCTTAGTCTGCCACATGTAATGGGAGTTGCAGCAGCTCTCAATCCAGAGGTTAGAACATGCTCATGGGAGGTGAGCAGCATTGGAGTCCCCATAGAGACATACCACTTATAATATGCTCTGTGACCACACAAGCATTCACAACTGTAAGAAGGGTGAGACTTCATTTCCTTCTCCCAAAGAACAAGCTACTACTTGTGGGGGTAAAAGATCAATTTCTTTAGCTGTAGTATTAGAAGACTCCATAAATGATAGAAGAGGTATAGAAAGCAGGACATCCAACATGCAGTCCACAGCAATCACAGCAAAGGGAAGATGGATCAAGAACCAGCAGGCTGTATCATCAGACATCCCCATGAAACACCTGGTGCATGCACAAGAGGTCTTCAGCTCCCTGGAATGCAATTTTAGAACTGCTCCAGTTTGACTTACTACATCTTCTGTTACATATGCAGACTCAGTGGGATCATGCAGTGCTGCTCTAGCCTGTATTTCTGCACCGCCATGCAAACACTCTGTCCTGCCACTGCACTCTTTCAAATGTATATACAGTACCATATTGCACTATACTGCACCTAGGGGCACTGTGACGGGTTCCCCCCGGGGCGCCACCTGGAACTGGGGTGCCACTGAGCCTTCTGACCCACTAGCATGGGCTCCCTCTCATACTGTGCTGCTGTAACAAGTTGCAAAGCCCTCCAAGCTTGCAATTTCACCAGCATTCACATCCTGCTTCCTAGGTGAGGAACCCAGAGCAGTACTGTCCTGCCCTAGTCAAATCTGGCCAGTCAAATCTGGCCAGTATAAAACCCGGTCTGCCTCTCCCTCAATGTAAAGAGAACAATGCACACTTGTGATAACCAAGTGGAGATTTTCCCCAAGAACTCCAATCAAAGCTCACTGGTATAGATTAAAATATAAAATAAGTTTATTAACTACAAAAGGATAGATTTTAAGTGATTGCTTTGATCCGTTTGCTGATTACCTAGTAAATAAACAAAACCACAAACTGAGCTTAACACACTAGATAGGTAGGATATGAATTAGCAAATTCTCACCCTGAGTGATAAACAGGCTGCAGATTCTTAAGGCACAAGCTGCCGTGGCTCTGCAGCTTGAGAATTCCAGGTTTTCATACACAGGCTAGAAATTCCTTTCCACAGTTCATCCCTTGTTCCTCAGGTGTTTCCAGGTGTGTTGTTGTAGGGAGAGTGAGGTTCCTTCATTATCTCATTTTCCCCCTTTTATATCTTCTTCCCATTTGCTAGAAAGCTCTTTTGCTGTGAGCTGGGTGAAGGGCCAAAATCCATTTGCTGTGGATGTAAGATCTTAACTACAATTTCTGATAAGAACTTTTCATATAGGCCCAGATGAGGGCTAGCTAACAAAGAACAATACATGGCTAAGAGAAAGCTGGGGTAAACAGACAACTTTGTGTGTTTAAAGTCAGTGAGCGGAGTCAGCTTAACTCCGAATGTAATTGGGCATCCTTATCATGAGTTATAGGCACACGAAGCGCTGAGAAAGGCCTCAAAGTTAACTCCCTAATGCAAGGAGAAGATAGTGGCACAATACCCCTCAGATTCTAGACAGAGTTAGGGAGAGGCCTAATATGATTGAAATGAGTAATGACATCCTCCTCTCACAGATGTATGCCAATCCTAGCCCACAGAAATTCAAGGGTAAACCTCTAAACAATTGTCATTGTTAAATACTAATTACTACCTTTTTTGCTTTAAATCTCTAGGAATGTACCTGTTGGTCAACCGAGAGAGCTGCTACCTCATTCCCCTGGACCCCAAAATTATGCTTTAACCTATATACTTTAATAGACATAGTTTGGGGGTAATTACCTGTGTGTCAACAATATGTTAATTTGGGGCCATGGATGGAACCATTATGTAATCTTTTAGACCTTTGGCTTATTGTGCTTATCTTGTCTTGCTGCTAGAACCTCTCCAGGGGCTTGGGAGAACCCATCCCTGTTGCTTCTCTCTGCCCAATGAGCACCATATATATTCTATTGTAATTAATTGTTCTGCAGTGTCTCTGAGCCTAATAAGCAAAGTGACACTCCGCCAGCGCTGTGCGTAATAAATTCCTGTACTTGACTCTACACGGTGTGAATTACTGTCCTTCACTGGGTCAAGCAGTTTCCATTGTGCAGTGCTACCTCTGGGAGGTTTCTATTGTACACAGTTCCTGGGGTAATCCTTGTGCTTGTGTGCATTTCCTCAAGAAGCCATTAATATTGTTTAGCCTTTTTACTGTTGTACCTGAAAGGCTGCTTGTGGGTGCTTTCAACCTCACAACATGTTTCAGTAACACAAACACAGCTTTTAACTTCACATACGGCGATAGCACATACAATCCAACAAGATGTTGTCAGGTATCATTCTAAAAGTCTTGATCTGCTAGACAAGGCATACTTTGTACAAAATATATCCTAATTACATGACAGTGGTGAATACTGGCATCATTTTGGCAAGTCCATCCATTCCCCTTTAGACATTGTCAAGCTGCATTAGTATATTGTACACAATTTTGATCAACTGTGTGCGGTGCAAATAGTCAATAATTAACCCCCTGAGTTTAGTCTTTAAAATGAAACTAAGATACACTTAGAGCAGGGGTCTCCAAACTATGGCCCGCGGGCCGGATCCTGCCTGGGGCTTGCATTTGTCCGGCCCTCCAACCACCAACAGGGGAGAAGCGAACAGCTGAGTAGGCACACCGAGCAGGCGGGGGAGGGGCCACCGGCAGCAGCTCACGTGGGTTCGGGGGCGGGAGGGTAGCTCAGCTGAGCTGTGCGGATGGGTGAATGCCCCCGGGAGCCAGTGTCCCCCCAAAAGGGGAGCCAACTTAGGGGAGAGTTGCTGCTGCAGCCGAGCAGGCACGGACCCCTCCCTAAGAGTAAAAATACAAGCCAGATGTTAATTACATCTCCAATAAATGGAGTAAAGAAGATGGAAATGAACAATTTCATAATGGTTACATTTTAACTACAGCACTAATCGAACCAAACAGTCCCAACAACAATGGGAACCTGGAGCTTCTCTTACCAAAGTACAGCCAAACTTTCAATCCTTTGTCATTTTCTTCAGCAGAGCAGGCACGCCTAGCAGGCAAAGGGAGAAGGGAGCAGGTACGGGGCAGAGCAGACCCAAAAAGGGGAGCCAACTTATAGTACCTGCATTGATTAACTTTTATACCCGATTTAGAGTTTAATGCAACAGTGACACAATCGAGTAATGTTGTTTTTTAAACAATTTTGCATATATTTTGCATATATTTAATTTCTTTCACAGTCGCTTCGGCCCACGAAGCCCCTTCAAAAATCTAATATGGCCCTCGTCTCAAAGTTTGGAGACCCCTGACTTAGAGAAATCTTAATATGTTTATTTTCTTTGTTCAGTATGTAGTTAATAAATGCCTTATCAATTTGATTGACGTGATTTGATTTGGCTGATGTGACTGGGAAAATGTATATACCGGCATTCTCAAAGGAAATGATCTGTTATCGCTAATAATACATAGCACTTTTCATAGTTAGATATCAAAATCTTTTACAATCTTTAATGTGTTTATCCTCATAACACACAGGGTGGAAGTGCTATTATCCTCATTATACAGATTGGGAACTGAGGCATGGAAAGACTAAGTGACTTGCCCAAGGTTACAAAGAGAGTTTATAGCAGAGCAGGGAATTGGACCTGGGTCTCTCAAGTTCCAGGCTAGTGGCAGAACCGCTAGACCATCCTGCTAACATGATATCTTTTTATCAGTCAAAGGCTTCAAAGGTGGTCAGTCTTCTGGAACAATGCTACAGAAAGGCTTGTGAGCACAACAGTGGCCAAGGGACCTAAAGTTACTAGGTTTCATCACAATGGCACACTTTTTTCTCCAAGTAAATTAATACTAAGTTTTAGTATTCCATAGGGCCTAAAAAGGAATCAAAAGACAGACATCGAATAATCTTTTACAAATTTGAAAAACTGAAAGAGAGCAAGGAATTCTGTTTTGGGGATAGGTGAAACAATGCCCAGCACTATGCACTGGACTCACCGTATTGTCACTCTCAGGGATTCAAATATCGTGAGTTAGGCACCCAAATATCATAAGATTGGTTTGAGAGATCAATTTGGGAGACCATCAGATTTTCCATTTTGCCAGCTGGCAATTGTCACCTAGCAGTGGTGAAAGAGAATCCTGTGGGTAATAAACGATAAAATCCAAAGTAGATATAGAATACTTTCTGCAGCTTTAAAAATTTGTCATGAAAACTAGCAGCCCAGACACAGAAACTAGTCACTTGCCTTTTACCATGGTAATATATAATTAAAATAAATACCTGAATTGTCAATTTCCCCTACAAAAACTACTTGCACAAGTCATATGGAATTTTTCCATTTTCAAAGAGCTGGACAAGCACGTATCTAATGACTAATAAAGTGGAGCACCTTCTTATCTCACTTGGAAAGTTTGGGCCAAATGCTGCCTAGCTCTGGCTTTCTTCCTTAAAGATACTTGTGCGTTAAACTTTAACTTGTGCGTTAAACACTGAAGACAAAATCCTTGCCTTATTATGGTCCACAGTGTGGAGCTAGCCAGACTGTGCAGCCCAACCCTACTACTCACCTATGAAGCACTACTCTAATCCTGAGAGGACCTAAACCTTGCCCTTTGCTGACAGGATGGCGTCTACAATCCTGGTGGTCCACCAGCAAAGACAATTGGGAGGTATTATGCATGCAAAGTGCGTTCCTAGCTCTGTGGACAAACTTAGAGGAACCATGCATTAGAGAGACAAATCCTAGCCGACTGCCTTCTTCCAAACAGTACAGAACAGTTCCCTTTCTATACAATAGATACAACACACACAATTCAAAGTGAAAGCTTACACTGAAGTTATTTGCCTTTGCATCTAAGTAATGAGGACATTTCAAAAAGATTTCTTATAATGTTTACATGCAGTAGAATTTTGTCTACACTAAGTCATTTTCATAAAAATTCATGCTGGGTCAGCTGCTGTAGTGAGAGCTCTAATATAGATGGCTCTTATACTCTGGCTGCTGTTCTCAGTACTGTCAATTAAAGCTGCCATCAATTAAACCCATTAAGAGCTAGTCTAATCAGCACAGTGCTTGAAACAGCTTCTGGAACTGAAGAGCTGAAATACACAAAGATTAATTCTCCACAGCATTGCACCTTGTGCCATCATTTACATCTGTGCTAAATGGGTGCAAAACACTCCCCCTCTGATCTGGCAGTGTTTTACATTTGCTCAAGGTGCAAGGCAGAGGAGAATCGGACCATTATCTAGTGCACAGGACTGGGAGAAACAATCTTCTAAATGGGCCCAGCTCTGATATTTATTCCAAAATTGGGCAAGTTACTTAGCCTAGGTGAGGGAGCTAAGAGGGAGGATCCTTTGCAGAGTTTATTTGGGATTGTTCCATCAAGTGTGGCTTCTGCCCTGGAACATGGTTTCCTCCTCTCCAGTACAGACAGGTTTAATTTTGAGAGATCTATACAAATCGCAGTGTAGAATAACTCATAACGCTACAAACATGAGCGTATCAGGGGATCACTCACAACCATATTAATAAATGGCTCAATTTTCTAAAGCAGTTGGGATCTTAACTTTATTCCCAAATCATCCTACAGTTCTGCTGTCTCTAAGCTGGTAGTACATTGCTTTCATGCCATCCCAGGAATCCCTTTCCATAGGAAATTCCCCAGATCACCAAGTTTGCAACCTTCTGTGCCAGTGGAGTTGCTCAAAAGAGGTTGTAGGTCAACAGAGTATAGGGCTCAGAAAACCAAAATAGGTTAAAAAAGATGGTTATACCTCAGCAACGTGGCTGAACAGTCTTCAAATAATGAAGAAATAATGAAGAAAAGACAGGGCCACCAATGGGGGGGGGCGCAAAAGCCCCTTTAAGGGTACTTAAAGCACTGCCATGTCAGTGCTTTAAAGTAAGGCGGTAGCGGCCGGTACCGGCGGCCACATTTTACCGGTACACCGTACCGGCCCGTACCTCCTTACTTTCACCCTTGCTAGAAGCTCCCTGCTGCTAGAGCCTTTCCTTACAGCCTGCCAGAGCCTTCAACTGCTGCATGTAGCTACATATGAGATTTGGATGCAGTCTGCTTTTCACTGTAGTTTAGGCCTGCCCTCCATACCACCACCAGTGTAGCCAAGGCCTTAGGATCTGTTCTCTCTGCAGAACCAGAGCTGATCATACAACTTTTCTGAATATACGTGAAAATCATCTCGGCATTATATATTGGCAAATTTGGCAGAAAGGAAATTTACTCATGACAACGGTGAGGGAATGTGAATAAGCAACCTGTGCAAGTTCACATGTTGCACGGCTTTAAACTATCTATGCTCGGAGCACAGAAATAATTCTCATTAACCTTAGTGGGAGATATGTGATCAGCACAACCACAGTAAGAGAACATGAGGTCCCTAACTCTTGCAATATAATGTTCAGTATTGTTGAGACTTTGTTTTACGATTTGAAACTCAGCATCAATTTATTAGTCCAGCCTGATGAGTATCAAAAGAATAAAATACTCTTTCAATCTGATCTTTGCAAAAAAGGAAAAATATATTGCATTTTCAAAATTGGTAAAATGCACAGAGTTCATTTTAGACTTTGGGACTGCACCTAGGGGACCATATAGGGTTTATACCCCCATCCCCAAACTCCTGGCCTCTGGCAAAGCTATCTCATCAATTATCACTGGTAGCACCACTCATATTACACATTAGAACAGAGGTGGGCAAACTATGGCCCGCAGGCCACATCCGGCCCGCAGGACCCTCCTGCCCAGCCCCTGAGCCCCTGGCCTGGGAGACTCGTCCCCGACCCCTCCCCCACTGTTCCCCCTGCCCTGCAGCCTAAGCTCACTGCACCACTGGGGCGGCAGGGCTGCGAGCTCCTGGGGCAGCGCAACTGCAGATCCTGGCCTGACCTGGTGCTCTGTGCTGCGTGGTAAGGGACAGGGCGGGTTGGATAGAGGGCAGGGGAGTTCAGGGTGGTGGTCGGGGGGTGATTGAATGGGGGCAGGGATCCTAGGAGGGCAGTCAGGAAGGAGAGGGGGGATTGGATGGGGCGGCAGGGGGCAGTCAGGGGCAGGGATTCCGGAGGCAGTCAGGGGACAGGGAGAAAGGGTGGTTGGATGGGGCAGGGGTCCCGGGAGGGCCATCAGGGAATGAGGGGGAGTTGGATGGGGTAGGAATCCCCAGGGGGAGGCTATCAGGAGGCGAGAAGTGGGGAGGGGGAGACGGGGGGGAGCAGGGCAAAGCCCCCCTCCCCTAACCGGCTCTCCATACAATTTTCTAAACCTGATGCAGCCCTCAGGCCAAAAAGTTTGCCTGCCCCTGTATTATAAGCACCACATAAATGCTGATAGTCTGCGTAGATGGGGGCCATATAAGCATCTAGATAGATGAGCACTGCTATGGTTAGAGGTCAGATGCATCATCTAACACTAAGAATGGTTAGGAGAAAGTGGTGAGGAAACAGAGGTTGGAAGATAAAAACAACAGAAGGTTGTGTGGTGGGGAATAAGAGGAGATGATGAAGAATGGAGAATTGTGAATACCACTGAGGAGATAAGAAGAAGGAAGTGGAAGAACAGGAAGAGAAAAAGGAAAAGTAGAAATCAGAAGACAAAATAGAATAAGAGGTAGTGTAACATGGAAGGAGACAAAAATAATGCATTCCACCAACAAAAAGAGCCTCTTGTCAGACAGGCTAGATTCCAGAAAAACCTTCAGAAAGACAATTTAGGTATAAGGAAGTGGCAGGACCAAGATTAATAGATTCCAAGGCCCAAAGAACATAAGAACGGCCATACTGGGTTAGAGCAATGTCTATCTAGTCCAGTATCCTGTCTTCCAACAGTGGCCAGTGCTAGATGCTTCAGAGGGAATGAACAGAACAGGCAGTCATCGAGTGATCCATCCCCTGTTGTCCACTCCCAGTTTCTGGAAATTAGAGGCTAGGAACACTTAGCGCATGGGTGTGCACCCCGATGACCTTGGTTAATAGTCAGAGGTGAAAGTAAGCCGGTATGGGCTGGTACAGCGTACCGGTAAGAAAGCGGCCGCTGGTAGGGGCCGGTACTGCTGCTGTGGCAATGCTTTAAGGACCATACCAGCAGGGCCGCTGATGCGGGGGGGGAGGGGGGAGGGAGGGGATGGCAAAAGGGGCAGCTGCCCCGGGGCCTGGTCATTTAAAAGGGCACGGGCCCTTTAAATCACCACCGGAGCCCCAGCCGGTGCGGGCCGGGCAGCGCTGAAGGGCCAGCTGGAGGAGTCTGCCCCCAGCCCTGCCCCTTCCAGGGGCCGAGAGCTGCTCCCCCCAACCTTGCCTTTTGAGATGGGGTCAGAATTGCACATAGTATTCAAGAGGTGGGTGTACCATGAATTTATATAGTAGCTTTATGATATTTTCTGTCTTACCTATCCCTTTCCAAATGTTTCCGAACATTGTTAGCTTTTTTGACTGCCGTTGTGCATTGAGCAGATGTTTTCACAGAACTATCCACAATGACTCTAAGACATAGTCACTAACTCCATGGGTGTGGTGTTCAGCACCTACTGGCAGTCCTGAAGATCAGCTCCTCTCCCACCCCCAGCGCCTCCTGCCTGCCAGCAGGCCCCACTGATCAGCTCCTCCCTTTCCTCCCTGCGCCTCCCACTCACCTTGATCAGCTGTTCTGCAGAGTGCAGGAGACACTGGGAGGGGAGGGCAAGGACTGCGAGCAGGAAGAGGCCGGGGGAGGGGGAAGAAAGGGGTGGCAGCTTGGAGGAAAGGGTGGAGTGGAACAGGGGCGGGAAGAGGCGAGTGGGGGTGGGGCCTGGGGTGGAGCAAGAGCAGGAAGAGGCGGGTGGGGGTGAGGGCCTGGGTGGAGGGGGAGGTGGGCCTGGCGCAGAGTGGGAGTCCAGTACCCCTGGGGAAATCACAAAATCAGTACCTCTGCTCAAAGATCTCTTTCTTGAATGGTAACAGCTAATTTAGATCCCATCATTTTGTATGTATAGTTGGGATTATATTTTCCAATGTGCATTACTTTGCATTTCTCAGCACTAAGTTTCATCTGCCACTTTCTTGCCCAGTCACCCAGTTTTATGAGATTCCTTTGTAACTCTTTGCAGTCAGCTCCTTCAGATTTAACTATCTTGAGTAATATTGCATCTTCTGCAAATTTTGCCACCTCACTGTTTACCCATTTTTCCAGATCATATATGAATATGTTGAACAGTACTGGTCCCAGTACAGATACCTGGAGGACCCCACTATTTACCTCTCTCTATTCTGAAAACTGACCATTTATTCCTACCTTTTGTTTCCTGTCTTTTAACAAGTTACTGATCCAGAAGAGGACTCTCCCTCTTATCCCATGACGGCTTACTTTGCTTATCTTTGGTGAGAGACCTTGTCAAAGGCCTTCTGAAAGTGGAAGTATACTATGTCCATTGGATCACCTTTGTCCATATGTTTGTTGACCCCCTCAGAGAATTCTAATAGATTTGTGAGGCATGATATCCCTTTACAAAAGCCATGTTGACTCTTCCTCAACAAATTGTGTTCCTCTGCGTGTCTGATAATTCTGTTCTTTACTACAGTTTCAACAAATTTGCCTGGTACTGAAGTTAGGTTTACCAGCCTGTAATTGTCAAGATTGCCTCTGGAGCTTTTTTAAAAAATTGGTATCACATTAACTATCCTCTAGTCATCTGGTACATAAGCTGATTTAAATGACAGGTTACATGCCACAGTTAGTAAGGGGCAATTGTGGTCAACTAGTCTAACCTCCTCTACATAGTACAGGCCATTAAGCTTCCCCAAAAGAATTCCTGGAGCGTATCTTTTAGAAAAATATCTAATCTTGACTTAAAAATTGTCAGTGATGGAAAATCCACCACAGCCGCTGGCAAATTTTTCCAATGGTTGACTACTCTCATCATAAAATTTTGCCATATTATATTATCATACATATTATAGATAGGTGTATAAGGCGGCATTCATCCTGTTCCCTTGTGCGGTTTACTGATCTGTAGCAGACACCACCTCATACCCCAACTTGTGCTTTATCTGTTAGGATATTGATCCATAAGCATTCAAGATCATTGTCTTCTGAGTTACCAGTGACTCAAAAACAGGTAATGCTATTTTTGACAGAGTGCCACTCCCTCTCTGCTTTTGTTCCCTCGATCCTTCCTAAATAGATTATAACCATTTATTTTAGCAGTTCAGTAGTATGAATCATCCCACCAAATTTCAGTAATACCAGCTAGATCAAATTTATGCTCATAAATGAGCAATTCCAACTCTTTTTGCTTGTTACCCAGACTCCTAAATTTTGGGTATAAGCAATCCAAGAATTTTTTCTCTTCCCTTTGAGTCCCTGATTAATTTTGTTCTCAACATCTCGATTTTGTGCTGAGTGCTCATATCTTCCCTCTTTTTACCCTCCTGTTTTGATATTAGTTTAATACCCACCCAGTTACTCTAGAGCAGGGATCTCAAATCACCATGAGGGCCACATAAAGACTAGTACATTGGCCGAGGGCCACATCACTGACACCTTTTCATACAAAGATACAAAAGCCGCTCCCTCTGCCCCTGGCCTTGCCCCCACCCCACCCCTTCCACAAGGCCCCACCCCTGCCCTACCTCTTCCCACCCCTTCCTCACCCCCATTCCAACCCCTTCCCCAAAGTCCCCGCCCCAACTCCACCCCCTTCCTGCCCCTATTCCAACCCTTTCCCCAAATCCCTGGCCCGGCCCCAGCTCTTCTCTGCCTTCTTCCCTGAGTGCAACACGTTCCCACCCCTGCCTACTGGAAAGCCCTAAGTGCCAGCAAACAGCTGTTTGGCAGCAGGAAGCACTGGGAGGTAGGCGGAGGAGCAGGATGTGGTGCACTTTGGGGGTGGGGGAGCTATGGCAGGCCGCAGGAAATAGCTCTGTGGGCCACGTGTTTGAGACCCCTGCTTTAGAGGAATAGGGGCTGAAACATTTAACCTAAGGTAAGGAGACCAAAAAGATATATACATTTCAAATTCTCTGTCATTGTTGGAGTACCATCCCAAATTGCTGAAATGTACTTTACATGCAACTCAATAGCAGGCTTTCAAAACTGAAATCTGCTGAAGAAAAACATTGTCTGAGCAATCCAACTTTGCATCTTTCCAGGGCCATGTAGGTTAAGAAACATTTCCCTGGAATTTGAAAAACGTTGCTCCACTCTTAATCTTTTCAGTGTAATATTGTATCACAAAATCATAGAAGGTTTCCCAGGACCTCTCTGAATTCAGTCTTCTGACTTCATCATTGATGTAGAAAGATAGAGGAGGGGGAGAACACAAAGACCGCTTTCATTTGTGTCTAATTTATTAAATACTTTCTCTTCTATCTTTTGCCATTCAATACAGCTGAGACATTTTGCTGACACAAAACTCCTGACAAAGACCAACGGCCAGATGGCAAAAATGGAAGTATTTCAATGGAATTGTGCTTATTTATGCTAACTGAGGATCTGGCTTCAAATGTGCACAAAACGGTGGTTGCTGGTTATGTAAAATGACTCAATAAATGACAAAATCACATCATTAATTATATCCCACATAACATAGTATCATATTTTGTATTTTGGAAGGAGTTTTTGAAAAAGTGAGAAATAACTCTTTAAAACCTGGAAGATTTTATTTGAAAAGCTATTTTTAATCGAAAATTTGTTTTGATAAAACAATTAAACCAATTACAATTTGGTGACGCAACATGCAGTAAATTCAAAAGCTAATAATTTTCAGTACTCTATTGCTGCCAAGGACTGATTCTTGTCATGTTGAATTACTGTTTGACAGTACACAATAAACATGTGCTTAAGTGCTTTGCTGAATACCAAGCACACAAGCATGAGCTTAACAGCTTTGCTGAATCATGGCCTAAAAACTGCATCTTATGGATAGAATATTGGCTTATGACCTTGCCTTCTCTACCATTTCTTTTGCATTTTTATTCTAACAAGTGGGTGCAGTGACCCCAGAAATTGTTTATGCAATAACAACATGTTTACACTAGAGGGCATGACTTAAACAACTAATGGATTTTAAGACTATTTAAAACATTTTGCAACTGGAAATCTATTTTTACATTAAAATATATAAGCACTGCTGAAATTAACAAGAGGCTGTGTAAGAGGGTAAACTGCTACCGTGCTGTGAGCAAATCTAATCTAAATATAATGTAGAAAATATTTTTCACATGCTACACTGCAGAGACTTTATTAACATAGCCATCTCTGCTGCAGTATTAAGCTACTCAGATAAACACAAGAAGGCATTGCAAGAGACAACTAAATATCCCAAACATTTCAGCCCTGCTTTTATAAATATTATTGAGTAGATTAACTATAACTAAAGGGACATGGAACGGAGATTTTGGCATGCACATCAATGAGGCGCAAAAGCCTCTGAAAATAATACATAAAATACTAATATTAACATAAATGCAGTGTTATGTATTGTATGGGTCTAATACAAATACAGTGTTATAGAATGTGTGGGTGTAATACAAATGCAGTAGTATATAATCCATGGACTATGGGCAGGACCACCTCCTCCTGCAGTAAAACCCAAAGGAAGAAAACACCAAAAGGATTCCCTCAGAGGATTCCCATCATTTTGGTGGTGCTGTTTTGGGTGAGGGGAGGAGAGGGGCTGCTTGTCCTTCTACAAGTCTGGGATCCACAGGAGGCCAGTGTTACTTATGCAGAGGCCCTGTAGCTCCACACTACTGCCTTGCTACCAGGGCTTCCTATTATGAAAGATAGATTCCCAACAGGGGGGTGCTATAGTATGTAGGCTTATATATAGAGTAATATCCAGACTCTTAAGGAAGTCTACTTTCAAAAAGTGCTAGATTAAAGAGGAATATATATGTGGAGCAGGAAACAAAGCTTGAGTGTTGCACTGTCTTGGTTCTCTCTCTCCCTCTGAGCTTATGTTTGAATGCTGAACACTTGCCCTTGCCGCACCTGCCTCTGAGACCCTGTGAAAGGGGGATACCCCGCCATGGAGGACCTTCATTGAAAAGGTCAGAGCTCCCAGGCTGTACTGCCTGACCTTGAGGAACTCCACAGGACTGGTGAGGAGACAACCCTGGCCAGGCTAGACAAAGGGCAGATCCTGACCCTGATGACTGGCTCCCCGTAAATGAGACAAAGCTGCAGAGGCAGCTGACCCTTCCTGCCAGAGTTGCTTGAGGCAGTGGCCTCTGAAGTCAATGGCAAAGCTTCCATAGTGCAGGACCAAACTCTACGAGAGCACTGAGATCCACATGCAAAGAAAGCTTCAGGGGCTCTTCTTCGTCATCTATTACAAAATCTCTTCCTCTTTAAAATATCTGATTTGTTAAAAGTACCCAAAATGGGATTTGAACTATTGCTCTCCAACAAGATTGAAGAGCACCGGGGAAATCGGTATGATAAATTAAAAGAACAGAGGTTTTTTTAGGCCCAAATCCTGAACTCTTATCTCTGTTTTTACTTAATGAAAACTACCTCCGCCTTCCGTGAGAGTTTTGCCTGAGTAAAGACTGAACAAAAACTAAGGAAGGACTTCAGGATTTGGTCCAGAGTTGGTAAAACTTAGTGATCTAAGTTCAATGGGAAGGAAAAAGACATAAATCCAAATTCTTCAGTCAATTAAACTCATCCCTGGATGAGATCCACTCTTGAAGATGTAGGAAGGTGGAATTTTGTATGACCAATGGCTGCCACAGTCCAGGGATTCACAATCAGGTGGGGCAGGAAGTATTTCCAGTGCCACCATCCCTCATGATTCCATCAGGAAACAGCTTTAGTACCAGATTGCTCTCGGGCTGTGCCACTAACTCCAGGCTGTGCTGGCTGTATGGAGTTCCTTGGCATACACCACCACTGAATTTAGCTCCTGAATTCAGACTAATTAGGCCCTGCATCAGGTCTTACTCTTTCAGAAAAATCTGGACAGTACCTGCTTGCCTTAAAGGTGTAGTCCCATTGAATAGGGTGGTTTGCACAAGTAAGGTGATTTGAGCCTCTCTAAACACGTCGCATAGTCGCTGTTTACAGGGAGAACTTTAGAATCCAGTCAGACAGCGATGTCATAGAGACTTTAGGAGAAGGTTCTAGAAAAGGTGCAACAGACAAGAGAATCAATTAAAGGAAGATTGTTAGTGAAGTTGTTTGGTCAGAAACTAGTCAAGCAGTTAGCAGAACCACTAAACCAGATAATGGGGGATGACCCTTCCACTGCGACTGCTCTAAGTCTGGGCCAAATAATGTGAACTTTTTATTTCAGCTACCCTGGGTCTGTACTAATCTTTCTGAACAGAGTAGGATCTCATGGATAGCAGAAATTAGCCTGAACACAGGGACCAACACAGCGAGAGGAACAAAATAAAGCAGAGATTATTTTAAAAAAATAAAACAGCTTGTGATTTGGCAGCATTACTTAAATTGCTACAGAGTAGGGAACCACATAATATCTTTCTGTTCTTCTGGATCATGCACATACAGACAATAATACTCCTGTAAGGATATTTTTCTACATGCAAGTAGGTCAAATAATTATATTTCTGACCAAAGAAAGTGAAATTATCTCTGGAATGAATGCAATGTTGAAGTGCAGATTTTAAATCCCAGGTTCCGTTCCCATGTTAGTTTTCATTCTATCTCCTAACAATGGGTGAATAGGTTGAAACTGGGATTTAGATTTGTTTGTTTTCAGGAATCCTGCTATTTAATATATTCATACTCTAGGAAACTATCATCTGATCCCAAACATCATCCTCCAGAGTACAAGACTTCCCCACCCCTCCCCACAGTAACATCCATCCTCCCAAACAGATACTAGCTGCATCCCCAGTTTATCTAGACATGTCTTTTCTGTGGAAGTAGGGGAGCCCTGCAGTGTTTTACCCACTCTTCAACTGTACTGACTTTCCAGGGAGAGCAGAGTCTTTTTGCGGTGCTGTACCAGGTTTCAGGTACCTTTTTAAATGCACTAGATTCTTGTTATGACTACGTGAGCCAGATTTCCCTCTAGGGTGAGCTCATGTGCAGCAATGACCCCTGCTCAATAGACACTGCACAGAATACAATCAGTGCCACTCCAGAGGTGATCTGGGCACTTGACTGAGCACCCTGCTTCCTCACTGCTGCTTGCTATTGCTGCCAGGGAAAATTTCCTTGAGCAGCTTTCCCCACTTCCCACCTCCTGTTACCAACAGGAAAACTGGCACTGAATTCTCAGGGGCTCCCCACCTCCGGAAACCACTGGGACCCTATGTAGTCCTTCATTCTGCTTACACTGAGATGACTGACTGCAAGAGTGAGTGTGAATGTGAGAGAAATGAGACATGAGGGAGAGGTAACAACCATGGAAAAGTGGCTGGCAGGTAGCCAAAAAAGGATAGGAAGATGTCTAGTGGGAGTTGGGGGAGGAAGGTGAACTGCAACTATTTAATTTTTTCAAATGCTCTGGCTTCCAGTGACTCTGGGCTGTGCCCACAAGACTCCACTGAATTAAGCTACCTCCAGGATCTAAGCTACCTTCAGGATCCACTGAACCAATTTAGGACTCTCCCTTCATCCCCAACTTCACAGTAAAACAGAGAAAAATCAGGAAACTCTGAGTCTACATCAGTTTGCAGACAGTTAATGAAGTTACTTTATCAGACAGATATCCACTACCTACCACTGAGGGCTTTATCTTACCACTTGCAGGACCTGTGTACTTCTCCAAAATGAACCTGACTCAAGCTTAGCAAGCTTAGCACTTGGCTGACTACAGCCAGAACTCATTCATATCTCCTGAGAGTGGGCTAGATTCCTTAGTGGTATTTGCTGAAAACTGCACCCATGCCAGTGAGGGCTGCTGTACCCATGGAAGTTCACCCTTGATGAAGAGAAGGCAAGGTCTGCTTCCCTGCTCCCCCTGGCCCTCAGGGTTCTGCGGTGGGGAGGACGGCTCTAAACTTTTGACGTGGCTGTGTAGGAGCTCCACCAGCAAACACCACATGGAAGATGTGCTAAATTAGCATGTTACCTGAGTGCACTGGTGAACACCAATCAATTTATTCTCTTATTCTGATTATTTGCATTGCTTGAACTGAGTTGCTGTTTTTATTATAACTGCCAGATATCATGTGAAGAGATAACTGGCTTGTGAACAGACTCTAACCTACCACAGATAGCTTGGTCTATCTATATTTAAACAACGTGTTTATTAATTTCCTATGATTTTTTTGACTTGTAGTGAAGCCTGTGGGTTTGGATACTCCAGTGCTATCAAGATTTATTATAAATATACAGATTAGATCCATTTGTTTATAGGTTAAGCTTAGATTTGCTTTGGACAGAGTGCAAATCCTTTCTACTCCTAGAATTCAAGTTAAAAATGACCTAAAGTCTGTCAGCCTTCAACTATGTATAATTGTATTTCAGTACTAGCTCACACATTAGTATAGATTCTGAAAATGTCATTTAGCCCTCTTCACAGAATGAGTTTAATACCCCTGCTTTTGAGTACATATGAAGCTGTGGTGATGATAATGAAAAGCATAAGGCCATTTTTTTTGAACTGTGACTGCTTGTATTGTAGTACAATCTGAAGCCTAGTTTTTAAACATTGCTTTTGTATCCTATTGTTCTCCTTAGGTTCTTGTACATAGCCTGGGGGCTTCAAGCATTTAGAAAACTACCAAAAATGGATGGGTGACATATTGCTATCTAGATTCATGGCCTATAAACAGGAATAGAAAGAAGATAAAAATCTATATGATCAGCATTATGTGGGGAGAGCCCAGTTACTCAGCCATTGTATTCTATATTTAAAGATATCCAGTAGGAGGATTCATGGAGCTCCATGAAACATTATCAGGTAGGACTCAGAATGAGATTTTTAACTTCTGTAGAATTGGGGCTTATGGACATTCATTTTCTGTTACATCCTAATACAATCAGATGTCATGACTTTGTATTATTATGATTTATGAAAAAAGTTATATACAGTATGTTGTATATTTTTGTTAAATGGTTAATTCAAATACTGGACATTGTACATAATTGGAAAACAGGGACTGAAAGTGTCAACAAAGTGCTGACCATTTAGAAAAATCAAAATATATTACTGTACCAAGTGTATTCCAACAGAGTCAGATTCAAAAATATTTATCTCTGTAATATTCTGAAGTCTGAAAAAAACCAAAAACCTCCCAGAACAAATGTATGTTAGTTGGTCAAACAAATGTATGTGTCAAGGCAGTGTAATTTGCTGCTACTTGACACTTAGTGGGTATTTAAAATTTGGGTAACTTACATGTCAAGGGATGGATGGGTGTCATAACAAGAAATGCAAACAACCTCCCTGCTTTGAATTGTATCCACAGCATCACCTAAACTCTCAGATGCCAAATGCAGCCCTAGTGTAAGTGGATACTTGCAGTAACTTCAGTGAGAGTTGACACTGCTTATGCTAAGATTCAATTCGGGCCCCAGAGAACTCATAGTGGTATAAGCCACACTCAGTTTGCACATGCACTGAATGTTAAACTGGCACAAGTCACATTACTGGGGCACTTATATCCATTTTCCTACGTTATACCCGAGGTGTAACTTACACTATACTTTATTTCATTGCTGAATTTGGTCCAGTATTTGCATTTACATCAACTAGAGTAAAATTACAAGAGATCAAACTGGAAAAATAAAAAGTAGGGGTACTGGCCCAACTCTGCCTACAATGGCATGGAGAGGTGTCAGCCACAGTCCGCTGTGCAAGATCTCCACGCCGGCTATGGCATACATAGCACTGCCTCGTATCTGGGGTAGGCAACGCTGCTTAACCTCCCTCCCAGACTACAAATCCCAGGATGCAATGCTCCACCTTGCTCCCGGCTGTGCATAGGACTGCTGGGAACCGTTGTAGCGCATTGCATGCTGGGACTTGTAGTCTCCATGCGGAAAACCGCATTGTCTCCCTCTTTGCGCGGGTGCTGCGTTTTGTTCTTCCGACCTTCTCGCCCTAGGGCTGTGCCGTGCCATGGAAGGCTGGCGAGTGTCCAAGCAACAGAGCCTAGCCAGCCCTTTTCCTGCGGTCCCTGAAGCAGGGAGTAGGGGAGGTAGCAGCTGCTGCTAGGTGTGGGTGGGGGACAGGCTGCACAGAGCCCTGCACCCTCCCCACTGCTGCAGCCACCTCAGCCCTCTCCTCCCCTGCCTCCCCCTTTCACCAGCCTGTGGATAAAGAAAAGGAGGATACTGTCTCCACCCTGCTCCTTGCCTGTGTCTCACAGCTCTCCATGCAGAGGGGGCGTATTTAGGGTGTTAGGGCAGGAGAGGTAGACATACACACAGAGACTGCAAGAGGAATGATGCTTGAATCCATCCGTGTCACTGGTGAGTATCACTATTCATTATTATCATTATTACCATTCGATTTCAATCCTTCCCTTCCCATCCTATTCCTGCAGTTGCCAGCTACAGCAGGAAAGCAACAGTTTAAGCAGTAAAGTGAAAAAAAAAAAGGCATAAAATGGACTTTAAATACCCCCCTCCCATTAAATTATTAAACTGATAATATTTAGTTTCTGAGGTGTCTTCTGTCCCCTGATGAAGTTGGGATGCTGCACTGTTATAATGATTATAATGAATAACGATCACATTGGAATAAAGCCATAGTAAAAAAACCAAACCACGAATTAAATACTAAATGACTCGTAATTTTATTCATGAAGTGGCCATCTCCCACCTGCTGATATATGTTCTAGGGCACAGCCTTGCAAAAATACAAACATTTCCTAGCAACATCAATAAAAATGATATCAAAACAGAAAAAAAAAACAGTAAAATGGCAACCAAATAAAATACTAAATGATCTCACTTAGTTTATAAACCCCTCGCTTCCCAGGTGTTCATTGACAAGGTGACTTGGGATACTGAATACCTAAACAGCTTAAATTTAATGAAAAAAGGAGAGAACAAAAGAGGCAATATAAAAATCAAATAAAACACTAAACAAGAATGCTAATAATTTTGATTATGAGGCACCCTTCGATCCTAAGAAGTTGTAGAATTTAAATGTAACTACAGCATTTTAATGAAAACACAAAAGAGAGGTAACAAAAGTAAATTAATCATAAAATAATAGTAGTGAAAAGTATTGACAATTATTTCTTCAGTATCTTTCCTACCCCTTTGCCACTAATATGCTTCGAGAACTGTGCAAAGTTACCATATAACAACAACAATAATAGAGAAAGCAGTGTAGACTATAAATACCAATTAAAAAGTACCACTACATAATAAATGCATGATATAGGAATAAATATATGTACAGTACTGTATATAATTACTTTTAAACTACAGGGATATCCCATTAACTTCCTGTAGCTTGAAACCAGTTTTGTTTTGTTTTTCCCCCATACAATTGCTTTGTTAAAAGATTTTTGTACATAATTTCTTAAAGTGCTTCTGGCCAATACAGCCCACCACTGGGAAACCTGTCCAGCAGTGAGGGGGCATGATGGAGTTGATTGTAAGTGCACTGTCACAAGACATTGTTATGCTCATTATTAGGATTGCTTTTAATTAGCATTAACCTGAGTAGCTGTATCGGCTTTTAAAATGTGCATGGCTTCAGATTGGTAGTGGCACTGTCAGTTGAGTGATGGTGAAAATGTCAGTACTTGGGGAAGTTAAAGGAATAGAAATAAGAACTAGAGGGGAGAGTAGATGAAGTCTCCCCTAGAAATGTACAGTAATAATAATAATCTTAAATTATTAACCGTGAAGGTATTAATTTTGGGTTCTGATTCTGCTACTGAATCTGAATAATATCATAAATGATCTGGAAAAATGGGTAAAAAGTGAGGTGACAAAGTTTGCAGATGATATAAAATTACTCAAGATAGTTAAATTCAAAGCTGACTGCAAAGGGTTACAAAGGAATCTCACAAAACTGGGTGACTGGGCAAGAAAATGGCAGATGAAATTCAGTGTTGATAAATGCAAAGCATTGCACATTGGAAAAACATAATCCAAATGATGGGGTCTAAATTAGCTGTTGCCACTCAAGAAAGAGATCTTGGAGTCATTGTGGGTTGTTCTCTGAAAACTTCTGCATAATGTGCAGCAGCAGTCACAACAGCTAACAGAATGTTAAGAACCATTTGGAAAGGGATGGATAATAGGACAGAATATATCATACTGCCACTATATAAATCCATGGTACGCTCACACGTTGAATACTATGTGCAGTTCTGGGCACCCATCTCCAAAAGATGTATTAGAATAGGAGAAACTATAGAGAAGGGAAATAAAAACGATTACGGGAGTGGAACAGCCTCCATATGAGGAGAGATTTAAAAGTCTGGGACTGTTCATCTTAGAAAAGGGATCACTAAGGGGTATACATAGAGGTCTATAAACTCAGGAATGGTGGGGAGAAAGTGAATAAAGAGGTGTTATTTACCCTTTCACATGTAACAAGTCTCGGGGGTCTCCCAAAACCTAGGCCAGTAGGTTTAAAACAAAAGAAAGTACTTCATACAACGCAGAGTCAACCTGTGGAACTCATTGTCAAGGGATGTTTTCAAGGCCAAAAGTATATATGAGTTTAAAAAAGAACTAGATGAGTTCATGGAGAATAGGTCCATCAATGGCTATTAGCTAAGATTTCAGGGATGCAATCTGATGCTCTGTCTATGAGTGCCAGAAGTTGAGTCTGAACAACGCTTGATAAATTGCCCTATTCTGTTCATTTCCTCTGAAGCATCTGGCACTGGCCACTAATGCTGGACCAGATGGACCATTGGTTCTTACCCAGAGTAATCATGCTTGGAACCCAGTTGAAGCCAGTGGGCTGAAACTTACCCTTGCAGCTAAATTTATAGTTTTAATATAAAAAATACACTTTGAATAGCAGATATTAGGTTGCAAGATACAAATGTTAAGTGGAATTTTTAAAGAATCTTATGACCAGTGTTGACTTCTAAAATTTAATTTTGCAGGTATTTCATAACACAGAGTAGACCCTGTTGATAGGCAATTATCTGTTTTAATGTATGAGCTATTGTGATGGCATGAAAATTAGCTATTATTCTTTTTATTGAGCTTACTGACAAGCTGTACAATTAAAAACCATTTTCAGTCAATGGCAGAGCTGGTCACACCGCCTATATGGCTCAGGTTTCCCGACACTTTCCCATTGTAAGACCCACGTTGTGAGCCTCTGAAAAATCTCACTTCACACAGATAGAGACTTAGCAGACATGAGAGTGTCTTGGAAACTTTTAAAGTTGTCTAAAAATGCTAAGTATCTGAAAAATGTGGTCCTAGGTGTCTCAGATTGTGCACCCAAAATTAGTGGACACTTGACAATTTTGGCCTTAATTTCTCTGTGCCACAGTTCCCCAGCTATAAAATGGGGATAATACCACCATCTAATCTCACAGTAGTATTGTGAAGGGAAATTCATTAATGTCTTAAGCACCCGAATACTACCATTGTGAGAGCACTATAGAAATGCCTAGGAGGAAATGGATAATTTAGTATTAAGTGCAGGGTTAGGATGGTGTGCATTAAATAATTCCTGAGGCTTACTGAATGAGGAGTGTAAAAAGAAATATTGACTAAATACCCATAATTATACACATAATTCACATTTATAAAGACTGTATAATAATGCAGATGCACACGGAGGCTGAATTAAGGTTGCACAGGCATCTTTTGAGTTCTTTACTTTGCAATCCAATCATTCTAACATACTTCCCCCGCCGCCACCCGTGTCATATGTACTATATATGCACCTATACATATGAAGTCTCTGTAGATTGTAAATTCTTCAGGTAGGGACCATGGACCAACTTCATCACCAGGACAGGGAATAAGTGGAGGTGGCTGAAGCCTACCCTATTCATGGTCAACCAGAGTCCTGCACGGACCCTGTGTAGGTTAGGGCAGCCTAGAAGGCCACCTTAAGATATGACCCTGTTTCAGCAGCCCTTGTAAGCTTTTGCACGGATACAGAATCACCAGAATGCAGGTCTGCCTTAGCCATACTCACCCAATACATCGCTGTTCCACCTCAGAATGCTCCCTATAGTGGGGGGCACCAGGTCACTCTATGCTTTGCATAGGGTTCCCTAGTACTTTGTTTATTGCACCCATCCTTGGATCAGTCGCCTCCTTGCTTACTGCAGAGATTGGTTGCTATTGCAATATAATTTATAAATAATGAGTCAGCTGGAATATGTTTATCATTATAAGAAAAGGCTGGCCAGACAGGATTTTTTTGTTGTCACTGTGCTGCAAACCATGGTCACTTAGTACCACAGTGAAAGAGGGTTTAGGAGTGTGAAGCTGAGGCTTCAAAAGCACTGGCCTCTGTCATTTGCGCTAAATAAGAATCTGGTGCACATACACATTTATGATATTGCATAGCCATCAGAATTTTGATTCTGCAGCTGTCTGTACAAACAATGCACATTAGCTTGAGTCTTCAATACAGTCAGAGCATGTACCATCTATTAAATATTCATGACAAATACTGAATTGTTTACAAGTTTAAAAATACCCAAAAAAACATAACTGGAAATTTGTGGGATGAGTCAGAGGGAGGACATCAGTCCTAAAGAAATTAGTGAGATATCTTCCCTACAGCTTTCCATTTTAGACTTTTGCTACTTTATTATTTTGTACATGAAATGCTGTAAACTACTTGGCCTTCCTGCAAAATAGCCAAACACATGATGTTATTGTGTGTGGTCGCTGTTATTGAATAGAAAAAAAAATCATATTAGGGTAACTTCTTGAGAGTCATGCTCTAAAATGACAGCCACAAAACTAAAAAATCACAGCCATATCTTTACCTTCCCACAATTAAACACACGGGGGGGTGGGCTGGGGAAGAAATCTTTCTGAGGACCTCCGTGCAAAGATTCTCCCCAAAATCAGTACAGTGAGAGGGACAGGATTTGCCCCTAATGCAGCAAAGGCCACTCTCCTTGTGTGCTATGCAGCCTAACTCCACAGGGGCTCCCTATGTGCTGAGAGCAGGGAATAGAACGGCCAGGGAGATTTGCGACTACAAAAATCCACCAAACCATTCACTCCATTGTCTTCACCTGCAGAGCAAGATTTAAGAGCCTTGGGAATTACCCAGTCCTTGGGGGTGCAAGAATGACCACAAGTGGCCTAGGTGGGAGAAGTTTTCTTCCACCAAGCCTTTTTAGAGATCCCTGGTATGGTGTTCAATCTTTAAGCTGTACACTGGGCCAGGATTTGGCCCTAAGTGCTGATCAAAAGCCCACTGAAGTCAATGGAAAAAAAAAACCCTTCAATGAACTTCAGATCAGGCGCTTAGTTACAATGTAATAAATGATGGTATTAACATGCCAGTTTCTAGATGTTGAAAGCAAATAACTTCAGTAAGAAATTATATGAAATTTAAATCTATAGTAATAATTTTAATAACCTCCAACAAATATTTGCTGCCACTGTGTTTCTACATGATCTGAAGCTATGCATAGGCAGTTTATAAATGCAAAATATATGTTAATACAACATTTTGATGAGGTGCCACATACACAAATAACGAAAGGCAGAATTATGGCTCCCACAACAACCACAACTCATCCCCAGTCTTGGGCCTGAGTCTCTTTTTGCAGTGGGATAGATCACATGTAACTCCACTTAAGTAAATGGAGTTATAGTAGTATAAAACCATTGTAAGAGAAATCAGAATCAAGTCCCATATATTTTCTATTGCTGTACAGTGTATGGTGTTGGTTTTCATGCTGTTCTGTGAACTTTCAGTGTGCCTGAGCTTTAGCTGCTGTAGGAATCCTGACAATTTCTTGACTTGTGTGTGTTAAGAACTCAGCCATAATATTGCAGAAAGTATTTCATATTTAATTGCAGGAAAAGGGGAATAAGGAGAAAACTACCCAGTCAGTGTACAAGCTAATCCACCGGTGTTAGAAAGGGACTGCACACTTGGGTAGGGCCTCAATGTTCGCAGCTTCTGTGTGTGTGTTGCAGAGGGGAGCAAAAGATATGGAGAAAGCCAAACTGGGATAATGTGGTTTTAAGGGACTCTAATGATTTTTTGTCAGAGGTATTGTGTTTTTGTGATACAGTTGCAGTTGCTGGGTATTATGTAGTGGGATCAACTGAGAGAACCTGTGTGTATATCACATAGTTTTAGAGAGGTCATCAGAGCTGCCCAGAGTCTGGAACAGATGCTCTTTTTAATTTTATTTTCTGTTGTATAAATTGAAATAAATAGAATTAAGTCAGAAATCCACCCCTTCCCACTTCCCGACCCCCTCAGAACCTCCGACCCATCAAACCCCCCTGCTCCTTGACCCCTGACCGCCCCCTCCCAGGACACCCTGCTCCTAACCGCCCCCCCAGGATCCCGCCCCCTCCCCCACTCCCTGTCCCCTGACTGCCATGACCCCTATCCACACCCCCGCCCCCAACCGCCCCCCAGGACCCCACCCCCTATACAACTCGCCCTGCTCCCCATTCCTGGACTGCCCCCCACCCCCAGAACCTCCGCCCCATCCAACTGCCCTGTGCTCCCTGTCCCCTGACTGCCCCTCGGGACCCTTTGCCCCTTAGCCAACCCCCCTGCTCCCCGCCCCCTGACCACGCTGGAGCCAGCCACGCCACCGTGCTGCCTGACAGGAACGGCGGGCCAGAGCACTGCCCATGCGGCGGTGTAACTGCTGGGGAGGGGGGACAGCAGGGGAAGGGCCGGGGACTAGCCTCCCCGACCGGGAGCTCAGGGGCTGGGCAAGACGGTCCCACGGGCCAGATGTGGCCCGCAGGCCATAGTTTGCCCACCTCTGCCCTACTGGCTTGGATTGAACCCTAAAGTATCACAGCCATATGCTACATATAATTTTTTAAACCCAAAACTCACACTGATCTCAATAGTAATCCTGCAGTTATATCAAATGAACTCCCGGTGTAGACTGTGCCATGGCAACAGGAGGGCTTCTCTTGTCAACATAGCTACCATCTCTCAGAGAGGTGGAGTACCTACACTGATAGGGGAAGCTCTCCCATCATCGCAGGTAGCATCTTTACTAAATGCTACAACAGCACTGTAAGTGTGGACAAGATCTCAGAATCAAATAGGGGAGGGGGCTCCCAGTCCTTCCTAGCAATCAAGAAGGTGGAAGGTAGGGTTGCCACCTTTCCAATCATTGGTAACTGGAGCCCCAAGGCCCTGCCCCGCCTCTTCCCCCAAGGCCACGCTCCTGCTCTGCCTCTTCCCTCAAGGCGCTGCTCATGCTCAGCATCTTTCCCCAAGGCCCTGCCCCCATCAGTCGCTCTCCTTCCCATCACTTGTTGGATCATCTGAAAGAGCCTGCCTGCAGGTAGGAGGCAGCTCCGGCTGAGCAGTGGCTAGTGTGGGTTAATGACCTGGCGCCTTTCCGCCACCCCACGGTAACCAAACTTTTCATTCAGGTGCCATTTAGGGTTGCCAGGTCCTCTTTTTGACTGGAGTATCCTGTCAAAAATTGGACACCAGGCAACCCTAAATGGCACCCAAACACAGAAGCCAAAAACCAGACTGTTCTGGGTAAGACCTGGTTGGGTGGCAGCCCTAATGGAAGGTTCCCTCTTAACAGTCAGGAAAAGAAAGAGGGATGTCTTTAATGGTGTATATATAAACTGTGCACTTAAAAGGGACACCATCAAACTAAGGAAAAAATCATTGTCTAAATTTATTTGGCCTATTTTGCTACTTGTAGCTCTTAGGATAACTAAAAATGACAAAAAAAAAAAAAAAAAAAAAAGGAGGAAAATAACATTAGTTTACTCACTGTGTGCATTTGATAGCAATGTTTCAAATCACTTTCATTGTTTCCCTGTTAGTTTTCCCTGTTAATTGTGTAGGTCTCATGCAGTAATAGGGGAGGGAAATTTAAAAAAAAAAAAAAAAAAGAAGTGGTTGTAACAATAGGCAGAAGGATTTGGGGGGTGGTAGAGGGCCTGCAACTACTTGTATCTAACATTAAAAAGTATACTAGATTTCAAGTGGACAATTTTCCTTTAAGATCTGATACTGCCCTGTACGGAAAAAACTCCCATTGCAGTGTATTGGAGTTGGGAGCATATGGGTCAAGGACAGTGTTTTGTGTGTAGCTTGTACATTTTTGTTTGCACACCTAATGGCACTGCTCACACAAAATATAGAGCAAATATGGCTGTGCACCATGTCCTCAGTCAGTCTAACAGAACTGCAAAACCAACTTTTCTGATATTTGCTGCAGTGAAGGACATTTCAGGCCCAAATAATGTTCTACCTCTTAGATGGAGCAACTGAAGTGTGTCAGCCTCTGCAGATGTAGAGGCATTAGGCAGAAGATAAGATTATTGCACCTGAGTCTCCTCTCATCTACTTCAGAGATTTCAGTTGAGCTACTCTAATACACACTGGTGTAAGTAAGCGGGAAACCAGGCCTACTGCATGTATGGCTGCACATCTGGTGAAGGCTCCAAGATTAGCACTTAAGAACATCCTGTGGATTTGGGAACAATCCTCGAGAGGCTTTTAGTGCCATTAAGAATTTTGTTTGACTGTTTGGGGCAGATATAATCCTGCTTCCACATGGAGGTCTTCAAGGGACATTGTAGCCATGTCTTAAAACAATCATAATGACATTTCAAAACTTTAATGTGTTTCAAGCGGAATAAATTCAGGTATATGAGAGTATTATTTAGCATCATCTTTTGATATTTCGGACTTCTGAAGTAAAATGGATATGCTTTTCTTTGTATCATTGTTGAAAACAATGTGAAAAAACAGCAAATCGATCATTTATTTTGCAAGAAGGACTGTACCATTTTGAGGCCTGTTTGCATGTATAGCAGTGAACTGACAGGCTGGTCTCATGCCTACTATTCAGTTGTGTCATGACACCAAAAATATACATTGCCACAGGTTGGCAGTGACATGGCACAACCGAGGTGAGAGGTCACTGAAAAAATCAGATTTATATACACCTGTCACTGGCCCAGGGCAAGTAAAATAACATAAATGTTTTAATCATTATCAGTCACCAGTTTAATTGATTATATACCAAAACAATTGAATTTTCACGACACTTTTTCAAGGATACTTTGCCATTATATCTCAGAATGTCAGTCCTTTCCACTTTATTTTGGAAAATAAAGTAGTGAAGATTACAGTATCAGATAGAGGATTCAGCACAACAGTTACACGATTTTTGACCTTTGTATAATCTATGGAAAATAATATCTGTTATAATTATTCAAATCTTTTGGCTCATCCATTGACCCTTATCTTCCAACACAAATGTGTCTCACACAATATTAATCCTGGTCATATTCTGTGTAAATTTAGGTTGGAGAACGTTTAAAGAGCCCATACGGTGTTTGGCAGATGGTTGTAAGGCTTTTTCTTGCAGAATGCACATTTAAATCTAACTACAGATTTGGAGGTGGCAGTTGGTGGAACATTTACCATATATTTGAGCTGCAACACCCACATATGCATGATAGTCACAACAGCATTCGGATTGTTTGCTGCTGCTGCTGCCCTGTGTTATGCAGAGATTGGCAGATAATTGGGTGATCCATTCATGGATTGCCATGACAGTAGTACTTCGACCCAAAAGCTCCATTGGCACGTGCATCCCCAAATAGGTACATGATATTAGATTGATGCAAGGGTAGGGTGACCAGACATCCTATTACCATCATCAGAACTGTCCTGGTATTAGGGGCTTTGTCTTCTATAGGCAACTATGCCCCTGAAAATAAAAGCGTCTCGATTTTTCACACTTGTGATGTGGTCACCCTATGCAAGAATCTCTGGGATTGTATTTTATTTTGGACTGGGTTTTTTTTGCATTTTACTTCTATTTCACTTTTATCATTTCTTAGATATGCTTGCGACATGCTTCTTCAGTTCCAAAGAATTGCTTACATTGTAGCAATAGAAAACCCTTCTCTACCTCAACACTGTTTTGGTTAGGTTCATAGTAAAGGTGACAAATTTCCACCGTTAGATAGCTGGAATTTAATTGTTTTGTAAATACTGTGGCTAAATTTTCAAAGGTGGTCAGCAAATATACACTTTCAGTTTTGCATGCACAACCAAAACTGTGTGCCCAAAATTTTGTGTAAGATTTCACATGATCCGGCAATCAGATTGGCACTCTAACATTTAGAGACTAGGTTGAGGTCACTTGTTAAAGGGCAAGTTTTCAAGCATCCACCTTTCTTAAAGTCAAAGAGCCTCACATTGTTAGATTTAATATATGCCTGAAGGTAGGTTTCCCTACCTTCCTCCTTTCACCCTCTCCCCAAGAAAGAGATGAGAGCAATCCTTTTCTTGTTGCCAAAAGGACCTTTCATTGTGTAGCAATATATGTATACTAATGTGGCTTGTGAACTTTAGCCCACTGGAGAGTATCCTGACTGCACCATACTCTGTGGGACAGATACTTGATATTGTTTTCTTTATGCTGGGAATTGTGATTTTGCACACCACTACAGTATACGCCAAAGCAAAATAAGCTAGGTAAGCAATCTGTCCTGCGTTGATTAAACTGATTTTATTAAACTTGAACTGTAATGCCCTGAAGCCATCTCTGTGCCAAGCCTAAAGGAAGTCTCTCAAATTGACCATAAAGCAAAACTAATCTTACATAATATCTGCTTGTCAGAGCAGGGAAAATACAGTAGAGCCTCCGGAGTTACGAACACTTCAGGAATGGAGGTTGTTCATAACTCTGAAGTGTTCTTAACTCAGAACAAAACGTTGTGGTTGTTCTTTCAAAAGTTTACAAGTGAACATTGACTTAATACAGCCTTGAAACTTTGCTAGGCAGAAGAAAAATGCTGCTTTTAACCATCTTCATTTAATTGAAACAGAAACAGTTTTCTTACCTTGTCAAAAAAAATTTTAAACTTTCCCTTTCTTTTTTAGTAATTTATGTTTAACACAGTACTGTATTTACTTTATTATTATTTTTGGCTCTGATGCTGCCTGATTGCATACTTCTGGTTCCAAATAGGTGCGTGGTTGATCAGTCAGTTTGTAACTCTGGTGTTCGTAACTCTGAAGTTCTACTGTACTTCTTACTCCATCCTTTCAGTGTTGGAAGGACGCTCCACGACTGTGTGGTATTTTCCCCATTTCTAGATGTGTACATTCATGCAAAATGTGAGACCACAGTATCTTGATCAGTTTACTGCTTGCACCAGTATCCCCAGTAGCACTGAACAACATGAGTTTGTACAATGTGAAAAATGAAAATGAATTCATAAAGCATGAAAACTTACATAGTGGTATGGTGTTTTTGGTCTCATTTGTTCTGAGAGCCAAGTCTAATTTTACTAGGAAAACAAAGCTGGAATTAAATTATTGATTCAGTTACCTGGGAGGGATTTAATGATCCCTTTGTTAATGTTCTATTGTCTGTCATGTGATAAACCTCAAGGAATATGTCTAACCAAAATTGGCAACCCTACCCTCTTAGTCCCTTAGGCCCTGCAGAAGCCCAACTGTAGTGCTGAGGATCTGCTTGGGAGGAGTAGATAGGGCCAGTGAAATGCACATCATTCTTCCACTAACTCCATGAGGAATCAGCACAGATGCTACATATGGATGGAGACTGTATTAACTTTTATGTGCCAGTGCTTGGCACTGTAGAAATTCCCTCCTCCCTGAGGGATGTTGCAGGGGAAGGAACCAGCTGCAGAGTTGAAGCCAGTAGGGCTCCAAGCCATTAGAGCTGCCCTACCACACAGCCCAGCAGGGGAACAAGGGACTGGCTTTGCAAAAGTGGATTTAACACAGTCAGTAGGCCTGTAGGGGTGTGTGGCTGTCTCTCACAGTCAATCTCTGAGGGAGGCCACACCTCTTTGCTGTCATGCCCCTGGAGTAGCAGTCTATCAAAGGGGAGGGGGGGGGGTGGAATTAGCAGTCTCTTGGGCTCAACCTCAGGCAAGGGAGAGCAGCAAATGATTTCAGGGCCTAAGCCCATAGGTTGAGGCAGAGCCTCAGTTTAGAGTTCCCACCCTCAAGCACAGTAAAGTAGTTAGGGACCGTTCAGGGGCCCAGGCGCTTGGGCAGGGCAAGGCACCTTGCAGTCTAATACTCTAGCCCTCAGGCAGGGGTGAGCACCAAGCAGTCAAGGGACCCACACAAGGGACAAGCACCAAGCAGAGTCTGTGGTGTCTGAGGAATGCAGGCCTTCCACCCTAAAGATAGGGAGTACTGCCCCCCCACCCAGGGGTGGGCTTTCAGGGGGGACACAGGCCCACCCAACATCACCATGTCCCAGCCCAGGACAGAGTGTTCTGTCACCAAGTCAGCAAGGACTCCACCCACAAAACAGTGACTATGTCTCCAGGAGCACCATTGCCAGACAGTGGTCTAGTTCCCCATGGCTGCTTCCTATACTCCCCATCAGGCATATCTGCATTCAAGGGTCATCCTCCATCTCCCCAGATTACACTGCAAGTAGCAGTCCCAGCAAATCCTCAGCATCAGACATGCCTGGCTGTTCAGGTAGATTAGGAGCCTCCTGCACAGAGGTCTCACTCAGGCTCCAACAGCAAGCACAGCATATCTGTCTCCCTCAACAATTCCCACTCAACTGAGTTACAGGGCCCGCCTTTTATGCTTCCTATTCTTGTCCCGCCTCTCTGCTTCTGGCATGGACTTCCTGGTTCCGCCCATCAAGGGGTGTGTGGGCCTCCCTTACTGTCAATCTCAGAGGGAGGCCACACTTCTTTGCTACACAGACCTTAAGGAACTTTATTTGCCTGTTGAATTTAGTTTAGTTTGTCATTTTTATACTTTAAAGCACATTTTTTTAAACCCAGCTGATATTATACAGCTTTGAGTAGATGTTTTGAAAATGGGGTTAAGTTCCTTATAAATGGCTTTGGTACTAATTGCTCTCTTTTCTTAATAGTCTTAATTAATGGAGGGTTTTAAGTGATAGCTGATAAACCCCCGGCAACTAAAAATGTGAGTTTGGGGAAATATACTAAATACCTGAATATACCCTACCATTTTTGTCATGTTGAAATTTGTTCGCAGGGGCTGGCACGTCCTAGATATTCCTCATTTCTCTGGGACCTTATTCTGGGGAGTTTTCTGGAGAGGGACAGTTTCTTTATAGGTAGGGCCCTTCATTTTTGGCTATTTTAATTTTTGCCAGGAATTTATTGGTGTTTATTACTACAACAATAAAAACAGGTGAAAATTGGTGGAAAAATCTTAATATTTTTTTTCTGGGTAAATATTGGGATCTATTTTGATGGACAGAAGGATAGGGGAAAAAAGTATTCAGTAGATTAATGCTTTGATTAATGGAATTCAGTGTGGTTTGCTGCAGAACTAAAACAGAACTAAAAACACAGTGCCACCTCTGAGTTTAAAAAGCAATGCATATCTAAGCCCCCCCAAAAAAATGTTAATTTGAATAAACAGTTTACTGCTGTAGACTTAGAACTATCAGCCTATAAATATTTGCTTTTAATAATTGGGCCACACCATTTGCAGCACATATGCTTAACTTCACCCTTTTCTCCTGTTTTTTTTTTAAATTTCTAATACTTCTTTGTGTTCTGAAAGGTATTCTGCTACAGATTTTTGTTTTCTTCTCATTTTAGTGTGTCAAATATTTAAACCATTATCTGTTAACAGCTTGAAATGTGTATGTGATGGGAGTGAGATTCATCAGTACGTTCAGAGGTGCATGCACTTCAGAGCTTGCGAGCATGCCTGTTTGTTTATTGTATGTATCTTCCAGACTAATACATGTAGCCGTACTTCAACAGGTAGCTTTGCATATACATACAGACTAATGTATTATCGTAATACATATATCTCATGCAATGTATTGTATTTTCCTACTAAAACAAGTTATTTTTTATATATTTGAATGATACAAAAATAGGGTGAAAATCAGAAAAAAACAAATAATACTTTTTGTAAAACGTGGGATTTTTTCAGTCAAAATCAGTTTAAACTGAAAACGAAGGGGCTTATTTATAGGCTAGATAACACAGCAGCTCAGAGGAGAAGGGAGTACTAAGGTACTCCTTATTCCATTGTGTGGTAACATTAGGGCTGCTTGCATTGGAGCCTGGGCACTTGTGGCTTTCTCATACCAGGAGCAACTGGGCTGAGAGTAGCAGGTAGATGAGATCTGTGGTTCTGCCCCTACTATTCAGTGTCTTGCAGCGCAGACTAGATGCATGTGGGAGAATAAATCACACTCTTAAAGGACTTTACACATTATTTTCCTCTCCAGCACAACAGAGGAGTCCCTGAGGAACTGTGTCTAAGGTCTTGTCTACACTGGCAGTGACATGTAGGGTACATGTAGCTACATACCACAGTGAAAAGCAGACAACAGCCATATGGCTGTGTGTAGCTAAAAGCAACAGTGAAAGGTTCTGGCAGGGGCCTTTCCCCTTTGCCTCTTGCCTGCCAGAGCATCTGCCCACTGCTGAGTCTTTCGCTGCAGCAGGAAAAGGCTCCGGCAGCTCCCTATGGTAGGGAAAGGCTCCAGCACTGGGGAGTCAGCAGAACACTACATGGCTAAAGATAGCAGTGTAGACAGGAGAGGCACTGCTAGGACATGTAGAGAGCCAGGAAGCGTATATAGCTTAAGGCTTTTTTTTTTCATAGATATTTAGGTCAGAAGGGACCATTATGATCATCTAGTCTGACCTCCTGCACAACGCAGGCCACAGAATTTCACCCACCACTCCTGCAAAAAACCTCTCACCTATGTCTGTGCTATTGAAGTCCTCAAATCGTGGTTTAAAGACTTCAAGGAGCAGAGAATCCTCCAGCAAGTGACCCATGCCCCATGCTACAGAGGAAGGCGAAAAACCTCCAGGGCCTCTTCCAATCTACCCTGGAGGAAAATTCCTTCCCCACCCCAAATATGGCGATCAGCTAAACCCTGAGCATATGGGCAAGATTAATCAGCCAGATACTACAGAAAATTCTTTCCTGGGTAACTCAGATTCTACCCCATCTAATATCCCATCACAGGCCATTGGGCCTATTTACCATGAATATTTAATTACCAAAACTGTGTTCTCCCATCATACCATCTCCTCCATAAACTTATCGAGTTTAATCTTAAAGCGAGATAGATCTTTTGCCCCCACTGCTTCCCTTGGAACGCTGTTCCAAAACTTCACTCCTCTGATGGTTAGAAACCTTCGTCTAATTTCTAGTCTAAATTTCCTGGTGGCCAGTTTATATCCATTTGTTCTTGTGTCCACACTAGTACTGAGCTTAAATAATTCCTCTCCCTCTCCGGTATTTATCCCTCTGATATATTTATGGAGAGCAATCAGATCTCCCCTCAACCTTCTTTTAGTTAGGCTAAACAAGCCAAGCTCCTTGAGTCTCCTTTCATAAGACAAGTTTTCCATTCCTCGGATCATCCTAGTAGCTCTTCTCTGTACCTGTTCCAGTTTGAATTCATCCTTCTTAAACATGGGAGACCAGAACTGCACACAGTATTCCAGGTGAGGTCTCACCAGTGCCTTGTATAACGGTACTAAAACCTCCTTATCCCTACTGGAAATACCTCTCCTGATGCATCCCAAGACCGCATTAGCTTTTTTCACGGCCATAACACATTGGCGGCTCATAGTCATCCTATGATCAACCAATACTCCAAGGTCCTTCTCCTCCTCCGTTACTTCTAATTGATGTGTCCCCAGCTTATAACTAAAATTCTTGTTATTAATCCCTAAATGCATGACCTTACACTTCTCACTATTAAATTTCATCGAATTACTATTACTCCAGTTTACAAGGTCATCCAGATCCTCCTGTAGGATATCCCTGTCCTTCTCTAAATTGGCAATACCTCCCAGCTTTGTATCATCTGCAAACTTTGTTAGCACACTCCCACTTTTTATGCCGAGGTTAGTAATAAAAAGATTAAATAAGATTGGTCCCAAAACTGATCCTTGAGGAACTCCACTGGTAACTTCCCTCCAGCCTGGCAGTTCACCTTTCAGTAGGACCCATTGTAGTCTCCCCTTTAACCAATTCCTTATTCACCTTTCAATTTTCCTATTGATCCCCATCTTATCCAATTTAACTAATAATTCCCCATGTGGCACGGTATCAAACACCTTACTGAAATCTAGGTAAATTAGATCCACTGCGTTTCCTTTGTCTAAAAAATCTGTTACTTTCTCAAAGAAGGAGATCAGGTTGGTTTGGCACGATCTACCTTTTGTAAAACCATGTTGTATTTTGTCCCATTTACCATTGACTTCAATGTCCTTAACTACCTTCTCCTTCAAATTTTTTTCCAAGACCTTGCATACTACAGATGTCAAACTAACAGGCCTATAGTTATCCGGATCACCCTTTTTCCCTTTCTTAAAAATAGGAACTATGTGAGCAATTCTCCAATCATACGGTACTGGTGTGTCTTTATTTTACTTGCCTAAGCTGTGCCTCCCTGCTATTTGTACCCATGCTAGCGGGGCGTATGGTGTATGTACTCTACATGCTGCCCTATGTGTAGACATAGCCTAAGAGGAGAGTTTCTGAGGCATGTCTCCCTTTTGGTGAGGTGCACCTACAGACTGCCTCTTACTGCTTGTATAATTCAAGGATCACAATATTTTTAAACAGCAATTACTTTTTGAAAGAATCTTTAAAGATAATAATAATTTGCTTCAAAGTAAACACAAGTAAAAAAGATAATTATATAACTGAACTATTTAAATGTGTGTACACATGAACAGCACCTGAATTTAAACAAGGTAGTCGCTGAGATGTGCACTGAGATAGGCAGAGTTGCTTGTGCAAATTAGGTCTGAAATTCCACATCTAGCTTGTTTAACAATATGTGTGCACGCGCGCACACACACACACACACGCCTGTTTCCTTTTATCTTAAAATCAAGATTGTCTTAAGGTAGTTGTAGTCATGTAAAAAGTTACTTTGTATTCAGATTCTGTTTCATACTTGTTATTCTGTTAGGTCCTAAGAATTGTGTATTGTTTATTGTGTCATCACAGAACAGTCAGATTTGTTCTAGCTTTCCATTTTCTTCTTTTTTTTTAAATGCAGAAAAACTTCACTGGCCTGAGCAAGAGCTCTCTAAAAAATCCGTCTTAAATTCAGAAGAACATAAGCTGATCATTAAGAATGAAAGCAGTCTTCAGCACCTGTCCTCTGGAATCCTTAAGGATATTTTCACAACAGGAACCAGTAGCTACAATGTCCTTCTGCAAAGCAAAGAGGAGAAAAAACACCACTCTCAAAAGCTGTCATCTGCCCACCACAAGAGGAACAGAAAGTCCACCAAGTCTTCTACTACCTCGCGAAGCAACGAGCACCGCAAGATCAAAGTCCCACTACCTTTGCTCAGCAGTGGCTGGTATTGCATGAAGAGGCAGCCATCCATCTTTATCGCTAGCCCAGTGTCCAGCAGTGTAAAGTTTACACACGGTATTTCCGTTGCAGGGAACAGCATAGGACTGCCACCTCGACCCAAAAGCAAGGCTAAGAGACATTATTTTTCTAGTCTACCAAAGCCAAAGCATCCTCAATTGTCAAAAAGCCATGGTAAAGAGGTAGATGTCTCTGGCCGAAAACTGTGTATACTAACTGCTATCAAGCCTTCCAATGTGGAAAAAGAGAAGATTAAATTCTTCAAGTCTGATTTTACCTATAATCCTCAATTTGAATACGCAAATCCTGCATTGCCAAATGTGTTAGCTAAGCACAGCCAAGCATCCGACAAGTTTCTTAAACAGGTATAGTTATTGTTACACATGTTCCTTGTTCACTCCTCTTTGTAGTACCTTTTCCCACTTATAAAGACAGCATTTGGCTTTGTTTGCTGAGTTGAGAACAGTCTTCATTATCTCACAACAGGCTACATTAAAATAGAGTATGAAAATACGGCATCTGACAGAATACAAATTATATGCCACATTAGAAGTACTGAATGCACATCTGTATTATAGCAGCCTTTTCACTTTGAACGTGATTTGATTTGAAAAATCTTTTTCAGGACTAAAGCACCTAAAACATAGTATCATAATCTATAAGGATTTGTCCACAAACTGTTAATTACTAGATGTCTTTCTTTATTTCTTGTTTTCTTTGAGTAGTTTGCTCTATGGATAAAGATTTTACTATAACATTTTGTGGCTCTAACCCCATTTAAAGCATGAAAGGGACCACCATAGTAATTACATGGGGTCTAATCCAAGAAAAATACAGTGAATAAAGTAGGCTTTTTTTGTATATGTTTCAAGAGGGCGCCGGAGAGAAAGAGCCTAGAAAACCTGCCAGTCCTCTTGATGACACAGGGATTTAGGGGGCAATCATACATCCATTATTGCTTGTCTTAAGGTCACGATTGTTGGATAAGCATGTGTTGATTTCATTTGGTTTAATTAGCTTTGGAAGGATTTTCACATTGCGTCCGGCTCAGTCAGGCAGCAAATCAGTGCCCTTGACTCTGACTGAAATTCTGTTCCAGGGACAGGTAAAGCTGCATAAATCAGTTTTCCTATGATACATGGCCTAATTTCAGTATGGATTATTGTGGGTTACTAGGATGATGTTGTTTGTCTGATCACAAATCTGCAGAGTTTTCCGTTTGTTTTAGTAATGTGGCTTCCTACCTATGTATTCTCAGGCTCAAAATGTTTTTATTTTAATTTTAAACTATTTTAACTGTAAACAAAATAAGACACAGTCAGTGCTTATCTACCCAGTTTCAGAAGTGACCCTCTTTCCACTAGTGCTTTTTTGGTACGGTCCTTGACTAGCCTAGGAAATAAAGGGTGTTTGGAAAATGTGTTTAACAAAGAATCCAATATTGTAAGTGATGCCCTGGTTACAAGCCCTGTCATTGTGTAGTAGCTTCTGGTTTTGTGAGCATGAGAAGGCAAATTATTTCACTTCAAAACAACAAAGAAGCTCAGTGCAAAAATTTAAAACAAAAAACAAGCACCTATGATTCTAACATCTGCTTTAGGGAGAATTTTATGGCCACTGATGTGCTCAGAGATCCATTTTTTCATGATTCACAAGCTATCTTATGATATTTAAAGGTGTAGTTTGCAGGTTTATATTAAAATATATATATTAATATAACCCACTAGCTTGGTTTGATTATTACCATTATGAAAAATAGAATTTATAATTTATCTACTCTGTCCTAAAAAGTGGCAAAAAAATCCTCTATTGAGGAGCATATGTATTTGGTTTTTTCTTTCTATTTCTGTCTTTTTTTTTTTTTAAACAAATGTCCATTTGCTCTTTGGATAATTTTAGAAGCATTAAAAAAATAGATGATTTTAAATTCAGGTCCTCTTTTCTGTCTATAACTAATACAATAGTTTTATTGTTAAACTAAATTTTGCAGATTGCACTTAAATTAAAAAAGAGCTAGTGATATTATGAAAAAACAAACAATTCAGCCTGGTATGTTGGAATTTTTTTAAAAAATGAGACCTTAAAAAGATTTTATGTGAAGATCGCATATACAAATACCTGTGAAATACCTGTTTAAAGGTTTGATTTCTTTCAGCCTATTTCAGTAAACCAAAATACTGTAATAATAAATGCATGCCTTTTCTAATAGTGAATGGTTCCTCGGCAATATGCTGTCTGGTTTTAGGGACTGATGTGTCACTTTAAGCTTTTCTACTTTAGAATTAAATGCAGAGAATCACAATTTTTAATATCATAATACAAAAGTAATGCAGCACGTTTGTCTTCTGTCCAGTGAAATCTGATATTTCTGATGTTTTCTCTTTAGTCAGGCACGTAACAAGGGAAAACTTCTCTTCCCAGATAGAGCTGCAAGTGGCTGATCAAATTCATTATTCTAAGTGATTGAAATTATAAGAAATAACATCTCAAAGTCTGACTTGTTAAGGATTGAATAAACAGATTCTGGACTTAAAATAAACAAAATATCAGTAGTCATAACTCAAATAATACCAATCCCAGCAGATGGCACTAATTCTTTTCATTAACTGTAGAAAACCTCATCTTCCTGCAGATTTGAATTTAGACTCTTACAGATTTTGTCCATATGAACCAACATATTATCCAAAATGACAATCAGTAACTTGTATATTCTTGCTAAGATGTGGGCCATATAAGTTGTTGCCTCACTTCAGTGTGAACTGGAAGTCTGAACTGAAAAATGAATTTGGAAAGAGAAGGGGGAACACTCTATAGCCTTTTATAGTGACTGATACATTCTGAAGAGACAGTTCAACTCTTGGAACTAGTTAACAAACAGTACCCAGTATGTCAAGTAGTTTATAGTCAAACACTGCTATATACAGTACATAAAGCATTTTCCCTATAACAGGACATAGGCCTCAATGTTTTTGCAACATTCTCAGGCTTTGATTGGTTACCATAATTATTCTGGAAGAGCTTTCTTTCTACAAGAGAAACCAAATAAATTTCTAACAACTTACCCATGATTGGCTTCCTGGAATGTAACACTGCTGACTTGATCCCCTGACTATGTCTTTGTAACTGGTTTGGCTAGTTTTCCTTTCTTTCAGCTCTGTGCAGAAGAACAGTGCATTGTCCCATCTTTGCAAGTACTGCCTATGCTCAGGCTCTCTGTACCTTACTTTGGCACTGGGATAACTGCCCAGGTTTTCCTCAGACTGCACAGTGTAGTAGTTGTGGACACACAAACTCAGTTGACACATGGCTGTGTCATGAACACAGCTCAACCATGTTTATTATAATTGGATCAGGCAAGAGCATACAATGGTTGTATTTGCACTGTGGATGGGTTAGGCTGCTGTTAGTGTCCTCAATCTATCCCAACACTTTTACATATTTTAATAGGTTATTCTCCATTGGAATTGAATTCATCTAGCTAAGAAGGGTTCATCTCATGATCCTCAAAGGATTCTGTCCACCTCTTCACAGGAATGAGGACCTAATATTTACATAGTGCTTTTGATCCATAGGTTTCAAAGCACTTTACAATGGTTAGTAAGTATCACAAACCCCATTTTCAGATAGGGACTAGAGGTACAGAGGGGTTCAGTGACTTGCTCAAGGTCACACAACAAGCAATAGCACCCAGGTCTCCTGACTCTGAGGCCAGTGCTCCATCCACTGGTTTACAAAGACTCCTAGCCTAGCATTAGTGATCGGAGTTTCCTGTCACCGAGAGCTTCATTTGTGTTCAGTGTTCTAAAGAAATTTCCTCACTGCTATTTATAATGAAGTAGTATTAGAAAATACTGCATTCTGATTAGTTAAATGGCAGAGCATTCTTCTGGGATAGTGCCATATGTCAGAGCTGCTTCTATTGCTAAACTGCATCACAGGTAATATCAACATTCCTCTCTAAACCATGTCAAAATGGAGGATTATCTACTAAAGATTACCTGTAATTGCATTTACTAAACCTCTTCATTTTCCTTTATCTATGAGCTTTCATGTTGTGAACAAACTTACTCAGCGCCAGGCATTACATATATTTTCATCCACATCCTCAAATCTCTTCTCAATCCCTTTGTCCTTTGTCATCACTCTAATTTATCGTGCTCTTTTCAGATACCATCCCTTCCCTAGCTTTAGAGATTAGTTCTTATTCACGTCATCTTTGCCACTCCTTTTGCCCAACTTCACTCTCAAGATTCCTTCCAGCTCTCCCTCCTCCTTATTCAACTCTGTTTCTTAACAAGGCTTAGTCCCCACCAATGAGAGCTGTTTTTTCATTTAATTTTTAAAAAAAGTTGAACCGGGACTAGTGCGGGCTGCCCTTCGTGTTTGAAGCATCTCTCTGAAGCCCTGATGAGATACTTGGTTCTGACAGAAACAGTATGTTGAAGCCATTGCTGGGACCCATCTCTTAGCAGCCCTTAGCATGCGGGAGGACTGCCTTCTTACTCCCACTTCCACACCCCAACAACAGAGATGATGCTAATGCCACATGCTGCTTCCGACTCAGCATCTAGTAAAAATTAAATGAAAAAGAAGGTCCTCAAGTGGTGGCTAGGGTGGAAAAAGAGGAGAAAAAAAGGAATTGGGGAAAGTCTTGGGAGTAGGAAGCCACTTAAAATATGTAAAATAAAGATTTTTGTAAAGTTTTTATTTTTATTTAAGATAAATTGAGTGATCAAAGTAGGGGACAGGAGTCAGGATTCCTGGATTTCATTCCTGATTCTGTTACTGACTTGCTGTGTGACTTTGAGCTAGTTACTTACCAGCAAATTTTCCAAAGCGGCTACTAATTTGTTTGCCTCCATTCTTGGTGTGCTCATCTTGAGACTTCTAGGGCTTGAAAGTGCAGGGCACCCACAACTACAAGTGAGGTCAGTGGGAGTTGTGGGTGTTCAGTACTTTCTGAAAGTCCTGCCTGAGGTATCTTAAGTTGGACTTCCAAAAACTGAGGCTCTCAAAACCAGCGGCCACTTCTGAAAATGTTGGCCTTAACCTATCTGTGAGTCAGTTTCCCAACTAGTAAATAGGGACATTTATTACCTCCCTGAGTCCCCACAAGAGTGTAGAGAGGCCAATTTTAGCAATGTGTGTGAAGCACTTTGACTTGACTTTTAAAGGAATGATTTTAACATTTTTTTCTATTTACAGAATTCAAAATATGAAACTTTTTTCACAAAGGATTTATTACAGTTTTGATCAGATTATTTAAGAGCTTTTTAAAGGCAGTGTCATAATAAATGATTGCACAGACTTTAGACTTACAAGGATAAAAAGATACATGGATCTTGCTGATACAACATATTACAGCTTCTCGGGGAGTTGCATTGCTCTGCCTTTGGCCTCATGACTAACAGCCCCCTCAAGGTGTGGCAGGATCCTAGCCTGGAACACTCCCTATTGTTCATTCTTGCTTAAACATATTGCTGATTATTATATAATTAATGTATTATTGTTGTGGTTAAATTATGAAGTTTAACATAGTTGTGACAGAAAGTTTTAGGGCCTGATCTAGCTCTCAGTTGAGAAGCTCTCATTGGCATTTATGAGAACTGGATTTTATGCACAGGGACAGATTCTGCTACCCTTATGCTGAGTAGTACTATAATCTGCAGGAAGTTCATTCAGTGTGAGTAAGGATGGGAGAGTTGGGCCTTTACTGATCAATTAGTGCAGTAATTTCTCCTATCAGAACTGTCAGTTAAATTTAATTTAAATTCTTATTTTCAGCATCTTAATACATTTTGGTAAAACCTATCCACTATTCATTTTTAAGAAGTGGAATTGAATAGATGTGGGAACAAGAAAGAGAGAAGAAAAGAGGGCTGGGAATCAGAATAAGAGACTATTGGTCAATTAAGTTTCATTATGAATGGAGATATCTGTGGCATGTTCAAAGGGATTTGAGCCTCAGAGACGATAAATAAGTGCCCAGTTCTTAGCATTTTAGGTGCTTCCCCTACAGATTTCCTTGAGTGTCCTTGTTTCAAAAGCAGTGAAGAAAAGTCTATGCCAAAGGATAAAATACTAAAGGAGATATTCTGTTTAAATGAAAGAGTGAAATTAAATTGATTGGACAGTGAATCCAGATATATATAGCAACTAACAGGTAACATAAATATCTTAAAAGATCTGGTACACTATAAGAGAAACTGAAGAACTGTTGTACGGAATTATTCAGGTTATTCAGTGAAAGTAAACTGCACTCCTGTAACTAAGTAGGGAACTTATTATTCTTATAAGTGATGTATACAAGCATGAAAGTACATATCAGAATCTACACAGTGACAGAAAAACATCTATTTAAAATGAATATCAGAAGATGGCTAGAATAACTTGATAATTCAGCCTTTAAAAAAACTTGGAAAAAGCACACAGTTCTCTGACTAATAAACAAACTGGACTATAAACTGAGAATGAAATGTTGCTTAGATTACTCCTGGGAGAATTCTGCACCACTGTACATGCACTGTACATGCAGAATCTATGTCCCCCACATATTTCTTTGCTTCCCTGCAGAAAAATGACTTTCTGACGGGCAAGCAAAGGGAAACCACAAGAGTGGTCACATGACCCTCCCCAGCAGTATGTTTCGGGTGCTTGGGGCAGCCAGCACAGAGGAAAATCACTGTGGGGCGGGGAGTGGGACTGGGGAAGACTCAGCTGGTGGCTCCTACCCTGTGCCAGGCTCAGCTCAGAGTCCCGGCTTTTCTGGGGAGGATGGAACTCCCTCTTCCCCTGCACGGCATCCAGATTTCTCCCCTGGCTGTAGGAAGCTCTGCAAACTCTCCCCTTCCCGTGCTTCCTGCACCCATCGCTCCTCAGTTGCAAGGGGAGGGATCACTGTACAGGGAGCTGCTCCCCCATCCACCCATCCCTTGTGCATCCAAACCCCCTCATACTGAAACTCTCCCACTGAGCCTCCCCCTCTCCGCACCTGGGCCACCCTAATGATCCACCTGCACCCAGATCCCCCACACCGATCCCCAACCAGTTTCACCTGGATCCCACCCCACTGAACCCCACTTCCCCAGCATCTGGACCCCCTCAGTGAGCTCCCCACACCCAAACCCCCCTGCCGAGCTCTATCCCCCCACACCCAGAGCTCCCCGCTGAGCCCCAGCCATCTTCACCTGGACCCCCCTGCAGAGTCCCATTACCATTGCACCCAGAACCCTCTAACAAGCCCCTGTGTATCCAGACCCACCCGCACCTGGATCCACCACTGAGCTGCCCACACCCAGATTGCCCCACACAGAACTCTCTCAACCCACACCTGGATCCCCCCACACTAAGCCCCTCCACACTTGGATCCTCCCTTGCTGTGCCTGCTTGCACACACCTGGTGCACCTGGCATGGAGGGGCAGGGCCCTGGAGTGTTTCTGGGGAAGGGTGGTCCTTGCACCTCCACATTTATTTGACAAATAAACTTTGCAGAATTTTAAAATATTGTGTGCAGAATTTTTAATTTTTTGGTGCAGAATGCCCTCAGGAGTATTAGATTTCTTTTTTGCTTTTATCCCCTGAGCCTGAGAATTGCTAACAGCCAGCAATTTTCGACCGGAACACCCAGTCGCAAAGGGATCCTGGCAGGCCGCTAAACGTCCAATTGGCTGCTGTGCCAGCGGGGCAGGCAGGCTCCCGGTCCAGCTCTGTGTGGCCCCTGGGAAGTGGCTTCTGGCTTCTAGGCATCCACAGGGGCTCCACATGCTACCCCCTGCCCCGAGTGCCAGCTCCACAGGCTCCCATTGGCCAGGAACCATGGTCAATGGGAGCTGTGGGAGTGGCACTTGTGAGCAGGGGCAGCACGCAGAGCCCCCTGGCCGCCCTTCCACGTATGAGCTAGAGAGACATGTCGCCGCTTCCTGGGAGCCATCTGAATTCAGCACCATCCGCACCCCACACCCTCTACCACACCCCAACCCCCTGCCCCAGTCCGGAGCCCCTTCCCGCACTCCAAACCCCTTGGCTCCAGCCTGGAGCCCCTTCCCGCACCCCAAACCCCTCATCCGCGGCCCCACCCCAGAGCCGGCACTCCCAGATGGAGCCCTCACCCCCTCCCACACCCCAACCACCTGCCCCAGCCCGGTGAAAATGAGCGAGTGAGCAAGGGGAGAGCGAGTGACGGAGGGAGGGAGGGAGGATGGAGTGAGCAGGGGCGAGGTAGGGGCCGGGCTCTGGGAAGGGGCCGGACAAGGGTGTTCGGTTTTCTGCAATTAGAAAGTTGGCAACCCTAGGTGCCAGCCTCTTCCCAATGGGGGGAGTGCTGAGGTGGGCCTTAGCCCCCCCTTTCCATGATGTCCCACCCCTGCGCCTTCTTTCAACCCCCTAAGCCCCTCCCCTGTGGCCAGCTTGGCAATGGTAAGAGACACCCAGGGACCCTGGACTGCTGTGGGCAGTACATCTGGTGGGGGACATGGGCCAGGAGCTGCTCTCAGACACCATGTTCCCCCCACCTGGTGGAGGGTCCAAGGCTCCTCACAGTGGCCCAGGCTCCTCTTACCATGGCCTGACTCCAGCTTCTGGGCTGGCCACAGGGCAGGGCCTCAGGGGAAAGAGGTGGAGCAGGGGGCTCCTGCTTGTGTCCTGCTTTTGCCTTCTGAAAAGGGGATCACCCTACTTCATTGATGTATAGGCCTTGTGCTTGCCCTTCCGCACAAGGGTTTTACCCAGGAAGAATAGGGTCTAATAATAAAGATTTGGTCTGTGAGAACCAAGCAAATTATTCCACCTTTAAGGAACTCATATTCCTCCCTTAAAAACAAACTAGCACATAATCTGTCTGAGGTCATTTTTAAATAAGGCGAATTGACCTGATCTGTTGCAAGAGAAATAACTCAGTTATTAATGTAGGGCAATTCCTCTAAACTTCGCTTACCCGTTAGACCCACTCACAACTGGGCATCTATATAGATCTGATCCAAACTCCACAGAAATCACTGAAAAGATTCCCACTGACTTCAGTAGGTTTTGGATCAGGCTTGTGGTACACACATCCAGTCATAGTTCTCGTCACCCAGTCCCATACCTCTCAAATAAGCCAATGAACATACGAGTGAAAACAACAGAACTAACTAAATTTTATTTGAATGTTCAAAATTATCCTCATTTGGTGCAAACTGGTGTAACTCCGTTGAAGTCAGAGTTACTCCAGTTTACTACAGCTGAGGATCCAGCCTCTATATTTTATAAATATTTTTAAAAATGTGATTGTTTTTAAATGCAGTGTTTCCATAGCTTCATGTTTTTCCTATCTGTAGGATTTATTTTCCATACCATCATTTCAAAAGAGAAGCTTCACCCTCTGTTGAGCACTGAGCTGTACAGCTGAACACACACATTCCAGGGGTCGGACAACATCTCAGTAACCACAAGAGCCAAAGTAAAGTGGTTTGTGATGCCATCATAAACCTGAGACATGTGCATGATTTTATGCTGTGTATATGCTCACACACACATATATAATCACCTCAGGTTTTACAAGAAAATCTTTTTAAAAATTAAAACATATGAACTACTGCTACTCACTGGTATGTTTGTTGGTAATGGGACCTGATCCAGTTCCCACTGAAATCAATTACAGAAATCCCATTGGCTGAAGGGGGCACAAGAGAAAACTCTAAGTGTTCTATTGCTGGTTATTGGCCAGATCCAGGGGTCTCTTGTCTGAAGGGGAGGGCAATGGTGATTTAAGGCTCACCTTTGCACTCCCCTGATCCTGGGACTGTCCTGAGCAGGGCCAGTTATCCAATGTAAGTTAGAACAGCTGAGGGTTTCTCTAATGTGTGCCAGCTGCAGATGGCCTCAGTGGGCTGAAACTGCAGCTTGTATGGGCCATTAATATGGTATGGGGCCTTCTGGCCACTTTCTTTGCTCTGCTCCAGCAGCAGGAGGGAGTTGGGGATGCTGTAAAAGCCTCCACATGGCTTTAAAGCACTAAAGATCCTGCTTATATTGGAGTGAGCTTTCCAAGGCCAGATACTCTGACTTTGGGGACAGATTGTGTGGGCAGTGCTGCACAATGTAGCTGCATGTACCTGAGGATCTGGCCAGGTTGCTCCAACGATAATGAAAACTTCCTTTTTATCTCACTTACTCCTATGCTGTCCAGATTATTATTCACTCCACTCACGTCACTTATAAAGCAGTTCAGTAAATAACTTGATTTGGCAAATCAGGCGCAGATGTCTGTTAGGGAGGAAAGGTCATGCTAATTACTGTACACATAATACACAGATATATCCTTTGCCCCTGAACCTATACAAAAATATTTCTATTATTTTGTATAGAAATAAAAGAATGGCTTCGTTAGAGCTAAATTTAGTAAACTATGCTGCTGATAGCCATAGTTGACTAGAGCCTTCAGTCTTACAGGAGACCCTTCGGATACTGTAATAAGTGTGAGAGGCAGCATTCTAAGCTTCATCATAGGAAAATATCAGAAATGGTGTGGAATATTTGTTCAGCATTCAGAGAATCTCTCTCTTGTTCAGCCAAGAGCTACAATACTTAAAGAGTGTCTCATGTATAACATTATAGTGTGTTCCAATGATGATTGTTTGGCATTGCTCAGTTTTAGTTAAAACAAAACAAGACTATCTGTACCTGTGTAAGTTTCTAAATTAATCATATTTTGTGGACAGTAAGTCTACCCACAAAGTTCCCCAAATATCAGAACAATCTAGTCGCAAACAGTGTGCATGGTCACCTTATTAGCTCAGTGTGCTGGGAGTCAGAGCATTTTAAAAAAAGTCTTGAGTTTCCCATTATTATTAGTGGTATATTTGCAGTATTCATGTGGTAAGGCTCAGTCCTGTTCTAATCTATTTTATATAGGTTCTTATCATTATCATTGTAGCATCTGGGCACCTTCCAGTAATACACTAAGGCTTAGCAGTGTGACTAACATTGGTAAAGTATGGTTCCTTCTCGCTTTGATCCTCTCCCCAAGGGAAGGTGCTGAGTTCCTCCTAACTTCAATGTGAACAGAAGACATTCAGCTCTTCTTCAGGGAGGTTCCAGCATCTTGAAGGAGCAGACCTATAACCAGCAACACAGTTTGCAGATGCAGTTCTCATAATTAAAACATTAAAATCTAATTTTTGCAAGAAACTAAGGCTATGTCTACACTTCAAGATTGCAGCTCGAGTCAACATACCCAAGCTAGCTTTAATCTAGCTAGCTCAGGTCCTGGAACAGTGAAGCTGTGGCAGCATGCACTTCAGTTGGAAGCATGGGTAATTACTTGCGGGGCTAGCCCACGTTGAAGTGTGCACTGCTACGCTTCACTACTCTGGGACCTGAGCAAGTTAGATTAAAGCTAGCTTGGGGTATGTCTATACAAACTACAATCACGCCCAGTGACTTCAGTCTAATCCTAGCCTCAGAGATACTTACTCAAGGCCAAGTCCTGTAAAATGGTGCAGATGCGGAAATCCCATTCATATTACCTGTATTTGAGGGCACTAGGATCAGGCCTGAAATAAGGGAGCAACAAGAAATATTGGAGGAATATATTTGAAATGATGTCACATCATCTTAGACGGGTAGCTTTCTATAAACAGTCCAGTGCAACATTGTCAACTCTCATAGTTTTATAGCAAGTCTCATATTTCATGTTTGTCTGAAAGCTCCAGCTCTGGGAGTCTTGTGAACATATGAGAATCTCAGCTTTTTTTTTTAAAAAAAGGAGATTTCTAGGTCTGATGGTTGTAGAGAAAAGCTTGAAAATGTGACCCAAACGAACCTTAAAGGCTCAAAAATCAGCAGGGAAATAAAAAGAACTCAAACCATTTTTAAAAATCTCATGATTGTTAAGTCAATTTCATGATTTTTTAACATTTGTGGTTGGCAATACTGGCAGTGATATGCTGGATGGAGTTCCTGGGAGCTGTTTGTAAAAATTCTCCCAACAAATTTAATTCTCCTCAGTCATCCTGTCTCTGAAGTTCTCTTCCCTGCTTTGCTACTGCTAAATCATTCCTACTAAAGTTGACATATCTCTGGAATCATAAAATTGATCCTTATAAGTATTTTATTGTCTTTGGAATGCACTAAATGACATATTTGAAAATAAATTGGGCTATCCCCATCTCTCCTATAAGATCTTCAGCCACAGTAACCTCAGTTCTCATCATACAGGGCTGAACACTGTGCTGTGCTAGATATATTCAGTTCTGTTTTCAGCAACAAAGTGTAAGCATTTCCAGATAAATACACTTAATATCAGTTTGTGTGCCAAGTGTTTTTGCCTCCTTTCTTGTGCTTATAAGAAAAAATAGTTCTATATTTAAATGGGAAAACTGTGAACTGTCCTTCACATTTCATCTCTCCAGACACATGCATCCATTGTACAGAGGGGTTAAAATATCAGTCATCATCAGGAATGCTCTGTCATGATTCAGCACTTCTAAGTTAAAAAATACCAAAAAATAAACAGAGAGATTGTAATAATGCTTCTCATTTGTACATTGAATGAGAGAAGTACTAACTCCTTAACCCTCAGAACATCCCTGTGAGTAGGGAAGGATGTATTTTCATCTCTGGTTTACAGATGGGGACATTGAGACAAAGAGGCCCAGACCTCAAAGGTATTTAGGTGCCTAACTCCCATTGAGTATCTGGATTTAAGTGACTTTTCCCAAAGTCGTAGAGGGAATTGGTTGCCATTTACTGAGCTAATAGTAGGTGTGTGGGGCATGGTGGTCTAAGACGAGTAAACCAGGTTCCTGCAACTTTTTCTTAATGTATTTGCATTCATACGTGACTCTGAGGATGACAGAAGTTGATTACTGAGGGTAATAGCTTATATGTAACTACAGGAGTTCAGTAATGCATCCCGTAAGAGTGAAAGGGAACAAACAACCATTTGTCCCGTAGCTACAGAGGTAATACAATTGCTAGTCTGCATCTGGAATCTTATTGCACTTATGTCTGCTATGCTTTTGTCTTTTACAGTCTGTCAATATTATGGAACGGACATTGCAGAAATATGGAAGCTATGAAAAGTTTGAGCAGGCTACTGGAGGCAGCCTGCTACCAAAAAGTCGCATTTGGAATCATGTCAGGAAGTACATGGTGAAAGAAGGCTGCGTTGGTGAGGTAGGATGCACACAGGATCAATGAAAAAGCTTCCCCTTTAATCACAGAATCAGAAATTAGAGATCGAAAAGACCTATAAGGTTATCTAGTAGTGCATCCCTTGTCAATATAGACTTGCTCCTTACAGTATGTTTTCTAATGGGTTTGTCCATTCTAGTTTTAAATGATCTAAACAATGTGGCTTCCAACTACTTCTCTTGGGAGATTATTACACTGTGGAATAGAGCACATCAGGAAGCTTTCCTGCTATTTGAATTATGTGTTCCCATTCTTAATTTCATTCTATTACTTGGAGGTGAACCTGACATAACAACTCTCCTCCCTTATCCTTTCAGTTAGTTGTAGCGTAGCACATCCCCATTTAGTCACTACTGTGTATGTCTGCCCTAACCTGCGCTGAGTTTTTCTAATGCCGTATCACAGCACAAACTCCTCTAATTTGCAGTCATCTTATATTGCAAAGCTTTTTTTTGCTGCTTCCTATATTTCTTATTCCTGTTGTATACATTTATGCTGAATTAGGTTTAAACAGGAGAGCTGTGCTGGATTTTGAATTTTACCGGATAGACCTCATTGATATATATAATTATAATTTAAAAAAAAAAACTCAGACAAACAAGTACCTGTTTGTCAAGGTTGGTTTTTTTTAAATTTACTTTCTATTGCTACTAGTAATATACAAGTTTCCAATAAATGACTTAAAAGAGAATTTATTTTCTCTTTTCTTAGTCTGTTAACTTCGTGCATTTGACCGCACTTTTTGTTCAGTCAGTTTCACTGTTTCCCCTCTAGGACAGTTAGGTTCCAATTCTGCCAACTAATTTGCATGTCTGAACCCTTATATTCATGCAAAGTCCCACTGAAGTCAGTGAGGCTTCACACAGGCACAGGGGAACAGAACCTTTCTAGAGACACAAAACCTTAACACAGGGGTAATTTGCCTCTTGTTGGGAAGAGCATTGAGCAGCATATGACCGAGTCCAGACAGAGCGCTGGGGGAGCGAGAGGGAGAATAGAAGCGGCAAAAAGCAGGAAAGGAAAAGAACTTTTTTATGCCTCAAGCTTTCCTTTCTCCTTAGATTGTAGTTCATCTCACTGAGGACCTGCTTTCTCGTGCCTCAATGACAGTGGTGAATGGCCGCCCAACTCTGACTATCAATGTTTCCACTGCACGTGAGCACTGGCTAGAAGGGATGCTGAGGCATGAAATAGGTATGGACACATGTTTTGAATTCTTCATGCCGGAGTGAATATGTGCATTCCTATTTATTATTTGTTTTCAGTAACACGGACAACGTGCTAGGCGTTGTACAAACCCAAAAGGAGTTCTGGCTCCTGTTACCGTAGATGTGGTAAAGCATAAGAAAGGACTATTTATAATTGTAGTATACAGTAGAACTAAAACACCCAACTAGTACCTTGAGAGATGTAGATGTGAGAAATGTTGCCAGTGAACCCCAAATCTGTGCAAATCCCCCTTTTTGAGTTATCTGGAGAGAGAGGATGAGAGAACAAACAACACAACGTATGTGTAGTAGTCATATTGCTTAATGCACTGCTGGAAGGCACTCAGACACTACAGTGATGACCATGGTATAAAAACCTCTATAACATAGAATAGTTACAAACATTTAGCTCAGGATAATAGAAAGTTTTTCGCAAACTTTTTCTAGGTTTTGGGTGAACCTGCCAAACCCTAGTAGACCAAACCCAGATGAAATCCAATGGCTTTGATCAAGTTACTCTTTTAGGTTTTATGCCTGTGAATGCCCTGCACCACTGGTATAACTACCCTCTTATTCCAGGGCAACAGCCTCCTCTACAACTGCAGTAATGCTCTATGATCAGCCTCAAGGAGAAAGAAATACTAGTGCATGTTGAATCTTCCCTCCTCTGTTCTCCCCACTTCCCATCCACAGCAAGGCCTTGTCTACACTAGAGAAATGTGAGTGGGTTAGACACTTCTGAAAAATCTCCCTGTAGGGATTTAGGAGCATAAAGTTCCACCAATGTTCAATGGGATTTGTGCTTCTAAATCCCATAGGTCCTTTTGAAAATCTCTGCTGGAATCACCCGGTGGACACCCTACACTGTTGGCACTTAGATGATTGTGATTCCACTCGTTTAATTACCATTGATTACATTCTCCACGGTTATCAAGGCCAAAGTTACCTCCTTTCCCAGTCCCCCATTGTCCCAATAGGTGAGAATCCTGAAGTTGGATCCTAAACTTAGTTAGCTCCCGTGGTAGCTAACTGTACTATTATTTGAGACACTGGTTGTTACTGTTCTAAGCTCTCTGCTTCTTTCCTTTTAGGAACTCATTATTTTCGAGGTATTAACAACAACAGCCAGCCTTGGTGCAATTGGAATGGACGTAAAAAGCTTGGGTTAAAGCCAATCAATCCTACTGAGGAAGGCCTGGCGAGTATTCACAGTGTCCTGTTCCGAAAAGACCCCTTTCTATGGAGGGCTGCCCTTCTCTACTACACTGTCTATCAAGCTAGCCAAATGTCCTTCAGTCAACTGTTCCAGGATGTGGGGAGATTTGTCAAGGACCCCAACACTAGGTGGGATTACTGTGTACGAGCCAAGAGAGGGTGGACTGATACTTCCCAGCCAGGTTGGTTTCCTATGTAGCTTGAGCACATTCCATCTTCATTCTCCAAAAGCTTTGCTCAAAATAAGGGGCCTCTGCAGCTCTGTTGGCAGGTGATAGGATTTGTGCAAAGGACTGTGGAAAAGTTAAACTCTTTGTTTTCTAAAATGGATTCTATAAAGTGGCAAGGATCCTTCATTTAAAACAATGATTGAGATGAAAAACAGTATTTTTTCCCTACTACTTTCAAAGTGATTTGGTAAAGGAATTTTTAATGGATGTTAAAGGAGACACTGTCAAGACCTTTAGGTTCACAGTTTGCCCTCCCTTGTTTTTTATGTCCTGGGCAGAGCTTGTTATGATAGTGCTGCAAATTTATGTGACCCGGGGTTTTAAAGCTGCTCAGCTCCCTGCCTTACACTGAGATTCCCAGTAAGCCAGTCTGCCTAACGGTCGGTGCCTTTGCTTAGTGTCTTTCAAGTAGGCTTAATCCTTTAGCCAGTGGGTGTCAGGTAAATTTTGCAAGTCCAGGGACAAAAATACCTATGGCAGGAAGTAAAGTAATTTCGTATACAATTACTTTTGGCAAATGCATTGCTTTGAAAAAGCATGAAAACAATACCATGACTCTGATTCCTTTAGGCTGCTTCAGTAAGGATCAGGTATACTTGGATGGCATCCTCCAAATCCTAAGATACAGGGAGTCTATCGATTTCCACTTGCTGATGGCTCTTGGAAAGGTGAGTGGAATCAATCTCCGAACAGAAGCAATAGTAGTATCATTTTAATAAGCACTTTCCTAAATAGTTGTTAAATTGCATGAACATGACAGAATCACTTCCTGTAGGTGTTGTCTTAAAATGTGCTGTGCCCTTTGCATCACCTTGATCTTCAATCTCCACTGTCTGTAAAATCAGACATCACTGTACATTATAGTAAAGAGACACCACCAACTTGAAATATAGTCAATTTCAAATAGTAAGTCAGAAGTACTTTCAGGACCTATACCTTCCTGTCAGTTCCTACCACCCTATACCTGACAGATTGTGGTTTTACAGTCACATTTCTCTGTTTTTTAAAAATGTTTTTCTCCTCCCTGTTTGCATGGGCCTTTTGCACTGCAACAACAGGAGCAATGGGCAGACTTACACAAAGTGCTGTCAAATCTACAAAGTACACAAATGAAATAAAAAAGAAATAATGTCTCTCTCTCTCGAAATCATTTTTATCTTAGGTGTTTGTAACAATGGCAGGTAATGTATTTGCAGACAGAAGTTTCCTTAGCCCAGTTGCAGCGTTAACTGCACATACAGGGAAGTAGCCACCAGTTCATAACCCCAATGTGGGATTTGACTTTCAGATGAGAGTAGGAAGTGTGATCTAGTAGCTGAAGAAGGACACAGGGTCAGGAATCCTGGGCTCTGCTCCCAACTTGGCAAGTCACTTAACATCTCTGGGTAAGTCTACACTCCAGCTGGGAGCGAGCCCCCCATCCTGGCTAGACAGACTTGCACTAGCGGGGTTCAAGCTACCGTGCTGAAAAGAGCAGTGTGAGTGTTGCAGCACCAGGGGAAACTTGGGCTCTTAAGCCCACCCAACTGCCTGGGTCTGAGCTGGGGGGGCGGAGGGGTGGGGGCTATACTGAGCATCTGCTGGTGCCACACCACTATTTTTAGTTCATTAGCTCACGTAAAGCTAGCTTAGATCAGTCTACCTGGGCTAGAAGGCTCATTTCCAGCTGCAGTGTAGACATAACTTCTGTGACAAAGTATGCTCATCTATAAATGGGTGCTATTATTGCTTGTATTATATTAGCACCTAGAGCCCCAGCCACATTCAGGACCCACCTGGCCCGAGCCCAGGTGGCGAGCCCAGGTGTCTGTCCATGCAGCAACATCCACACTGCTATGTTCAGCGTGTTAGCATGGATCTGTCTAACTGGTCTGGGAGGCTTGCTCCCAGATGCACTGTAGACATACAGACCAATGTGTTGGCCCTTTGGGTGTCAGCTGGGGGCGGGCAGGGGGAGGAATTACATGAAATTGTAGAAATTACCTCAATGTACAAGTTTTGCAGAAACCACTAAAACAGACTTTCCCACAAAATCTACTGAGTTCCACTTTAAGCAGAGTCCTCTGCAAGCAAGGTTCCCCTCTCTTAGCTGCCGCTAGCCATGTGGTCCATTATCTGGACCCTGCAGTAGTGGGGCACACTGGTAGTATTTCCATGTAGTGGTTTCACCACAGCTTCAGTGATAACTGCTGGCAGGCTTCTTGCTGTGCACTTGAAAACTTAATTTGATGTTACCTCATTCTCTACTTAGCTTCAGGAAGGCTAGAACGAATTCCTCATATTTGAAGGGGCTGGAAACGTCAGGGACTGATGTCTAGGAGAGCCAGTGAATGACCTTGGTCTACCCAAGGCCTTTGCTCCATTTCAGAAGCATGGTCAGGAATATTTGACTCAGGTCATAAATTGCTTCCTGCCCGCTAGAGAAAATTATAGGGAAGTACTTTATATGGAGAGAAAGCAGATGTGGTTAGTAGTATACAACCAACAAGGAAACTATAACAGAAGTCATTGACATATAGATGTTACCAAGTGGTTTGGCTTTCTTGTTTGCAAACCATTTAGAAATACACAATGGGCCAAATCCACTGGAGTTACATTTGATCCATATTATATTAAGCTATATAAATAATGTATCACATTGGATGGACATGTGACAAATGGACTATTTATAGGTGTCCGTGGTAGCAATATCTATAGTCAAGCTTGTCTAACATTTTCCATGATAAGAATCTATTTTCAGTTGTTTCTAACTGCTGGACCTTACCATTTGGGCTAAAATTGTCCACAGTGAGGGTCTACCTTAGGCGGACTTTTTTGGGAAAGTTTCCATCAAAACAGGTCAGCTGTCGGTTAGGGGAAAATATGTTGTTTTGCCCATATTAAAAAATTCTTACAGCTGCTGTGCTTCCATGGTTTGGAGCAGAGATGTGAAATTTGACAGGAAGTCACTCTGGTATCAAGGATGTGCTTTTTGATGTCTTTGTGATTTCCCTGTTAAGTTATAAGCCTCTAGAAAAAAAAATCACAGTTCACACATACTCAACAGATGTATTTTAGAGGCTGGCAGCATTATTTTGTGAAGGTTCTTTCTGTGGACTTCAATCCCCAGAGTTCCTGTGTGCTAGGCGAACTGAGCATGTGCCATCCCTGCAGAGTGACTGCAGTACTACTAGCCCTCAGTGTTTAAAAAAAAAATCCACAAGTCAAGCCCCTCAAAAATCAGGACATTGGCTTAAAAATGATGAGGTGTTTAAAATAATAAGTTTTGTTCCTTTTGTCTTCTGGTGTTGGATTATTTTAGGTTGGTGGTTTTCTTTGGGCTAGAAACGTATTTTTATTTTAATGAAAGCTGAGATTTTTCAGGTAATAAGTGGACTCCAGTAGCTGGGTCTTTAAAATAATCAAATTGTGGGTATTGGTAAGGCTGCAGCTGAGCATGCTCTGTCATAGCATTGCTGGGGCTGACCAGGATGTTTTCCTGCAATCACTCCTTCTGGTTGCCAGGGGCCACTGTGGCATCAGGCACTGGAACTGAGAGCAGGGCTACTATTTTCCCTTTGCACTCAGTGTTCCGCTTATTGGCACCCAGGCAACAAAGAAGAGTTGGAGGAAGTAGACTAGCTTGAATGGAAAAGGGTGAGGGAAGACAAGCAGAGGGGGATAGGAGGAATGGGGCATTGGGGGGTGGGGGCTGAAAGATCTATAACCATTTTGAACACACTCCCCTTCAGAACCTAGACCTGAACCCAGGAGTCCCAAGTTCAGCATTCCTCTGCTGTCAGCAAATAGGTGTGAAACCCACTTGCAAACTGTGGCCCAGACCCTCAAAGATATTTAGGTTCTGTGACAGGGTTGGGACTCACCACCGCAGCACCTCCTGGGAATTAGCTCAGTTCATGCAGAGCACCCTCACCAGTGGTGTCCCATCCGTCCCTAGATTAGCATCTCGACCCACGTTGCTCCCAGCTTGCAGCATCCTCTTCAGGACACTGCCCTCCAGCAGTGCCCACTGCTCTGGTCTCACCCCCTTCCTGGGGTTTGGTGTTATCAGCAGTCCTCTTTGCCCCAGCCACCATAGCCAACTACACCCCAAAGTCTAACCCCTTTTGGCAGGGGTCTGGTGCAGTCCATGATGGCCACTCCTAACAACCAGGTGGAAGTGCAAGTGGGGGGGGAACCTAGGCCCACCCTCTACTCTGGGTCCCAACCCAGGGACCCTTTGGCAGCAGCCTTCCTGCCTGCCCTCCTTTTGTCAGTCTCTCTCCCTGGGCCATTTCCCCTTCAGCCCCTTTGCACCAGCTAGGCCCTTTTTCTCAGGGTCCACAGCCCAGCAGATACCAGGTAGGAGATCCCTCGGGTGCAGGTGTCCTCACACAGGAGACAGAGCTTCACCCTCTGAAAGCCTGGGAGAGACTGCCTGTGCCCTTCCTGGCAGCCTTTATATAGGACCTAGCCTAGCCCTGATTGGCTCTAACAGGCCCTCCCTGATTGGCTGCCGCCTTGCGCAGCTGCTCTGGCCTGTTGAAGCCCAATCTGGCATGGAGGTGGGGCACTGCCCCACCACAGGCTCCCACATTTCATTGATTTCAGTGGAAGTTAGGCCCAGATTCTCAAAATTATTTAGGGTCCTATGTGTTTAGTGGCTGGTCCACATAGAGGATAATAGCTGACTTCTGCTACCACGTACTCTATTAAAGTGGTGAAAATCTGAGCTGTGGATCCAAAGGTCCCATGCCAATGACCCACGTAATTCTATATGATCTAAATTCTGATTTTGCAGTTTTGTTTTATTAAAACTTTAGGAAATTACATAGAATAAAAACTACTTTAAAAGAACAATAAGGTTTCAAAATCAAGTGCTCAAAAAGTTAGGAGCCGCCAGAATTAAGGTTTCCTGTGCAACCCCTTGTGTGCATGTATTTGGATACAATTACATAATCACATACTATTTTTCTCACGGGACCCAGCCTCATATAGTGCAAAGGATGGGTTAGGCTCAGGGAATGAAAGGAGTTGGTGTATGTGTGAAGCTGTAGTATTCCTGGAGGACCCCTCCCACATTTGCTGTTGGAAGGTGTGTAATGAATGAGGCAGGGAGTTGCAGGAAAAGAAAGGAGAGTCTCATGGTTAAGGCAGCTGAATGCTACCCTGGAAAATTAGATTCTATCCTTGTCTCTGCCATAGAACTCATATATGATGCTATGCAAGTCTTTTAAGCCAAACTTTTCACACACGATCACTAACTGTGTGTTCCTCATTTTCTGGGTGCCCAACTAGAGATCCTGAGGTCTGATTTGCAGAAGAACTGAGCACGTCCAGCTGCAGATGAAGTCAGTGGAAGCTGTGCTTTGAACATATAAACTGCTATAAAAATGCTAAGTACTCTGGAAAAAAAAATCAAGCACTAGATTCCTCAAATTGGGCACCAAAAATTTGTCAACACATTTGACAAATTTGGCTTTAATCTCTGTGCCTTTTCTCCATCTGTAAAATGGCAATACCACCACCTTATGTCAGAGGGATCTTGTGAAGATAAATTCATTATTGTTTGTGAAACACTGAGATATAACACTGATTAAATGTAATAAAAAAGCCCTTGAGGAAATTAATAATTTTGTGTTGGTGCAGGGTTTAAATGGTATGCAATAAATGTAGTCTGTGGCTACTACACATTGAGTGATGAGGAGGATTAAAAGAAATCTTGAATCAGTAAGCACTGTCCCTATCCCGTGCACTGAAAGAGGCAGAGGTCCTGTGGAAAACATAGCATGGGAGCATGCAATTATTATTAGAGTGTATCATAATGTATACACACAAGAGGGCCAAATTACAGTTAAACAGACACCCTTCATTCTGGCATTTGCAACTTTAGTGTTCTTTTAATGTGGGTTTTTAATATAATTTTAATACATTTTGTTACATGTATCTTTTGCAAGAAAACTAAGTCTGAGGCATGTAAGAGCAGTGGCTATTCTTAGAAAGTCAAATTCTGCCATCAGATATGAACAGAAAGCTCCCACTGCAATTTGACAAACGATAAAGAAGTGTTATGATGAGACCAACTTAAAAAAAAAAGAAAAGAGGATATTGATGTTCCAAAAAGAATATTAAGCTTTGCTGAAAGAGCTTGAAAAAGTAAAGGATCCAATCATAGTGAAGATTGCCATCCACTTGGGAAATTCTCACTGCAAATCAGAAAATGTTCTCATGGCTTATTGCGGCAAATGTACAGATTATTCTGAGCAGACGACAGATCACAAGATATGCATTTTCCTCTGGCATTTTTCTACCATGAATACAAGTTCTATATGGGTCCAAAATGGAATAACTACTTTGTACAGTTTATTGATAGTTAAATTAATGTGTCTGTAAAATCAATCCCTGATTTATCATGGGAATGTGTTTAGTATGGTGCTCATTGGGGAGTTTCTATATCTTCTTCCCTTCCCCAGTGCTGAAAGCCTTGTCAATCCCAGGAAAAGTCCTCTCTTTTGCTACTTCTCATTTTACTTGGTATTTTGAAGACAGCAGTGTGTAGGAATGCATAGAGTAAGACTAATGTGCTGTGCAAGCCGCTTGGCCTGCCCAGAGGGGAGAAACAGATGAAAGAAGCTGAAGCCCGGAGAGAAATAATATTGAGAAGTAGCCATTTTAGAGATTTGCAGTGGTTTGCTAGGAATTAAATCTTAGAATCCTTACAGCCCAGAATGTGATAATCATGTACAAATTAAGCTAGACAACAGAAATAGAGCTCATACATTGCACATAATTCCTAAATGCATTAAATCCAAGAATTTTTAAAGTCAGAATGTAAAATGTCACAAATACACATTTTTGGAAAGCAATCTGGCGAGCGTGACAGAAAAATCAGCCTCAAAATAAACTCAAAAGCAAAAATCTCTTTTTTTTACCCAGTACAATAGATTTGCTTGCACAAAGTGGTGAAAGTACATTAAGAGAGAGCTATGTAGTGAGTCATATCTTTCCCTCCTAAAATGTTGCCAAATACCATTTTTAGTGATGGCAATGGCTGGGGGAAATGCAGCTTGATTGGGGCATAGTTTGATCACAGCTATTGAGCACCTGGGTAGATTCAGGTCAGATGGGAATCTGACCTTTTCTAAGAAACAAAAATAAAGACTTCCTTGTCCTGTGGAGGGAGGAGGTTGAAATTTGAAGGCAGGGTGTTGAAAGGGCGGCCTCATAGAGTGGCCCTGCCTTCAGCGCTCTCCAGCGGGAGGCCACTGCATGACAGGTGCACCTGCTTCAGTCTCCCTCCTTCGGAGTCCCTAGTAACTCCACACAAGCTTTCTTGACTCACTGATACCTGCGGGGGGCAGGGGGCAGAATATTGCCAAAACATAGTTTCAAATCCACAACCAAAGTCCCAAGCATGGACCATTTCTCACAGCCAGTGTGTGTAGTCTGTAAAATGCCACATCCTTGGGTCCATCAGCATAGTACATACCACACGCCAGCATCTTCACCACACCCAGGCTCTTTCTTGATCCCCCATTGATTCTGTGCTGGGAGTTCATCCTCAATTAGGGAACATCCCTAATACCCCATGGACCCTCAGCCCTCTGGCTTGGGAAGACCAGCCAGCAAACCCTTCTTGCTCCCCTGTCTTTAGCCTTCCCCCAGGAACAACCTAAAGCTTCCTTCAGGGACCTCTCAGTTGCCTGGTCTCTGGCAGCTCTCACTTACTGATTGCCTGGTTCTCTCAGGATATGTCTACACAGCAGTAAAAGAACTGCAGCGTGGCTGCTGCTGGGCTGGGTCACACTTGGGCTTGCTGGGCTCAGGCAGTGGGACTAAAAATTGCTGGATCCCAGGCTCTGAAACCCCACAAGGGGGATGAATCTCAGAACCCAGGCTCCTGTCCGAGCCTGAACGTCTACACTGTGGTTTTTAGCCCCACAGCCCAAGCTCTGCAAGCCTGAGCCAGTTGACCCAGGCTGTGAGACTTGGCGCTGCAGGTTTTTTATTGTGGCGTAGCTGTACCCTCAGGCTGTCGGGCACCTCTCACCTGGTTCTTTCCTGACTGGAACCCTCTCAGGCCCAAGGCCTTCACTTAAACTCATGTGGGAGGTAGCTGATGAATCACAGGTGCACTGGACACCACTTCCTCTTAAAAGGGGCCAGTCAACTTGTGACATCTTGTAGGCATCTAACCTCAGCCATCCTACCTTGTACACAGCAGTGCTCAGGGCCGTGTCCCCAGAGTTAGGGGAAAGAGTCCATTTCCTGCAACTTTCCACATAGCTTCCCTGCACACAGCCAGTTAACTTGAGCTAGTGTTTGGCTTTTTAGATGTTTCCATATTTGCACTAGTCAGGCTGTAATGTAGATCTTCCCTTTTTATGGTCCTTTTAAACAGTAAGTCTCCCATTTGACTTGGATTAGCCTGTGCTTGTTCTCTTTTATCAGGATTTATTTTTCCACTGTAGCTCAGAAGACTTATCTGTGCACAAGCAGGTGTCTTTCCCAAGATGCTCTACGAACACAGTCTGCACACGATATGAAGTCCAATCTCACCCATTTCCTGGAGCGTGGAGTTGTTAAGTAACAATGACACGATAACATAAGAGCAGCTCCCCAGACTTGGCTGCTTCTAATCTTCCTCCAGACTGCTCAGTCTAAACCCTACATCCTCTCTTTCCACCCCACCCACTTATGTATAGATGGATTGACAAGCCACCTGCCTCAGGGAGTCAGCAGAACTTTCTTTAACTCTTTCCCCAATCTGCTATATCACTGCCAGCCTGTTACACTGTGATTAAAGCTATATCCTAGAGAAGCTACATGTCTTTTCAGCCCTGCAATAGCATATGGGAGAATTTTGGGGGTGGGAGAAACCTATGCAATATTACAAAACTCTCTGGCCACCTACCACATTTTGTAAAAACAAATGGTATGTACTGTATTTGTTCCTTATTTAAAAATGAACAAAAAGCTCTAGCTGAAATCCCTTGTTGCAGAAACATTTTAATTTCTAAGGTTGTTTTAATTTTATAAAGACAGTTGTTGTTTTTTTAACTTAGTAACTGCACATGCTCGACTAGTAGGGCCCTACCAAATTCACAGCCATGAAAAACACGTCACAGACCATGAATCTGGTCTTTTGTGTACTTTTAACCTATACTATACAGATTTCATGGGGGAGACCAGCCTTTCTCAAATTGAGGGGCCTGACCCAAAAGGGAGTTGCAGCGGGCGGGGGGAGTTGGGAGGTCGCAAGATTATTTTATGGGGGTCACAGTATTGCTACCCTTACTTCTCCGCTGCCTTCAGAGCTGGGTGGCTGGAAAGCGGCAGCTGTTGGCCAAGCGCCCAGCTCTGAAGGAAGCACCCCACCAGCCGCCGCGCAGAAGTAAGGCTGGCAGGGTATGGTATTGCCACCCTTACTTCTGCGCTGCTGCCTCAGAGCTGGGCGGCCAGAAAGTGGCGGCTGCTGACTGAGGGCCCAGCTCTGCAGGCAGCAGCGCAGAAGTAAGGGTGGCAATCCCATACCCTGCCAGCCTTCCTTCTGCGCGGCTGCTGCTGGCCGTGGCTCTGTCTTTAGAGCTGGGCTCCCGGCCAGCAGCCGCCACTCTCCAACTGCCCAGCTCTGAAGGCAGCGTCACGGCCAGCAGCAGTGTAAAAGCAAGGGTAGCAGTACTGCAGTCCCCCCCGCCCTCCACAATAACCTTGTGATCCCCCCAAAACTTTTTTTGGGTCAGGACCCCTACAATTACAGCACCATGAAATTTCAGATTTAAATAGCTGAAATCATGAAATTTATGATTTTTAAAATCCTATGACCATGAAATTGATCAAAATGGACCATGAATTTGGTAGGGCCCTATCGATTAGCAAAGAGAAGCAGGTAGTTGTGTAGGGTAAGAGCTTGCAAAAATGCTCATGAGAGCATTCCCCATCCCCATGCAGGAGCAGAGCAGGATTACAACCTTGTACTTAAGAGACTTCTAGGGAAGAGGATCTGGCACAACACAGCCTCAGTGAAATGTGGCGTGCCAGTTAGTAGAAACATCCATGCCTCAGGCCTGCCTGTGGCACAACAGTGCAAGTCCAATCGCGCTGGACATTGCTGGGGGAATGGCGCTTGTAGCTAACACCCAAGCCAGCACTCCTCCACTCTTCCTCCCTGCACGATTCAATCACAGTGCTGCCAACTCTCATAATTTTATCAGGAGTCTTGGGATATTTGGAGTTTTTCTTAAAGCCCCAGCTCCTGGAGTGTAGTAATGATGTGAGAATCTCAGCTGTCATTTAAAAAGTAACTATATAGTCTGTATGGTAGCGGAGAAATGCTTGAAAATCATCCACCTGCACTCTGAAGGCTCAAAAGGCTAAGAAAATAAACCCATAATTTATTATTTTTGTAACAATCTCATGATCGTTGAGACCTTACTCATCATTTTGGAATGCTTAGATTGCCAATACTGCAATCATAATTTGTAACAAATTACTTACTAATTGGGTTGCCACCTATGCAAGTTTTCCCAGTATCATTCCTTTTTGGAGATACTGATTTCCTAAGACAGCTAAGTACACACTGCCAGCTGTCCAGTTTTATGGGCCCCAAATCATCCTGTATGTCCCAGATATTTTGTAACTCAGAGGTGGCAGCCCTCCGACTAGAATGACACATTTTTATTTCACTTTGCACAAGCACAAATGAATTATTGGGGATGAAACTAAAGCTTTGGAAGCTTGGGTCATGTTAGCACTGACAGTTTGGCTGCTTCCCCAAAACTTTTATGAACCATACGAGGACTCCTGGGAACTACAGGCCAGTCAGCCTCACCTCAGTCCCTGGAAAAATCATGGAGCAGGTCCTCAAAGAATCAATCCTGAAGCACTTACATGAGAGGAAAGTGATCAGGAACAGTCAGCATGGATTCACCAAGGGAAGGTCATGCCTGACTAATCTAATCACCTTCTATGATGAGATTACTGGTTCTGTGGATGAAGGGAAAGCAGTGGATGTATTGTTTCTTGACTTTAGCAAAGCTTTTGACACGGTCTCCCACAGTATTCTTGTCAGCAAGTTAAAGAAGTATGGGCTGGATGAATGCACTATAAGGTGGGTAGAAAGTTGGCTAGATTGTCGGGCTCAACAGGTAGTGATCAATGGCTCCATGTCTAGTTGGCAGCCGGTGTCAAGTGGAGTGCCCCAGGGGTCGGTCCTGGGGCCGGTTTTGTTCAATATCTTCATAAATGATGTGGAGGATGGTGTGGATTGCACTCTCAGCAAATTTGCGGATGATACTAAACTGGGAGGAGTGGTAGATACGCTGGAGGGCAGGGATAGGATACAGAGGGACCTAGACAAATTGGAGGATTGGGCCAAAAGAAATCTGATGAGGTTCAATAAGGATAAGTGCAGGGTCCTGCACTTAGGACGGAAGAACCCAATGCACAGCTACAGACTAGGGACCGAATGGCTAGGCAGCAGTTCTGCCGAAAAGGACCTAGGGGTGACAGTGGACAAGAAGCTGGATATGAGTCAGCAGTGTGCCCTTGTTGCCAAGAAGGCCAATGGCATTTTGGGATGTATAAGTAGGGGCATAGCGAGCAGATCGAGGGACGTGATCGTCCCCCTCTATTCGACATTGGTGAGGGCTCATCTGGAGTACTGTGTCCAGTTTGGGCCCCGCACTACAAGAAGGATGTGGATAAATTGGAGAGAGTCCAGCGAAGGGCAACAAAAATGATTAGGGGTCTGGAACACATGACTTATGAGGAGAGGCTGAGGGAACTGGGATTGCTTAGTCTGCAGAAGAGAAGAATGAGGGGGGATTTGATGGCTGCTTTCAACTACCTGAGAGGTGGTTCCAGAGAGGATGGTTCTAGACTATTCTCAGTGGTAGAAGAGGAGAGGACAAGGAGTAATGGTCTCAAGTTGCAGTGGGGGAGGTTTAGGTTGGATATTAGGAAAAACTTTTTCACTAGGAGGGTGGTGAAACACTGGAATGCGTTACCTAGGGAGGTGGTGGAATCTCCTTCCTTAGAAGTTTTTAAGGTCAGGCTTGACAAAGCCCTGGCTGGGATGATTTAATTGGGTATGGGTCCTGCTTTGAGCAGGGGGTTGGACTAGATGACCTCCTGAGGTCCCTTCCAACCCTGATATTCTATGATTCTATGACTCTATGATTCCTGCCATCCCTGCAGTCTGCATACATCCACAGAGCCTTTTCATATCCCTTTCTAGTTTCCCAAACCTTGGCCACAACAGCCCCCCTTCCCTCCTCACATCTCCCATGGGGCTTGCCCCTCCCCTTGCATGTGAACATGTGTAAGAGCAGATTTTCCATCCCTTCCCCATCACCTAAGAGGCCTGCAATAGCTCTGATCCTTCATGTGCGCAAGCTCATTCTGTCTTTCACATCTTGCTCACATGGTGGCTTCTGTGTCAGAGCACCCCTGTCCCAATTGCACTGTGCATCTCTGTCAGGAAAGCTCCAGAGCACGTAAGGTTTGCAAGGAGAAATCTGCCCCAGTGTAAGGAACTGGTTGTCTGCTGGCACGTACAACAGGAATGTCAAAAAAGAAGAAGAAAGGCCATCCTTGTGGATGGGAAGGAAATCAGTTTTTCCGGACCAGTTCATTCATCCTTAACAGCCACCAATCCTGCTCCCATTGACGTCACTGAGACCTGGTCTACACTACAGACCAAGTAGACTGTGTAAGCATCTACGCTACAGTGTTCCTCCTGCTGATTTAACTTCCCCACTACACCAACCTAACAACTCCACCTCTGCTAGAGGCGTTGCACTTAGGTCGCTATAGTTAAGTTGATGCAGTGTCCGTGCAGACACTGCGTTACTTACATTGTCTGCTGCTGCCTTTGACAGCTGTTGGCCTTGGGGTGGTAGGGGGCTTTGGCTGTCAGTGCCCCGAACTGCCCCACTTAAGTCGGTGCAAGCATTTGTGGTGAGGACACACACCACTGACAGAAGGAGCATAATGTGGACACAAATGGTCGATTTAATTACTGTGGTGGCTGTAGGTCGACCTAACTTAAGTCGACTTAATTTTGTAACGTAGACATGCCCTGAGAGTCTGTTCATTGACTTCAGTGGAAGCAGAACCAGGCCTCCTTCGAAAGGATTTAGTAATTCCCTGGGCTCATGTTCTAATGCACACTTTACTGGACCATGCGTAAAGCCAGACCCTACCATCCCTTTGAGAGAAGGATTCTGACAAGCTGCTTTAAAACACCTGTGCCCTGGAATCCTTTTGTCACCTATGGGAGGGGAATTAAATTGTGTGTTTTAGACATGTCAGTTTGCAAAATGGGTACAGCTTTGACTTAACCCCCTGTCCTCTCCTCTAGGTCTCTTACGAGGATGTGGATCACTTGAAGGAATTTGCGGTGATCGAGAACGTGAGAGTACCACACTTCTTGCAAGACCATGTCAGATACATGGAACACTTGGAAAAGATCATGGAGGTGAATGAGCTGACTGACCAAGAGCTCAAGGATCTCATAGTGTAAAGTCAGTCAGTCTCTTTTACCTGAAATCTGTTCTGTATGCCGCCGGTTATACAGAACTAGACTTCACCACAGCTTGCAAAACTAGAATGAATCAACTTTTGTTTTGTTGTCTGGCAAAAATCTTGACTATTCAGATTTGTTAATTTTTTTTAAAAAAAGAAAAAATTACAAACCTCAGACTATCAATTCAGAAATGTTTATTTGAAGGAAAAAAGAGAAAAAAAAGAAGAGTTCTTTGAGATTCTTTCCTCACTCCCATAATATATATTGGTGGGTGTTTTTGGTTTTTTTTTTAAAAAGGTTTGGTGCCTCTTCCAAATTAAATTATGGAGTGAACATCATTTAGGACTTCCCTTGTAACTGGTCAGTCCCATTGTCCCTTAAATGTTCTGTACACTGAGGAGGATCGTTTGAAATGTCTTGCTTTTAGGATATACTGCTTTTTATTCTTTCTAAAGTCTGTGTTTTGTAATTTTTCCCCTTGGCTCATTCGCATTGGCCTCATTTCTGGTCACGGCCTTCACAACAAACCCCCACAGCAGCAAAATTGCGGAACTGCTGTAGACTATGCCACCATCTTCTTAACTCTACCACATTGTATACTGCTTCCCTCATTGTAAGGTCACAATGCACAGACGCTCTCCCTTGCACAACACTGCTGTAGTTTGGATATGTTAGAAAGATGTGGTTTCCACACTTCATGTGTCAAATAGCAGCAGCTGAGGTTGCTGTTTAAATGGGTGTAAACAGGCTAGAAAGTTGCCCTCTTAATCCCAAGAGGGGATGTGCTGTTGCAGCATTGTATATATGCCTTTCCCTGAAGTGACTGTCCTCCTCTGGCTTGTACAATACAGGTTTCAAGAGGAGGAGTTGCAGGAAAGGGCCTTTTTTTGCCCTTAAGGACCCAGTTAGCATGTTTAGCAAATCGAATGTGCTAGTGGTTCGGAAGAAGGACTGGGCTGAACTGAGTTTTCTGACTAACGTACGTAATGAATCCAGATATGGAGCCATATTTCATTTCAAAAAGCAAAAGCACCCCTTCACTCTAGCACCTGAACCCTGCGTGTGTTTGGTTACTTGGAGTGGTTTCGGCCCTAATGCTGCAAGGAGCTCAGCCCTCATGGAGCTCACTGCCGGATTGGGAACTTTAATGGGGGGGTGGGGGGGATGACAAAATTCACAAGTGCCCTAGTCCACTATGCAAAGCGACTGAAGAGCTCTGGCACACCTGAAGCATCCTGAGCTCTGTTTTAAATGTGGGTGCCATACAAAACACGTAGCGAAAACACCTCAGTGTAGGGTCATCTATTCAAACGGCTAACTTAGGCAAGGCAAGAGGGTTGTTCCCTACAGAGGCCATAGTTTCTGAGTCCGGGGTATTAGAAAAGCGCAAATAATGGCACCACAGCACATGCTGAACTGAGCTTTGCACCTAAAGTATTGGGCTTACGTTTAATTCAGATCGTTTTACCAAGGCTAAACGCAGCCGTTAGTCCCTTGTGCCTCTGGAAGAGTCCCAGACTCACAATTCCTTCCCTTGCGCCTGTGGGGAGTGGGGACAGGAGCAGCGTACCGCCGCCGTGAAAAGGGTTCAGCTTGCTTTCCCACCCCCACGTTGGCTCAGCTCTGCTGGTCAGTGGGTCGGCAGGTGGGGGAAGAGAACTGGAGCCAAAGTGGCCTGCTTTGCAGCGGGAATACTGGCCACAATCCTCCCCTCCTCCTGTACAGCAGGAGCTGCCTGCGATATGTGGAACATTAATGCGGACACACCATGGGGGTAGGGAGGTCTTACTCCCCAGCATGGCTGCATCCGGCTGAATGACAATCCAGCCCCTGGCATCCAGTTGTGTGGAACTTAGTGGCTTTTGATTAAGGAATGGAATAACTCCCAAAGCCTCCGACTTTACACCAAGTACGATGGTGTCCATTCCAGATTTAAAGTTTAAACACCACATTTTGTGACCAGTGGGGATCTCACCTAGCCTAGAGGTTTTGAAGTTTTTGAATAACCCATAAAACCAGCTGCCTTTAAGGTACTATTACGTGTGTGTGCTGTGGTGGCTGCCTGCTTGAAAAAAAAAAAGAAAAGAAAAACATTTGAGCTGCTCCAGGAATTCAATGAGCAAATTTGATGATCTGAGTGTTTTATAAAATATGGACCAAGAACCTCAGAATAGCCTTAATTTTGTATTGTTTAACAGCTTCAGACTCTTAATCTCTGAATTCTAGTGGGTGAATCTTCCCTTCTGCCCCCAAAATATCAGTCTTAGCCTTGCCTGCCTAGCTTTGTTTCAAAGCCCTTCAGGCGACCTGGGGAGGTGCTGTACAATTGCATCAAGCTGGTGGAAATATTTGCACGTCAGTGTCCGGTAATGCACCCAGACATTCAGAATGTGTCAGCTCAGCTATTTTGCTGTGAGCAGCAGAAGTGCAGATCAGACTTTTCACATGTCAAAGGTTGAATGTGAAAATTCCAGGTAAAAATCCATCCTTGGGGGTAATTGGATTGAGGTCTGTGGAATTACACCAGGGATGAATTTGGCCCACTGTGTTGAAGAAGAGTTCCATATGTCCCGTTCTTTGCGAAAGGGCCATACGTTAGAGGTGAACTTTTCTTAACTGAAATACCCCTGCATTTCTCCAGTCACTTCTGTAGTCAATACAAACATGCGTAAGCAACCCAATCGTAGTCATGAGAATAGTCTTGCGTTTTATATTTACAATAATGGTGTCCCTGAAAACATTACATTTATGTGTTGCCTTACTGCACAATATGATGGTTACAGCCCCTTCTCAACTGCCTGTTGATACTCCATTACCCCTCTGTGGGTTTGCAGATGTGAACTCCAGGGGCTTATTTTTCTTCTTTAAGAGACCTGGGGTTTATTTTCCCCAGAGAAGTTGCTGCCATTCCACTTCTACCATTCTCCATTATGCGAATAGGTGTACTCCAGCACAAGCTTAGATTCTAGAAGTGTCAGCATGGATGTCTCAGCATAACATCGTACTGAAACAGGAACAAATGTCAACCTCTATTTTTCAGCACCTAACTTGTCCTGCCTCTTTTGTAACAGTGTTTCAGATTTGTAATGGTAGTTTTGTAAACTTTTTGAAATTTTTATTGTGATGGACCTTGTTATTGTCATAGTATTGAAGTTCTGTAATAAAGTATGTGGATGATACTGCATAGAAACTCACATGATCAGAAAGTCTCACAATGTCTCTAATGTGAAAACAGACTTCTGGTCTTTAATAATTGTTTAAGTTGAAAAGTGAAGAATATCACTAAAGTGTCCCACATGCCCTTCCATCTCCCCCGCCTCCCTCACCACCACCACCACTCCGAGCCTGATCTTCATCAGAAAAGTCACACCTCTTTAACTTAAAATCACTTTTAAGACCTTTAGATGCAAAAAAATGTTTCAAATGTAAACACACAAGTTAGGATGTGAAAGAGTTGTGGGGCTCACTGCCCTGTTAGCTCTAGAGCATGTCAGATTTTTTTTTTTAAACTGTGAACAATTGTGGCAAAAATGAATAATAAAAAAAGTTATCAAAATTTTCCATGGAAAATTCTGACTTTTTGGCAAAAATTGAAACCCAAGAGTTTTTCTCCAAAACTTCAGTTGCCAAATGCTACCACTCTGTCTCACGGGAGTTGTAGTTGAGGTTTCTCCTCCCTCTCTCTCCTCCGTACTGTACTCTCATGAAATAGCCGTGTATACGTTACCAACTCTAATTCAGGGTGATAGAACATAGCTGATGGAATATTTCCCATTTGCTCTCAGTACCAATCTGAAATTCATTAGACCCACTGCAGTGGCAGACGTACGACAAGAACATATCTTAGATCTCTTTTACAGCATTTGAGTTGTGTTGGTGCAAGTCATCAGTTAGGCAGCTTTATAAACGATCATTCTTAATTCACACAACAGATACAGCATGGGCAGCAGCAATGCAAACTTCTCCACACTGAAGGACCAATGTTGCTCTGGAGGGGCAAACTACAACACCCATGAGGCACTACAATGTCGAAATTCTAAATATATAGACAAAAAGCCCATCGCAGACACTTTTCACCAAAAATTTCGTTTACTTGACAACCCAGTTTTCCCTTGAAAAAACTGTTCTGATGGAAAATTTTTGACCAGCCCTAAATTTATACCAATTATTTTTTGCAGGCAGCACTGCAGTCCCTCCCACCCCCTTTGTCAATAACAGAAACAGCTCTGGGTATGCAAACAGCTTGTATGGAAGATGCCTTATACAGGAAATAGCTTTTAGCTGCCTGGGGTCTTGGTTCAGTAGGAACTCTTAAGAGTAGTGTGTCCCCTATTGAATCAACACCGCCACCACTTTCTGGAACACATCGGGTTTGCTTGGGGAGGTCTCCAATCCAAGTACTGAGCTGGCCCAATCCTGTTTAGCTTGTGAGAGGGAATAGCAATCACGGAGCTGAGTGGTACAGGGGGACAGCCAGCAAGTTTAAAAATAAAAACAAAGAGCCTGATCCTCCACTCACATAAAATTGTGTAAATCAGGAGTAACTCAAATGAAGTCAGTGTGAAGCTGGGGTATGTATATGAGAGGAGAACAAGGTCCAAAGTGACATGAAGGAGGAAAGGCATAAGGGGGAAGACTCTAGCCTCCCTCTAAGGAGCATTTACACCACACTGGACACCTTAGAGCAGGGGTGGGCAAACTTTTGGCCCAAGGTCCACATCAGGGTGTGAAACTGTATGGAGGGCTGGGTAGGGAAGGCTGTGCCTCCCCAAACAGCCTGGCCCCCGCCCCCTATCCACTCCATCCCACTTCCCGCCCCTTGACTGCTCCGCTCAGAAGCCCCCCCACCCCCGCTCCTTGTCCCCTGACCGCCCCCTCCCGGGACCCCCACCCATAACCACCCCGTGGGACCTCCCCATCTAACCCCAGCCCCGTTCTCTGCCGCCGCCCCCCAGAACCTCTGCCCCATCCAACCGTCCCCTGTCCCCTGACTGCTCCCCGGGACCCTCTGCCCCTTACCGTGCTGCTCTGAGCAGCAAGTCTGGCAACCGCGCTGCCCGGCCAGAGCTAGACAAGGTCCCTGTAAGATGTCTCAGTCTGAACACGTAAATACCAAGGCATCCAAGAATCACTAGTTACTTTTAAAAATCTTGCCCATTGAACCTAATCTAAGCAGCTCTACAGGTTGGACCTGCTATAAGGAGGAGACGTTCACAGATTAGTAGCACTGCAAAAAACCATACAAATAGTATCAATATTTTTAAGGCAAACCAAAGAGAAATGAAACATCAAAAATCACAGAATACAAAAAAAGCCCTACTAATTAAGTGGACACTTTATATTATAATATAAACACAGTGAATATTCATTGCCACATATTTGGCATGATACTGGATTGAAGTGGATCACGTCACAAGACTAAGTCAGTTAGTCTCTTGCAAAAGATATTTGAAGGGTCATCGTTACCAAGTTTAGGATGGCAGGGAGGGGAAAGGAGGAAGAGAAAGAAAGACAAAGGGGAATATTTTTAAGAAATAAATATAAAATAAAAAGTTAATTGAACCAAGTTTGGTTCTGATTTAAATAGTCCCAGGTGATGCATTGTAGCATTGGAAAAAACAAAACAAAACACCCATAATGGAAGGCTACAAACAAAATCTAAACAGAAGTGAAACAGACATTCATTGCCTAAACTTAGAGAAAGGCAAAAAAGAGTACACGAATGGCATAAAGAGTTGAAAAGTAAGTTGGAGTTTAAAAATTGTCACTTTTCATAAAATGGTAATACCAAATTAAAGGGTTCTTTTTAATCTATTATTTGTAACTAGATGGTGTCCCAAATGTCCAGGGGATCTGCAGGCTCTTCAAAGCATTTGGGATGAAAATACAGAGGTCCCTGGCACCATTGTGATGATACAGTGAGAGAACAAGCCGTCATAGGAATGATGCATGCAGGATCATGCTGCATAAGGATCTGTCTGAATAGGAAAACAGCAAGAAAAAGACAAGTGATGCAGGAATCGATGCTAGCGGTTCAGCAGATGGCGCTCTTCTCCAAGCCAGTACTGTATCAATTCCCCAGCATGATCTTGTGCACACTGTTGGAGCGAGGTGCCATCTATCTGAGGAGACGTATAACTGAAGTCTGTCACTGGTGGTTATTTGAGATCCCTGTCACAAGATTAGGAATACTGCCCCAATGTCCTGGCCTGATTCCAATTCAGGTAATTCCATGCTGCCTGCTGTAGCCAAATTTCCACTGCAGTTAGGGCAACTAGATTTCTGAAGTGAATTATCAGGACCCCTGTTTCTGCTCACTCCCTGTGCTTCAATCTGCTCACTCTTTTCTCTTCCCTCCCTTCCTTTCTCCCTGCTACTCTCCTGTCACACCATGTGCTGCACTTCTTCGTTCCCAATCTTTTGTCACCCCTGCCCCCAGAAACATGCTCACTTCCAGGCCCCTGCAGGATTGCTAATCCCCAGTATTCCAAAATTATGAGCCAGATCCAAAACGCTGGCTTAAAACTGGCTTAATACCATGTTGGGGCTTGTGTGTTTTTAAATCACCTTGGTTTTTGCCCTGCCTTCTGATTCTGGAGCTTTTAGGAAGGAAGCTGTTCCAACCCCAGTAGGTCTCTGATTCGTCAATGGAAACATGTTGTGGGTGTCCTACCATGAGTGCAATGGGAGACACACCTGGTTCTCTGCCCTAGACAGCCCTGTCATTCTGCCCCACTCCATCCAGCTCAGCTTCCATTCTCCTGCCCACTTCCCCATTTCCTCCCCTCCCAGTCTCTGGTCCTGCCCCACCTGTTCTTTGCTAGCCTCACAATCTTCCCTCCTGCTGTTGTCTCTTAAATTCATCTGTCCTCCCCCTCTTCCTTTGCAATCTGATCTCTTTCCATCCTCCCACTCTACACTCCGTATTACCTTGAACCTATATACTACCTCCAATCCTCATTTCTTGCCTCAGTTACACCTCCACATCTCCCAACCCCTCGCTACACCCTTTTCTCCCTGTCCCCTGTCTATCTTTCTACCCTCCATCCATTTCCAGCCTTTCTTAAGTCTCCTTCCCCCACCCATCCTTGCACTAGTCTCCGTCTTTGCTGCCAACTGTCATGAGAACGAGAATCAGAGTCACTTTCTTCTAATACTGAACAAGGAACATGATTAGAAGACGGGAAATTGTCCCTAAAGCTGCACTTACTCAGTGTCACTGCAGAGCTTCTGCCTAGAACCTTCCTTAGGCCCCTCTGGCCTGGCTTCCTGCTACAGATCTAAAGACACAGCATACATATCCTCACATCCGCCCCACATAGCTGGGAAACCCATTGGTAACGTGTATGTCTCATGCTCCTGTAGTGACAGGTCCACATTCAGGATGAATACCTGCTACTGCTGCCAGCTAGCAGTGGTAGAGGTTTGTGCTGATGACCCAAAAGTTAAGTATTCCAAAGTCAGGAAATACCAACATTAAGGTTGCCCATGCAACATCAATTTGCCCCCCTTGTGACTACGCATGAGGATACAGTCTTAATTAACATGATCGCTTACTATTTTTGAGTGCTTGACTTTGCAACTTTAATGGTCTTTTAACACAGGCTATTTTTTGATGTGGTATATAGTAAGGTTGGCAGTGACCAAAAAACATTAGTTTTAAAGTTTCAGTACTGTGGAGGAGTTTGCACTAGCCACACTTTACCTATTCTCTGCATAGAGAATTTCACTCTCTTGCACTGTCATTCAAGTCCTACGAGATACATAGATCAAAAATATTTCATTTCTCTCAAGGGGGAAATATACACGTTGCCCACAAGAGCCTTAAAATCCATCGGGGTACTTTTGATTTATTTAGTAAATATTTGCAGCCCTCCCATATCGCCTGCCCAGGTGATGATCGGTATCAAACCTGAATCTGCCACATAGCAGTACATCGCATAATCAGAAGGCCAGTTCCATGGTCAAGCCTCTTGAAAGGACACTGAATCTGATGTTATGTTTGAGAGAGTGAGGATATGCTTGATAGATTAACATTAGATCTTTGTCTAGGTATGATTCACCCCTAGCCATTGATCACTCAATCAGCTTGATGAAATCCATCTCTAGGACAGAATTACCCATTTAATCACTTTTTGGCATTCACTCTTTTAGGCTATATTGGCCTCAGAGACCTTTCAGGAAACATTTTGCCCAGAGCCAGACTATTTCTGCAGACCATTTAGAACACTGTGTTGTTAAATAAGTCACTGAAGTCCTCCGACCAGTTGCCGTGTATTATACACACTCTCCTAATTGTACAAGCTGGTAACCAGGTAGTTGGTACACAGCATAGGCCAGATCCTGAAGTCAACAGGACAAGGCAGCTGAAGAAATCAAGGAGGATTTAGTCCTGTGTGTTCTAAGAAGTCTGTCAATTTGGGTATGTGGTGCAGGGGAAGGAGATGGAGAGAAATGATACTATAGAGAACTAAACATCTCACAAATTCAGTCTTATCTAGTGAAATTCTTCTTAACTGATCTGAAGCTGGATATAAACTAGGTTCACAAAAAAATAGACACACCCTAAAGTGGAACCAAAAGGAAAATACTAGTGTCTAACAAAGCAAACTTGCCTACAAGATAATCAGACAACTTTACTAGGCCCCCTATCTAATGGTTGGTGTCAGATAGAATTAACTGAGGTGAATAGCTCTGAGCTATAGCTATCCACATACCTTTACTCTAGGTGGGTCATTTTCATAGCTGCCTTAAAAAAAAAATCTTGCTTTCATTTGTTCAATTAAAAGTGAACAGAGACCTTGAGAATCTTGGTCTCATCACTTCATGGACTGTATTTCCTGAGCATGGAAGAAAACTGTAGACCAACTTTATCTCTTACTCTGTATTTACATTGGTGAGACTAATTCCAGTCACTTGTGATCTCACTTGCTGGTGTAAATGCAGAGTGGCTCCGGAGTTACTCTAGATTTACATATATAGTAAGCAGCCTTGTCAGTTTTCACAACTTGCTCTGAGAATAGTGCCTCCTTTGAAAGGGTAAAACGCAGAGTCATATGAGCTGGTCACTTGGAAAGCACAGCATCTCAGACACTAACTGAATTAGTGTGTGGTTATAATTATTAACAATTAGTGATAGGCTCCAACCAAACCCAGACCCACAAAACACCCCCTAAGGCTGGATGGATTCAGAATCTACAACTGGCTCCAGATCTGAATGTCTTATCTGACCTGTGTGTCCCTAAGAGCTCAAACACTCCCACCCCAGATCTAAACATCCTGAATAGGTGTTGGGGTGTATGTGTTCAAAACCCAGATCTTGAGTCAAGTTTGTAGCTTGGACGGCCCTGTAATATAAAGTGGCTTGTAAAGATGCCATCATGTTCCAGCCCCTCTCTGCACTGGCTGAATCCCATCTACTTAGTTTGCTGACAGGCCCAAGTTTGTGTTACTGTCAGCACTGCGGAGCCAACGTGGCTATGGAAAGGTGAACTACTTTTGCTTCTGCTTTAGGCGCGCACACACACACACACACACACACACACACAAAAGCTGCCTAAGTTTTGCTTTTCTCCTCGGAGTTTCTGGTGGAGATGAATGCAGCAGGAAGGAGCACAGCGTGAGCTGGAGACAGTCGGCTGCATTTGCAGGGTTTGGTTTGGCTTGAAAGCGAAGTAAAACATGATGGAGACACTATCAAGAGGATAACGACATGAGAGCAGGCTGTGAGAGTGCTGGAAAGCAAAACACCCCAAGGCCCCCACTCCAAACAAGAGCTATTAATGCCCCCCCCTCACCATGTTCAGAGAGCACCATATACAACAAACGGAGCAAACTCCCCTTAATGGCTGCTACAGTCCCTTGTGCAGAGGGCAGCAAGAGGCCTATGCACCATTTATATCTCCATAAGTCCCAATGGGATGTAATAGGGGCCTATGCCTTACACTCCCCCTCACACAGAGGTTAAATTCACTTACTCTACATAGCCAGGAATCAAAAGCATCAGGGCTGTTTCCTCCACGCTGTAGACTTCTTGCTCCAAAGCGCCTCTTTCTGCTTACCAAACAGCTACTCTGTGCAGTTTCCTGCCTTTCTCCTGGGGAGCCTCACTGGCCTGCAGCCTTCATCCCTGCCTCACCAACCTTCCCCAGAGCACCTGCACAGCAGGAAGGCTAATGTTCAGCTAGAGTTATTAACCTGCTCTGCCAGCAATCTCTAGAGAGTCCCCCTATGCCATTTTATAGCCACTTTTCTGATTGTACCCACCACCGGTTAAAGGCTGCCATCAACACGCCAGGCCAGATCCTCAGCTGGTGTAAATCAGCATAGCTCCATTGACTTTCGTGCTACTCCACTGTTCACACCAGCTGGGGGTCTGGCTTATTTAGCTTAAGTTTCATTAGCTAAAAGGTAAATTCAGTCTCCAGCCATTTTTACAGGAGGAAAATATTAGGAACTAAAAAAAAGCAGGAAAAACTCTATGATAATCTTTTTCTGATGATAGGTTGTTCATACAGGCCTGGATTCTGCCACCCTTACTCATGTTGAGTAATACCTGACTCTGCAAGTGATCAGTTGATTTCAGTGGGATTACTGGAGGAATTAGGTGCCACTCACCATGAGTAAAGACCCCAGAATCAGGTCCATGCAGCACTAGGCATTAGCAAACCTCCTGGATGCTATTCCAAGCTCTGCTGGTTACTCACTTTGTGACTTTGGGCAAGTCACTGTGCCTCAGTTTCTCTGTATGTGTGAAAATGGGAATCAAAGGACATATCTTTGTAAAATTCTTTGAGATCTATGGCCCCAATTCTGTAAACGTTCATGCATGCACTTAAGCACATGAGAAGTCAATGGGATTACCCCTGTGCTGAAAGTTTAGGAGACGCACAGGGTTTCCAGAACCAGGATGTCTATGAATGGAAGATGTGATATAAATGTAAACTATATATTAAATCTCTTGCTCTGTGAAGCATTTAGAAAATGGTTACACTACAGCAGTGGTTCCCAAACTAGGGGCACCGCTTGTTCAGGGAAAGCCCCTAGCGGGTTGGGCCAGTTTGTTTACCTGCCGCGTCCACAGGTTTGGCTGATTGCGACTCCCGCTGGCCATGGTTTGCCACTCCGGGCCAACGGGAAGGGCAGACATACCTCTCATGGTCTTCAATGGCATTAGCCCAGGATTTATAGCAGTGTGAGTTCAGAATCAGGTCCAAACAGGTTTATTTTATTCCAGTTTCCTTTTTTTTTTTTTTAAATTTAAGCAAATCTGTTCAAAATTATTGTTTCTGCAAAATAACAATGTGTATGTGTGAGTGGTATCACTTAGTTACTCCTAACTAAGCGTTCAGACTTTATTTCCAAAAGCCAGTACAATGAAAGTAGCGTGGGGAGATTTAATGTATTTTGCTTTTAAGCACTCATTTATAATAACCCACTCAGATATAAAGCTGTGATTTATTTTTTCTCCATAGCACAATGTTATAAACCTTTTCTTTTAATTCATGGTGAAAATGTTCTGGATCATCTGTTAGAGCCTAGAACAGAGCGCACCTTAGCAGGCCATTTGGCAGGGCTACGGCTCCTTTCAAACTCAACACATTCCTTTGGTAAATGCTGATTTGTTCTTTCATATCCTGGTTGGCTTTGTGTCTCTTGCTTTTCAATAATTACTTTGAGAATTGTGCATATGTGCAAATGTAGTGCTTGGCTCCAGCCACTGGATTGACAGCCTGTTGACTGAAGTCCTCTCGCCACAAGACAGGCAAGGGAAACAAAATTTTCCCCAAACTGCCGCACACTTCACACAGGCATACCATGTTCAAGAAAGGATTGTCCAGATAATCATTTCCCTACCACTGTGGTGGCCTCGGGCATTGGTGCACCTCAGTCCCTCCTGTTCTCTGCCTGTGGCCCATAACAGTCCAGTCTCCAGTGGGCTGTAATACTTTGGTCTAATTTCAGTTGTTGGGTTTAGTGTGCAGGTGCTGAGTGATATTAGTGGCCTGTGATATATAGGTCAGACTAGATGAGCTTGTGATTTCTTCTGGCCTTAAACTTCACGACTCTAGGACTGTATTCCCTCAGCTTTCAGGACAGAACAAAAATAGGGCTTGCCTACCTGGTATGGTAGTGCATATCAGTGGGGCGTGAACTCTAATGTGCACCAAAGTGTCGCATACTCATGGCCTGTGTAGACCCTGCTGGGGTGCACTAGAAGTTCCCTCGTGCACGTTAACTTAGTCCTGGCTGATGATGTTGGTTAGCATTAGAATTCACACCCCACTGATGTGCACCACTGCACTGTGCAGACAGCAGTTTGTTAAAAATGCTAACTCATGGATAAATACTATGGACTAGATTGTCTCCAAGACCACCGCAAATTCTCTGCTCAGCCATACCAGGGTTACTCAGATTACAGCTCCATCTGCAGGGTGGGAAGCAGGGGCTGCTTCTCTAATATTTCACCCTGTGAGCAAGGAGGCAGAGAGGAGTAGCAGCCTTGGCTCTGCTCACTCACTGACAGCTTGAGTAGCTGGCTGGGTGCACGGGGGGAGTTAGCTGGAGTCTGAAAAAGGATGAAGTAAATTACTCTCCACCTTCGGGAGCAATGGGAGAACTGGGGAATACGTTTGCCTCTCTGAGATCAAAAGACTCAAACTAGCCCTATATAATCCTCAGGTCAGATCATGTATTGGTCAGAAAGAAATGTTCCATCATGACAGTTTTTGCACGTGTTAAACTATACTCGACAAATCACTGACAGTTTCCAAGGCATGTCTCTTGTCTCTTTTTATGGTCTCCATTATTGCTTCACTTTACAAGGAATCAATTAAAAACATCAACAACAACAAAAGCCCTGTTCTGCTGGGTTTTAACAGAGATAATGTGCTGTAGTAAAAGTGCATTTTATTTTCTGTATGATTCTCCTCCAAGTCTCCAGGTGCGTATGCGTCCACTGCATCTGTAAAAAGTTACAAATCGCTCTGCGGCAGTGAGATCTCCTACAACACCCAGGAGGGGCACTGGAGGCGTGGGGGTAGGTGCAGTAGGGGAGAGACATCATCAGAAGCAGAGGCTGATGCTCTTTAAATGGGGGAGGAGGCAGTTCTGCTTCACAGTTGAGCCTCAAGCAATGGGATCTTCTGACTGGGCCCTGCCACGCCCTAGTTCATCATCGTTCATGTTTAATGTGTGAGTCACTGCGTTCCACGGTCACCCCGTTTCCATTTCGGGTCACCTCTTTTCTGTTCCAGTCCTTTTCCATGTAAAATTCAGCTAATACAGGGCAGTGTTCTGAAGCCACTCCTCCCCAGGACCAGTTATCAGGGATCCATATATTTGTAAGGCCTTCTCTCACAACAGCCCAGTGACCTGCATGAAGAACAATTGCAGAGAAAAAGATTAGTACGGAAAGGGGCCAGAGGAAAGAGGCTTAATCCATATAAGACCAAGGGCCCAATTCTGCAAACATTTATGCACATGAGGAATCTCATTCCGACTGACATCAATGGGACTGATGATGAGATAACACTATCCACGGGTGAGTCAAGATGCCAGCCTAGAAGGGGTCATATAAAGAATGTGTTTTCAAACATTGTTCCCGCTGGTAGAGAAATTTTACCTGTGAAGATCTTTTTCAAGCTTCGACTGATCCAGATGTTATCCAGCGACTTAGATCCCTGAGGATTCTTTGTGCTGATGTTTGTAAATGTATTTGCAGGGACTAGGTGATGGAACTTTTCTTTTCTCAAAAGATCGAGGTCAGTGCTGTCTGGGGCTTGGTTAAAATCGCCTAAGATGATCAAATCTTTTTCTCCTAGAAAAATTAAAAGGACAAGAAAAGAATGGAGGAAAAAAATCAGTGATTAAATATGGGATGTGGGAAAAGATACAACCACTGAGTAGCGATACTGAATTTACTTTGCATAGGGCTGTTTGTTTTTTGAACATGACATGATATGGTTAAAAATCTTCTATTGTGAACGAACACATTAGCTTACCTATCTTACTAATAGCCACTCAGGTTACTACAATTGTAACCAAAAAAAGAATCTGGAAATCCAATATACATTGCACAATTTATGCTGCTTGTTTCCTTTTTGAATTTCCCTCATCACAACTATGTCTGGGGAACTATCCATTTGTACACGACAGACTGACCCTACCACCAAGTGGTGGTAAGTCTGGTCTTGTATATCTTAGGCGTTGTAAAAGGTGGGAGGGTTTTGTTTGCTTGTTTGTTGTTTTGTTTTAAACAAGATCTACATTTTGGGCCAAATATGCTCTGCTGCTGTCCTTTTACAGTTTTGCTACTAAGACATTTTTGTGAAAATCTAAGAAGGGTGTGTCTTCCTCAAGGATGGATTAGTGCCAGAAAAACACAAGAATGCAGGACCCTCATTCTAAAGTTGTAGATTTAAGAAATCTAAAAAAACCACCAGGTCTAGCAGCCTGTGAGCCTGATGGCAGAAGCAGCAGTCATGGCCCCTTCCAATTCACAATCCAGGACTCTATACACCTATAGAAGAAATGAAACTTGTATTTATTTGCCTATGTGATTAAATTGATTTTGTGGAACTTTGAGATGCCTCAGAGTTTGTCTAAGGTTGAGACTTTGAAAGGAACTAAGGATGTTACGCACTCAACTTCTTTAGGCTTCTTTAACAATCTCACCTTAAATATATGTGGAAAATTGTCTAGATTCCAAATATTTTATTTTTAAACCTCATCCCCATTCCTGAAATATCCTGCTGCTTTGACACCAGTGTAGCTCCAAGGCTACCAATGAAGATATCCTTGATGTATGCTAGTGTAAGAAGAGAATCAGTCTTTAGATATTTGTGTCTCTTTCATCCCTTGATAAAAGATTCTTCTGGTACCTAACTCAGACCACTCCCAGGGTTGTGGTGATGACCTCAATGATGCTGGTGTCCAACCAAAGAAGTCATTGCATTATGACCTGATAAATTACTATGAATAAACTTCTAAAAAAGGACACAGATGTGCTAAAATAGCCTAAAATTTGACCTCAGAAAATCTGATGGAGAATATCGTATGGATTATAAGTATCTGGGTGTTTGAGAATGAGTTTATTTCAAATATATGCTGTTGATGTACCATCCTACAGTTACTGTCACAGACCAGATCAGCTAGGTCCAGATACTGGCCTGCTCCCTAACTTCACAGCTAGGCAACCAGTGAGCCCACTGTACTGCCTTGGGATTGACAGAGTGTCCACAGCCCCGACTGGCTGCTGGTTTAGCAACCTTGCTTATAAGCCTGGTTCCCACAGCAGATCAGCAACTACTCAATGTGCACCATGTCTGCAGCTGTGCTTGACCTTGTTCCGGCCCCTGCTGCCCTCTGGCTTACTGCTCTGATTGATCCTCTGGTTCTGGATTCGGCTTCAGTCTCTCTGGTACTGGTCCTTGGCTTGCCTCTGGCTTACAAACTGTGGTTTACCCTCAGGCTCTGGCATTTGGCTTCTGTGCCTCCAGTACTGACCCTTGGCTTGTTTCCTGGACTGTGCTCACCCTAGATCCAGCTCTAACCAGTAGGCTGAACTCTCCCCTAGGTCTGAAGGTCCCTGGTCTAACTGGTTACAATTATGTTCTGTTGCTGTAGAGGCAGTCAGCCAGCAGAGGGAGCTTAAGTTAAACAACAAACACTGTTCATCTCTTCCCTGCTATCTTTTTACTTACTGGACCAACTTCTGTTGGTGAGACAAGAATTTGACAAGCTCTCTCACCAACAGATGTTGGTCCAGTATAAGATACTGCCTCCCTGACCTTGTCTCTCTAATATCCTGGGACTGACACAGCTACAACTACACTGCATTCATCTTTTTGCTTATGCTTTAGAAGGGGAAAAAATACCCCGCTGCAAAACCGAGCTGCCCCATAAGAAACAAAGGGTGGCAGGACCAACCTTTACTGATTAAAAATAATGAAGCAGAGAAACCACCATTATTTTCAGTCTTCTGAGAGTATCACAAACCACATGATATTTAGTAATTACTCTGCAGAGTGTTTGTGACGGTGGCTCCCCCTTTTAAAAGAAACAATCATGCTATTTTCAGCTCCATTAGAATTACGAGGAAAATCAATGCCTGCCTGATGGATAAGGTCAGAATCACTCTGGAAGTAATTCGTTTACTTGCGTGCTTCTAACGCATTACTACAAATAGAAAACACCGTTTAAACAGCTTATAAACAAATTCTTGAAGGCGTCCTTTTAAAAGGTATTATTCCCACCTTGCAGCCTATATCCAATCTGGTCGGGTACCACTTTTCATGCACTAAGTTGCACAGGATGGTATCCATCAGTCCTGAGTTTTGCATGTTTATCTCACAACCAACTAAGATCCCAGTCTTGGTAAGAGCAGGGAAATGAATCAGATCTCATTGGGTCATGATGTTACAATGTTGCAGTGAAGTGGGTGGCAGAGCACGGTAATTACCTCTAATTGCTGGACCATCCTTCCCCTTTTAGAAAGGAAGAACTGAGCCATCAAAAGCATCTCTCTCCAGCCTCAGATTAGGTCTACAATTGCTCTTGGACAAGGATATCAAAAATTGCTGAAATAGCTAAAAGAATCCACGTGGAGATGCAGCCTTTGGCCAAAGTAACTGGCCAAGAAAACTAATGCAATCACAACATCCCAGCTGGAAACTAGACTGAAAAGGAGCACAAGGATCCCAGAGGCACATTGCTGCAACTTTCCTAACCACTCTCTTCAAGAAAAGAAGTTTTGAGACTAAGCCGTAATTAGCAAGATTGCTAATGTCAAGGGATGGTTTCCTGAGCAAAAGCAGCTGAGAGAACCTAGTACATTTTTTTCTACCCAAAAGGAGGTATTAGTAATCTTCATAAAAAATTGACTCCAAACAGCCCCTCACTGGCCCAGTTTTCACCATTTGTGAGTAACAAAGGTCCTCTCACAAGTCAGAGCTTTGCGCTTCCAGAATCTCAGCTGGCAAGATCAGGTGGCACTCAGCTTTGAGATGATGGCATGCTTGTCCAGTCTTGTGGGTTCTTATGTTACCATAGCCAGAATCATCCAGATCAAAGTGATCTTAATTAAACAGATGGGAAAATCTTCAGAGTGAGAAAGATTCCACTATGTTCTATTTCCAAACAGAGACAAAGCATATTCACTAAGTCAGAGGTGGGCAAACTATGGCCTGCAGGCCATATCCGGCCCGTGAGACCGTCCTTGCCTGGCCCTTGAGCTCCTGGCCATGGAGGCTAGCCCCCGGCCCCTCCCCCGCAGCCTAAGCTCGCCCTGCAGACAGCGCAGCTGGCTCCATCCGGGCAGCGGGGCTGCAAGGTCCTGCTGCTCTGAGCGGCATGATAAGGGGACAGGGGCAGCTGGGGGGGGGGGGGTGTTGGATAAGGGGTAGGGAGTTGCGGGGGGGGGGCAGTCAGGGGACAGGGATCGGGGGCGGATGGATGGGGCAGAGGTTCGAGGGGGAGTGGTCAGGGGTTAGGGAACAGGGGGCGTTGGATAGGGCCTGGGAGTCCCGGGAGGGCCTGTCAGGGGGCAGAGGTGTGGCTACGGGTCGGGAGGGCAGTCAGGGGACAGGGAGCAGGGGGGTTGGATAGCAGGTGGGGTCCTGGGGGGGGGCGGATTGGGGCAGGAGGTCCTGGGAGCGGGCAGTCAAGGAGTGGGGGTGGTTGGATGGGTCGGGGGTTCTGAGGGAGGCAGTCAGGGGGCGGGAAGAGGGAGGGGGCGACAGGGGGCGGGGGCCAGGCTGTTTGGGGGGCACAGCCTTCCCTACCCGGCCCTCCATACAGTTTCGCACCCCGATATAGTCCTCGGGCCAAAAAGCGTGCCCACCCCTGCTCTAAGTTGTACACTACTCGGAACAGTTTCTCTGATCTGTACTTGGTTGACTTTATGGCAGTGGAGAACAATACTTTCTTAGCCTACCCAACAGCCACAGTATTGAAATGCAAAAAACCTCTGTACGTTGCAGATTCTGGGCAAGACGACGCTTATCAATGGTCTACTCCCCTCCTCAATCTCTTTATTTGATCATCTGTATACCAAAGTGATTAGTGAAGGCATGTCTAGATCCCTTGGAATGATAGTCAAAGAAAGGTAAATCACCATCTCCTACTAGGTAATGAGCAGTGTTGAACGCTGTTTTCTCTCAGAGAATTATGAAGCCCTCATTTCCTTCCAGCAGTCTCACAGGGCCTGATCCAAAGTCCACGTAACTCAATGGTAAGCTTTCCATTGACCTCAATGGGCTTTGGATCAGTCCCATAGCAATGAAATAGAATTTCCATCATGTGCTGCGGTAAGACCTGACCTACTGTTGAAGGAAGTGATGGCATAATCATGAGAAGGGCATGACACAGAGCAGGGAACCTATGAGGAGGCTCCAAAAAGAAGGACCCTCCCAGAACCTCAAAGATCTGTCTAAACTGGGCACTCAATACATGGACAGCCTGTGGGGGCTTGGCCAGCCAGGGGGAGGAGGAGTTACTGGACCTGGAGCCTGACTGACATATTAGGACAACCAGCTGCTAGCCCAGGATGGCTTGAATATGGGTGGGATCACACAGACTTGTGCATTGAACACAGACAGGCACAATGTTTGAGAGGAAAAAAAGGGAGTTGGCTGCATGGGGTCAGCTCCTAGCAGCTGTAGGAGAGACAGCCTCTCAATCGCTCCCGGAGGGAAGAGCATTAAGAATCCAGGGCTCACTGGCCTAAGACCACAGGGCCACTGATGAGGGAGGCACAAGGAGACTCTATTGCTCTTGAGGACCCAGGGTGCTCCATGAGGGAGCTATGCTTAATAACTAGTTTCCTCCAATGTACAGGTGCCACTTCCCGTGTGCAAGAAAACAAACCTGCCATTTGTTCACAAAAGGAGTCTGAAAGCAGAAAAGGTTTCCTTAAAGTTCCACTTTACTTCATTTTAATTCATAAACTAAGTGACACACTTGAGTATCCCGGTGAAATTCTGTCTTTACTATCCACATATTATGGCCTAATTAAGGAAGAAAATTGAGCACATGCATAACTTTAAGTACATGAGTTATCTCATTGACTTCAGTGGGACTGAACACTGTTCGTTTGGAGAAGATACATAGTAGTCTTCACACAAGACGAAGAGTCTGAATTCCTGCTTTAGGTGAAAAACTGAACACAACCCAACAGTACCATGCCTCTGTAAAGTTCCAAACCACAAGGACCATTGGTCTGACACAGCATGGCCATTCTTATATTAAACCCTGGTTAAAATAAATGAAAACAGAACTAAAATGAAACTCTAAAGATGTAAACCTAAATTCAGACCCAGAGTAAGTGGGTGCAACTCTATTGGCTTCTATAAACCTGCATCCCCTTATGCCAGGTCTGAATTTGGCCCATATGGGTTACATAAATGATCCATTTTTTAAAAGAATCCTTTCAAATTTCAAGTTATGTGAACAAATACTTAACACAGTACGACTTAAAAACAGCCTTGACTGACATCTTGCAGCTCAAAGGAAAAGAAGAGAGTGTGCATAAAAACTGCCCACACCTCTCCTGGAATAGGAGATTGGTATAGATTCTGAACTTTTCAAGCAGCTGACCTTGCCAAACTGGGCCAAACTGAAAATCATCACATACCTAACTTTGACAGGTTTCAGAGTAGCAGCCGTGTTAGTCTGTATTTGCAAAAAGAAAAGGAGTACTTGTGGCACCTTAGAGACTAACCAATTTATTTGAGCATAAGCTTTCGTGAGCTACAGGTCACTTCATCGGATGTATCTTATGCTTATGCTCAGATAAATTGGTTAGTCTCTAAGGTGCCACAAGTATTCCATACCTAACTTTGTAACTGTTTGGTCTTTGTTAAACAGCAAACAACATGCTCACTTTTCCTATCCCTATGAAGGGCCCTAATATCAAAAATCATAAGTACTGGAAAATCACTGCTTAGCCTCATAAGAAACTGTTTGAGCCCAACCTACAAGTACCCGGACAGGAAGCAGGCAGGTTGTCAGAAGTGGGACAGAGTCAAGCTTCCCTTTATTAAATTACATATTCAGTGCCAAAATCTACTCTGATTTACATGCTGTCAGTTGAATTACTCTGAATTTACAACAATTTATAACAAAGTAGGATTTGGCTTTCTTCTTCTTTTTAAATATGCATCAAATGATTTGAAAGATGCACTGTTTTTTTTCCAAATAGTTACAAAAATACTCTGAAGTTAATACATACACTCAATTTCTGCATGAAAAATCACTAGTCCTGATTCTGATCTCACATAAGCCCCATTTCAGCAAAGCACGTTAGCATGTGTTTAACTTTAAGCATGTGAGTATTCCATTGACATCAGTAGAGCTTTGCTGAACTGGGGTTTTACACTGGTGTACAATCAGGAGTAATTCTATATAAATCAGTGGCAAACCAGTGCAAAGTGAATCAGGCCCCATGTTAATTACTGTTAATTGTTCAGGATCAACAATGTGCCCAGCACAGTAAGATAGTCCTGGTACCAAGGAGCTTATGCCTTAGAAGTCAGACAAAAAACAGAGAAAAACACACTGAGAAACTCATGGGATGGAAATAGCTTAGAACTTTTAACCTGAAATAGGGATGGTGAGAATATAAAGTTGTTGTGGGTGTTTGTGGACCTTAGTTTTAGATTAGTTGTATTAAACAAGCTGACCTATGCCCATATCTTTGGAGAAAAATAATGTCATAGTCATACCTTTCAGTGTTTCTTGCAGAGTCTGTGCAAAGGTTGCTAATTTGTGGCTATCATGATTCTTCTCTGTATTCTCTCCTGCTGAGGGTGCAAGGGCCAGATGAAGGTTAACCAGTGTTAGATCATTCATTCCAACCTGAAAAGGAGCAAACAACATAACAAAGACAGGTTCAGGATAGTTCACAAAGGCATAAGCTTTTCATGCTGTCACTCACACCTAGAGCACACCTATTTAGCATTTGGGACTGGTCACCAGGATGAGGGTGTGATTTATTTTTTTGTTTTCTTTGAAAAGTCCAGGGCAGACATTCTGCAGCTCTAGCTGCAATATAGTTCTATCCTTTCAGGCCTGGGGAAGCAAGCAGCTTTTCATAAGCAATAAGCTCCTTTACTTTGTGTACCAACACAACACACGTTACTACTGAAAATACACATAACACCAACTTTGTTCAGTTATTACACATATTAATTATCCCATATTGTGACCAGTACTAAAATGTCACGGAGACCAAACAGGGAACACAACTCCTTGATGAAAACTGTTCACTGGTCTCTTTGCCCAGCGCACACATACTTAGCAGCTGGTACTCAGATCAGCATCTGGTGTGTGTAAAAAGCAAGCAGCAGTATCCCTAACTTTGACCTTTTTTGTACATACTAGAAATCAATTCAAATATTATCAAAGGCATCATAGTCACAAACCATGATCCCTCTGTAGCCCAGTTTATTTTATGTGAAGGCAGGTGCATCAAATTGACACTTGGTCTCCTTTGTTCACACACATACAGGCACACAGGCAAGTACCCCATTTCAGACAGACAACGCTTCTAGAGTTTGTTGACATGCCTAAAGGGGCTGTCCCAGTGAAAGAGCTTACAAACTTTGTGAGGTCTCACTGGTGGAACTGAGTTTACATTTCTCCACCAAGGGAAAGATATGAGCATGTCCTGCCCCCTGAAGGCATCGGGGAGCTCAGCCTGCAGATCTCAAGGCTACTGGAGCCCCTGTGCTTCCGCATTGCTTCCCATCCTCCTCCCAGAGTTTATGGCATAATTGTACTGGTCCTGTGGTCATTTCTATTGGACCTGCCCCACCCTCAAAGGAGTTCATTTGGTGAAGGTGGAACAAGATTAGCATGGATTTATACCAACAGTTCCCATGGAGTTTAAAGGGGACAATGCCACATATAGAGGCCCCACCCCATACCTTCCCTTCCTACCATGCATAGCCTGTGGTGTGGGAATGGAAGTGCTCCCCCTGGGTTGATAAAGAGGTGGAGCATAGCAGAGAGTCAGCATGCCCTATTCTACACCATCGTCCATGCTGCTGAGATCTGCTGATTGTTGTTTACCCCCTGTCCATGAGAGCAGAAGGGCCTTCACTCTCACTTCTTCAGTACAGAGGGATAAGGCCTGCTAATGCCTTATCGCAGTCAGAGTACAGCCAAGCTGCTTTGCTTATGATATAACAGGTCACTGTATTGGCCTCCATTAAAGGCCAGGCAACTTTTAGTCATTAGAAAGGAAATGTTGCTCCTTTAGATTTTCTATCTAAAACGTTTTTACAGAAGCATAATTAAAAAGGCAAACTCAACACGATGCCACCACCTTGAAATGTGCAAGGTAAGGGGGAGGGTAGGCGCGTTTCCCATTGCCATTAGTGTGGGCGCTCTCCTGGGAGGACGCATCCTTCAGCTCGATGCCAGCCGTCGTGTCCCAGAGGAAGCCAGAATATTCGACACCCTACAATTAAAAAGGGAAAAAGCTGGTAACAAAAGCTGAAACGTGACACCGTTCCCGTCATCATTCCACGACTCGCACAAAGGGCTACACTCAGCCCAACGCAGCTGGAGCATATCACTCCCACCAGCGTCTAGGGTCCAAGGTCAGTAGTATCCTCAACGGTGGCGGAAGCTGTTCAGAAAACATGAGACACATGGCAATGTGGGGCAACTTGTGCTGATTTAGCATCCAGTGGAGGCACAGAATGAGTTTAATTTACCACACATGCCAGGCGAGGAGGAGGAGGAGGAAGAGCAAAGCTACAAACAGTAGAATGTGAGAGTAAAACAGCTCCTCTACCCATTCACTTGAATTTATGCCCACAACACCCTAAAAGAATGCTCCATGGCCAAATTCAGCCCAGATGTGGCAAGGCACTTCAGCCACAACTTCCACTGACCTCAACGAAAACTGCTTGCACCAAGCGCTCAATTTACACAGCTTTGCACTACTTACAGCTACTTTATATCTGTCTTCTGGACAACTGAGGCCTATGTAACTTACAGCACTGCTAAATTTAGTCAACAGTCTCTGAATTTAATAAACCTCCTCAACTATTCCACTGGTAAAATGGCTGCATGCGGTATGGTCTGGTGCAGTGTAAGATGCATCCTTTCAAAGGGTATAGTATGGGCTACTCTGAGATCGGTTCTCTGGGTATCCTAGGAAATTACTCTGATTTAGATATAATATCTCCAGGAGCTCTTGCTGGGGTCACTAATGTCTGTCTGCCTTTCTTGCTCTTGCTCTCTCTCACACACACCCCTCTGCCTCTACTTGACCTTTTTTAAACACCTCCCTCCAGATGAATCATAGCTAAAGCCAGTAGTAGAAATGGCTTTCCATTCCCTGCTGCAATAAAAAAGCAGCATCCACTGTGCTGTATTTCCATAGGCTTTGTAAGACGACATTAGGATGAACTCAAATTCTTTGCTAGCTCAGTTAAAGACTGCATAAAACTTTAAAATAGTACCACAACTATTTCATCTGGCACAAGACTATTGTACCATATAAATAAGTAATATGAGGACGGAAAAAACAGCTCTCCCCTGTTCTCTCCATTCCCTGGCTCCAGACTACCTCATTACACTCACAGCCAGAAATCAACATTTGGAGGGGCTGAGAAACCAAATGCAAGGAACGGTGCCTCTGTCAAATGAAAGGGTTGTGTGGGAGCATGGGTCTCCCCATCCACCATCTTGTATTATTGATCACTGTAAAATGTCTTGGATGCAGTTTGTGCTAAAGATACCACACAACGTATGGCTAGGCTATGGTATTGTATTGTGTGTGCTGACTGCTCAAATCTGACTATGCTCCTGAGCCACTAAATAAGCTAAGACATAGGCTGTATGTCTTGGCATAGCTAGTGGCTCAGTAGCATAGTCAGATTTGCTTCTTGATAAAGCACATCACAGCAGAAGTCAGCGGACACAGTTTTTACTCCTAGTTTGGGCATAGACTTCCTCTGTGATTTGTGCAGGTCATTTAACTTCTCTGTACCTGTGAAACAGGCTTCCTCATGGTTATTCATCAGTCACTCAGTTAAAACTCCCATTGACTTCAGTAGGAGTTTGGCACAAGTAAAAGCAGAGAAAAGACTTCTGGACTGGGTCCAGGAATACAGAAAGACAGTGAATATGTAATTTTTTGAAAGTGTAACGGGGGGAACTTTACACCACTTCTATATTTCGTATTCAATTGGTCTAATTTTTAAGATGTTACAATAGATCCCAACGCCGCAAAGGGGATCAGTATCCCATCATAGAGATGGGAGTCCTATCAAAGCTAATGGGATTCTGTGCAGGAGCAAGGACCCTGCTTGTAGGTCCCTTAGGATGGAGGCTCTAGAGTATAATTCTTAGAAATTGTAAACTGACCTAACTAATCCACTCTGAGCTAGATTTTAATGGTTCATAACACCAGTAAAAGTCAGAGACCTCCTTGACTCAATCACCAACTGCACTTTATCCTACACATTATTAATTATAATTATTATAATTAGTGCCAGGAGTTCAGGGTTCTATTGTGCTAGATCCACAGACACATAGTCAGAGGCTGGGGAGAAAGAGTAATTATTCCTTTCCCCACCGCCCCATTTTACAGAAAGGGAGCTGAGGCACATAGAGTAAGTCGCCTTCACCTGGCTAATGTCACAAAGGAAGTCTCACAAAACTGGGAAACAGAGTAACAGCCGTGTTAGTCTGTATTCGCAAAAAGAAAAGGAGTACTTGTGGCACCTTAGAGACTAACCAATTTATCTGAGCATGAGCTTTCGTGAGCTACAGCTCACTTCATCGGATGCATACCGTGGAAACTGCAGCAGACTTTATATACACACAGAGATCATAAAACAATACCTCCTCCCACCCCACTGTCCTGCTGGTAATAGCTTATCTAAAGTGATCATCAAGTTGGGCCATTTCCAGCACAAATCCAGGTTTTCTCACCCTCCACCCCCCCCGCCCCCACAAACTCACTCTCCTGCTGGTAATAGGCTATTACCAGCAGGAGAGTGAGTTTGTGTGTGGGGGGGTGGAGGGTGAGAAAACCTGGATTTGTGCTGGAAATGGCCCAACTTGATGATCACTTTAGATAAGCTATTACCAGCAGGACAGTGGGGTGGGAGGAGGTATTGTTTTATGATCTCTGTGTGTATATAAAGTCTGCTGCAGTTTCCACGGTATGCATCCGATGAAGTGAGCTGTAGCTCACGAAAGCTCATGCTCAGATAAATTGGTTAGTCTCTAAGGTGCCACAAGTACTCCTTTTCTTTTTGCGAAAACTGGGAAATGAACCCAGTTGTCCTGAGTCACAGCAGAGTATATTAACAAGACCATGCTTTCTCTCAGGTGCAGCTAAATGGTGTTCTTAAAACAGCAAATGAATGCTTGCATAACTCTGGTTTCCTATACCCCAGCCATCAAATGCTGTGGTGAATCTAGTAACAGAGAGTAGAAATGGCATTTTCCAACCAAGGATTAAAAATGCCTTGAAATAGATTAGCTCATTGTGCACCCAATGAGGTACTGTCACGTATTCACATTAAAACTTAAACAGTAAGGCTGTCAATTTATTGCAATTTATTAATTAATCACAGTTTGAATTGCGGTGTTAAACAATAGATTACGAATTGAAACTTATTAAATATTTTTGGATGTTCTTCTACATTTTCAAATATATTGATTTCAGTTACAACACAAAACAAAGTGTACACTGCTCACTTTATATTATTTTGATTACAAATATTTCACTGTAAAAATGATAAAAAAAGAAATAGTATTTTTAATTCACCTCAGACAAGCACTGAAGTGTAATCTCTTTATTGTGAAAGTGCAATTTACAAATCTAGATTTTTTTTGCTTACATAACTGCACTCAAAAACAAAACAATGTAAAACTTTACAGCCTACAAGTCCACTCAGTCCTACTTCTTCTTCAGCCAATCTCTAAGACAAACAAGTTTGTTTACATTTACAGGAGATAATGCTGCCCACCTCTTATTTATGTCAACTCAAAATGAGAACAGGCATTCACATGGTACTTTTATAGCCGGCATTGCAAGTTATTTATGTGCCAGATATGCTTAACAGTCATATGCCCCTTCATGCTTCAGCCACCATTCCAGAGGACATGCTTCTACACTGATGATACTCGTTAAAAAAATAATGCGTTAATTAAATTCGTGACTGAACTCCTTGGAGGAGAATTGTATGTCTCCTGCTCTGTTTTACCTGCATTCTGCCATATATTTCATGTTATAGCAGTCTCGGATGATGACCCAGCACATGTTCGTTTTAAGAACACTTTCACTGCAGATTTGACAAAACACAAAGAAGGTACCGATGTGAGATTTCTAAGGATAGCTACAGCACTCGACCCCAGTCTGAGAGGGATGAGGTGCGGAGCATGCTTTCAGAAGTCTTAGAAGAGCAACACTACGAAGTGGAAACTACAGACCCCGAACCACCAAAAAAGAAAATCAACTTTCTGCTGGTGGCATCTGACTCAGATGATGAAAATGAACATGCGTCGGTCTGCACTATTTTGAATCGTTATTGAGCAGAACCCATCATCAGCATGGACACGTCCTCTGGAACGGTGGTTGAAGCATGAAGGGACATATGAATCTTTACCGCATTTGGCAGACACATATCTTGTGACATTGGCTACAACAGTGCCATGCAGAGGCCTGGTCTCACTTTCAGGTTACATTGTAAACAAGAAGCAGGGAGCATTATCGCCTGAAAATGTAAACAAACTTGCTTGTCTGAGCAATTGGCTAAACAAGAAGTAGGACTGAGTGGACTTGTAGGCTCTAAAGTTTAACATTGTTTTATTTTTGAATGCAGGTTTTTTTTGTACATAATTCTACATTTGTAAGTTCAACTTTCATTCTAGAGATTTCACTACAGTACTTGTATGAGGTGATTTGAAAAATACAATTTCTTTTTTTTTTACAGTGCAAATATTTGTAATAAAAAATAAATGTAAAGTGAGCACTTTACAGTTTGTATTCTATGTTGTAACTGAAATCAATATACTTGAAAATGCAGAAAACATCCAAATATATTTAAATAAATGGTATTCTATTATTAACAGTGTGATTAATCACGATTAATTTTGAAATTGCTTGACAGCCCTACTAAAAAGTATTCAAATCATCAATGTGTTTCCAGTGATTGCTAGAATACATTTCTTATGATGCTTGTGTGGCTTTTCGATTAGTCCCAGTAGCTGTACCTAATTTGTAAAGGAAATGCTTTTTTTCCTTTAGCTTCCACTTCAAAACCATGACAGCACCCAACAACTGTCACAACAAGCCATGAACAAACTTGAATAGTAACATGATTCATATGTGGAGGAGAAAAATGAAGCTGTGGGTTCTTTTTTCAGTACTGTGATGAGGTATTTAATGGGACACAACCGTTACCATCTGTTTCATAAAAACAATACCCAGAATAGACTGAAAATAATCCCCTTGCACAACCACAAACAATTCATTTCCTTCCATGGGGACATGTCTCATCTTCATGACATAAGGTGTGCAGAATACCCAACTATACAATTATAAGTGCCATGCAAATTACCATATTTAATAACAACAGACCAGATCCTGGCATGCTGAAGAGTACTTTATCCTCAGGTAGTCTCACTGGAATAAGACAGCTACTCGAAGAGTAAGGCACTACTTATCCTCTGGAAGGCTGGCAGAATCTAGCTCAGTGTAAATATATTTTGTATATTGTCAACAGCGGTGGGTGCCAATAAATAATTGTTCATTACATTACAGGATAAATACATTGCTACAATATACACTCTTAATATAGGAAGTGCTGCAGTAAAAGTAACACTGCAGTACTGTGTTTATTTTTTAATAGTGCCCACAGTGTACTTTAAATATATGCAAGATACAGTTGATGGGACATAGAAGGTAAGCTACTTTTCCAGATGACAAAAGAGCACTGAAGAGAGTCCCTGTGAGATCTTAATTTGCAAACTAAGAAAACTGGAAACATTACCAACTTCCAGCCAACATTTTATCATGGAACAAGGTTAGCTGACTAGCAGACTAGTACTTGGGAAGTACGTCAGTGTGTCAGCATGCAGAATGCAGGACTATTTTCTTATCCTATTGTGTGGCCTTTGCCACACACTCTTCTTTTTTAAATATATATTTTTTCCTTGCTTCCTGGCTACACAGAAAGAAAAAAATCACTCTTTGAAAAATCAGTAACAAAAGTAAAATCAAATACCACAAGAAGAGTCAGCTCAAAATAGAAGAGAATTGCAAACCTTGCCCCCCACCCCTGCCGAAAAAAAAATTGCTGAATGCTTTGGCCCAAATTAAAAATATGTCCTTGGCTACAGCAAAAGAAAATGAAGTAAAAGGTCAAGCTTTGGGGATTAATGTACCTTATGTAGCTCGCCTGAAGGTTTCTCGGAAACAACACCCTTCCAGCATCCTCTAGGGCCCTTCCATTTGCGGATATTTGGCAGAGTCGGCTGGTTCAACTCCATACAAAACTGCAAAGAAAAAGAAAAAGCTTTGTAGAGAGTTTTTTTTTTCCTCATACAAGAGTAAAGCAGTATTAATAATAGACATAGTGGAGATGACAGATTATAACCTCTACTGAAATATTAAACACACACCACCTATGGATGTAAGGCCAGCTCCTCAGCTGGTGTAAAACTACCTTGACTTAAATGGAGTGATGTCAATTTATACCAGCTCTGGATCTGGCCCCTGGATTTTGATCCAGCAACAGCTTGAACAAGACGTGGAAAGGAAGGCTTGTTAACATAGAGAGAACAAGCGCACGTCACTAGTACATAACAGAAACTCTGAAACGTTAACCTCGGCGACAGTTTGCATAAAAGGAACACCGAGCCAAATTCTGCACTAACTTGCACTAAGGATGAATTTGCACCAAGGATGAATTTGTCTAAATGAGTTTTTCAATAATTTAAATCATAAAACAAAACCACTGCTGGCGATAAGAGTTCTTATTATAAATCTAAACAAGGAATTCACCTATCTTTATGCTGCAAGGGTCTGGAACAGCAGGTCAGAATCTGACAATATTAAATAAAAAATAAAATATCCATTATTCAAAAGAGCACCTGCATTCAACTAGTACAAAGATTTTGGTTCCACTAAATTGAACTGACAATGCTACAATTTAAGTGTGCTCAAATGAAGTGGATGGAGCAAAAGATCACACGGTTCTTCCTCAAAAGGACCGATACATTTGGGATGTTATCAGAGGGATTTGAAAACTTGCTCTGAATCAGCTGATCTTGACTTGTGCTCCTTTTCCAGTAGAGGAGGCACACAAACGCTGAAATTCTCTCAGCTTGCTTGCTTTAGGTCATCTTTGTGCTCAAGTGAGGAGGGGATTTCTCAATTCATGCTGTCCTGCCCACAAAATCCAATATCAAAGTACATTAGGCTTCACTTTTTACAATATGAATATACAGATAAGTGCTTGGTCTACATGAAAAAACCCCTCATCCCTTATCCATTCTCTAATTTAAATTAGATCTGTGATAAATACATTTTGAGAGAGTCCTTTAGATGGGCAAGAAACATTAATACAAAATTCTTGATCAAAAGGATGCCTTGGGCTCATAAAAATAAATTCCTTATAAAAAGAGCAATAGGACAGAATTTGTTTTTCTTCTATAGCACCTTTCAGAATCCAGATTTCCCGAAGTTATAGTAAACCAGGATTATTAAATTTGGAAGGGAAGTCAAGGGGGTCAGCAGTGGAATACTCCATCCAACACACTATACTAGGATGTGTTTCATTTTCTGAACCCATGGATGCATACTGAGCATAACCTTGAATATTCTCAGTAATAGTGATTGTGTAACTACCCTTGACAGCTTGCTCCTTTGCAAGTTTTCCTAATATTTAACCTAAGCTGTCATTACTGCAGATGCAAATATTCAATTTTTGTTCCTGTTGACCAACAAGAATAACCGATCCGTATAAAGAGCTAAAAGTGACAACATGGTAATTATGTTTATTAATACAACACCGTTATTCACACTTTGGTGACTCATACACAGGCCTCAGAACCTGTCTCACAGGATGCCAGGGTTAACTTCCATTCTTATCAGAAACAGACAGAGAGGGACTTTGGTTTATCTTCTCCAAAGAACCGCATCTCTAATGCCGTACAACCTGCCTAAAACAGCACTGCAGTATCAGCACGGGGAACGAGGCTGAGCCCACGGCTTGTTTGAGGTGAAGAAAGACCTTCGGTCTCAGAAAAGGGTGTGCTACCCACCAAGCCATATGGAAACCACAAATGACCAAGAAAAAAAAGCTTGGGGTTTTTATAAAGTAGTGTGCAGATTATGTTATCTGTTGTTAGCACGTGCTTCCACTTTGGAAGGATCCTTAAATTTCAGACACAAAATCATAATGCAGGCTGAAAAGGAAAAAAAAATATTTCAAGAGACTTCTGCTGGAAGCCCATTAACACAGCACAACACACTTCCAGGTAGTATTTAGTGTGAACTTTAAAAAGGTGCTCGAAGCAATTAGCTGTCCAGTTTGTTAAATTCCCATAGAGGCTTTGGGACCAAAAGGGCACTACAGTAAATGTAAACAGCAACATACTTTACTAAAGCAATGCTGACCTTGCTTCCACTTTAAAAAAAAAAAAAGGTAGGGAATAAATTTTTTTTTTTAAAGATGCCTTTGCATATGCATTTTTCTATAGTTTTTTTAAAGTTGCTTGATGGATAATAGTTTTAATAGTTTTATTTTTGGGGGGGAGGAAAGCAGGGCAGTGAGGGGGAAACAGGTGGCTAATCTCTAGAGATGTGTTTTCTGAAGTGTAGAGATAATTGTAAAACGGTAGCAAATCAATACATTTAGAAGTAGGGGCACAGGAAATACATATTAAACCTATATCATCAAGTGCCAGTGATTCCAGATATTTTAAGAAGACCACATTAGCAGAGGCAGAGCTGATTTTATTTCTGCGGGGTTGAGAGATATGGGGAGAGACACTTGAAGTCCATGAAGTCCGAGGGCTGCGAAGGCTTGTTGTGGTTCTGGTATCTGAAAAGGAGAGCTTGACCAATCAATTAAATGTTTTACCATGTTAGGCAAGGACACAGGATGTGCTATGCATGAACAAACCATCAAATTCGATATCCTGCCTCCTGCAGCAGCCAGTACTGTGCTGTGTGCTTCAGAGGAAAGTAAACAAGAGAGACCTAAAATATGCTTTGTTAATTGTGCAATTCTGTCTATGGAAAATAATTCTCTTCCTGATGCTTCTGGCAATCAGCTTCCACCCTGAAACACGAGATTTTTATTTCAGATAGGCTTAAAGATTTAGAAGATACAACAAAGAGGAAGGATGAACATAGTTTCATAAGGCCATCCAGAGATAACTCTCTCCTAATTCAGTCTCTAATTTATCCTTCCCCAGATTTCTTCCTCCATTTCCCCTTCCCTTCCTCTCCTTCTGTTGCTACATTTCCTGTTGCCCCTGGAGCCACTATCAAGCTAAACTTAATAGTGGCTCCAGCTTAAACTTTGTGTTCAAATCCTATTCACTTCTCAACTGTTCTCATTCAGGAGTAGAGTTTAAATCTGCTCCCAACAAGAATACCTAATCAGAGCAAGACATTTGTAGTTCTCATCTGAGCTACCTTGGAATCCAAGAAAAAAGAATGATGTGAAGGATACAGGTAGGGCTAGTGTGCCACAACTGAGCCTGTGATCTAGACAATTGGGAGGAGAGAAGGTGGTTTAAGGTTCTCCCTTTCTTGAATATTTTTGTTCACACCTTCAGTTACAAGTGTCCTGATTTGACATTGATTCTCCAGGGGAATAGAACATGAGGTTGCTAGAAAACTTTTGTGATGAGGAAAAAAGAGGTAGGGTTTTCTTTTGCTTTTTTGTCCAACTGGTCAGCTAGATAAATGGCCAAACATTATGGGCCTCAGTGATTCTCCATTGCCCTACACCTTGTGCAGTCATTTACACTCGTGCAAAGTAAGTATAAAGTGGATGTAAAATGCAACCAAATCAGAATTCTCCATTCCCGTATGCAGACTGACAGCATTTTACATTCGTTTTGCCTAGGCACAAGACACTGTACAAGATGCGGGCACAGGAGCAGCATACCTTTGAATGTCATCTTGCTTATTCTATAACCAAACCGTACACCTGCTGGATGAAAGGAATGGGCCTCGTGGCTAAAGTACTGATGGGGACTCAACACATCTGGATTAAATTTCTCTCTACATATTGAAACCTGGACAAGTTACTTTCTCCCTATGCATATCAATTTCCGCTCCGTAAAACGGGATTAATATCACAATGTTTGGGTGGATAAATACATGAGTGTTTGGGAGGTACTCACATATGGCATTGATGGGAACCATACAAACATGTATATAATTAGGAATCATTTGCTGAAGTATTGTGTTTTATAAATGGCTATTCAATTAGTCCTTTTCAGGGAGACTTTATTAATGATCATTTAATGGTTTTTTACTAATATTTAAATATTGATATTGCATAAAGGAAGATAAAACTTGGAGACATTCTTTGGGCCCAACTAACAACCAATTATTAGCTATTTACAAAAGAGAGCGGAAAACCACATGAAATCAGTTTCTAATCACAGACACATAAATAGGTATGTTTTGGAAAAAAGCTTTCTACCTTTCATTCTTGATTTAGTTGTATAACGAGATTAAAGTGAAATACCAACAGCCTTGTGGGCTACAGGAGCTGAGTTATACAAGTTCAGAGAAAAATGCAAGAATGAAAGAAAGTTTAAAGAACAAATATGATGAAAGCGAGATCACCACCAAAAACAAAACCTTATGTGAACTTTGACTCTGCCTCATTTTGCCTTTCTACCTGCTTTGCCATGTCAGTTTGATCCTCCTATTCTCTGCTCTTTAGTTTGAATTGGGTCTGTAGCTTTGGATAGGCTTCTTATGTCTGCTTCTTTATTTATTTCTCCTAATACTAAATAACTAATAATACTTAGCCCTCAAATAGTTCTTGTCATCTTCAAAGTACTTCATAAACATTAACTAATTCATGCACCAAAGAACCCTTTCACAGACTGTGGAACTGAGACAGAGCAGTTCCGCACTAGACATTCAGCTGGGCCTCTAACCAGTCTTGTCTTGTGAATTTCCAGACTTCACCCACTCCACATACCCATCCTCACTTTGAACCTGTGAATACCTGCGAGCGCACTTTAACAACTATAACAACTGTGACCACAGAAGTGTTAAGAATTTGCATCTGCAAAACCCACTTGTCTTGGATGCAAATTGTAATATTAGCATGTACACAGCTATTTGAATTGTTCAAGTGAGCATGCATGTGTTTGGGGAGAAGTGGAAGCCAGGGCCTAAAATTAGGCCCCGAGGCGCAGCTCCACAAAGGTACATAAGCGCCTCACCCCCAGACCTAGACGCACTATGAGTCACACAATTCCCATTTAGATGTTGCCTAACCCTGTAGGTCCCTAAACTCACTTGGGACCTAGATATTTACAGTAACAGTTCTCCAGGTGCCTAAGTTTTTGCTTCTGGGCATGTGTACTGCTACCTGCCCCTAGGTGTCCAGAAGCATATCTCCTGCCTAAGCCCCAAGGTGATCCATGAACCAGGGGAAAATAGGTATTTGGCTGCCTTTCTTGCCCGCAGGGCCCACCCAGTAGGTGAGCTCAGAGGCAGCCTACCAGATTGGGTCTCATTCAAAACCTGGCAGGAGGAGGAGGTGATGGCACCCACCTTAAAACTTTTAGTCCAGTGGCTAGAGTGCTCACCTGGGATGTGGGAGACCCAGGTTCAATTCCGCACTCTTCCTAGTGGGGAGCAAGGATTAGAATAGGGGTCTCCCACCTCTCAGGAGAGTGCCCCAAACACTGAACTATGAGATATTCTTACATGGGGCTCCCTCAGTCTCTCCCTGCTGAAGCTGCTCTACTGTGGATAAATAATGAAAGAATCACTGGAGTTGGGGGACTGGACCCTGAGACTCCCATCTTCCAGGTGGGTGCCTTCACCACTGGGCTGCAGTGTCAGTCTTACTCTCTTTCTCTCTGACCCAATGACTCTCATCATCTACCCAGGGTGGAACAGCTTCAACAGCAGAGATGGAGGGAGCCCTCAGCAGAACATCCCATAGTTTGGTGGCTTGAGTTCTCTCCTGAGAGATAAGAAACCGCTGTTCAAATCCTTTCTCCCTGCCGGCCAGAGGAGGGAAAAATCGAACATGGCTCTTTCCCATCCCAAGTGAGTGCTCTAACCTCTAGGTTAAATGTTATATGGTCATCACTGCCTCCTCCTCTGGCCATTTGGTGTGGTGTGAGGCAGATGCCTACCTCATTCTCACAAAAAATGACCTATGCACCTCAGCCACTGGACTCCAGGTGCGGGGTTCCCATCGCTAACAGAGAGAGGCGATTATCTCTGTGAGAAGGGTGTGGCTTAAGACACAACCTTCTCGTTGGCATCTCCCACTGGCTAGCTTAGGCAGCTCCCCATCTAGTGTGCCGGCTTTTGTGGATCACATTCTTAGGCATCTCTCTCTCCCCATTCGTTGTATTTGGAGTCTAAGGAACTAACTCAGGCTCTGTGGATCGCAGTGTTGTTCCGGAGAGTTTCTAGGTGCTGAGCACTGGTTAAAATGAACCAGATCAGAATGTGAAGCACTCTTGCAGCTGCTGCAATACTCATTTAGGGTGCTTGCATGAATTCTAAAATCACTGTGTTCACTGCTGAAGCAACATATAGTACACCTTTGTTATTTTACTGTACAATCCTTATTTACTGTACAGTAGCCTATTTCCACTTATGAACTGAACGTTCTTGACCCTGATCAACTTTTGTAAAGATCTGGGGGTTTTTAAATCCCAAATTATTTGCTTTTCTTCCTTCAGTTGATGTTTTGGAAAACTGAATAGTGAGTTTTAATTGATATGGGAACACAGAGCAAAAACTCACCACAATTACTCCACAGAAGCCTCCTTTGTAATATCTGACAGGAAGTTACACATTTTATCTTTGAAGATTTGATTAAAAAGAGATTATAGTCTACAAAAATAGTCTGGTGTCCATCCTTTAAACACGGGAGTCTTGGGATAGCGGTTCAGACCTTTCATTTGTGTTTTCCTAGCTTCATTCTAAACAAAATTATTATTTATGTAAAGAAGATCTTCTTATAGATCTTCAAAAAAAAGACAGAGAAGCGCAATGTCTTTGGTGCAGGGCAGTGATATGCAGCAATGAAGAGAAAACATAATAACAATCATGCCCTGTAAGCATTATGTGCCAGTGCCAAAGGAACTACAGAACTATCAACTATCTGTGGTGAAAATGGACTGAATAGTATTTCTCAACCAGTTTGTGATTTGGTGCAAAATTCTCCTCTCCTGTGTGCATGCTGGAGATCTACACCACTGTTCTGCTCCCTGACGGGAGAGCCACATATATATACACAGGAAGAATATAAGAATTTTGCTCGAAATTAGTTTGATGCTACACCCACTGAAGTCCATGGTGAAGCTCCCATTGATTTAAATTACGCAGGATCAGGTCCAATATGAGAAGCATATTGGGGGGGAGGGATAGCTCAGTGGTTTGAGCATTGGCCTGCTAAACCCAGGGTTGTGAGTTCAATCCTTGAGGGGGCCATTTAGGGATCTGGGGCAAAAATTGGTGATTGGTCCTGCTTTGAGCAGGGGGTTGGACTAGATGACCTCCTGAGGTCCCTTCCAACCCTGATATTCTATGATTCTATGAGGAAAGAGGTCTGAACAAATTCCTTTAGAATTCAAGGGTTGGGCCGTAAGCAGCTACAAAAGGACAACAATGCAAGATTACTGCCAGAGTGAAGTCACCCATCTACCACGGTTGTAGGGGAGCTGCAGTGAAATCTTCCTCTCCCCAACAGAAAATCACAGAGAATTCTGGAGTTTTAATAGGAGGTGTGGGAGAAAAGGAAAGGCATGGTTCTCGTACATATTCATATGCTCTTATTTATAGTATTGCCAACCCCAAGCATTCAAAAAACATGAATCACTCCCCTGTTCCCCTCCAAATCATGAGAAAAATGTGTTGTTTTATGTGCTGCCTTCTGCTTTGAGGGCCTTTAGGGCTCACATTTTCATGCTTTCTTCCACAACCATGAGGGCTAGAAGCTTACTTTTCTTTTCTTTCTTTTTTTTAAATAAAAGCTGACATACCTATGTAATTACATGACTCCAGAAGCTGGAACTATAAGAAAAACCACCTAATAAAACTCATGATAAAAATGACTTCACTGTTCATAATTTCATGTTTCCAATAAATGCAGACAGTTTTGTTTGCTCATAGAGGCTCTGAAGGTTAGTTACTAAATATTGCAAGTCATTTTTGAAGTACTTTCAAATAAATCAATGTTTTGATCTAATTTATGCATAAAAGAATCAGTATAATCATAAATAACAAGATTACTTAAATATCTAGTTACAGCAGAAAAAAAGGAAAGTCCTCTTGATCATAATGCGATCTTTTAATCACAGAGTTCTTATAAAGAAATGAATCCTTGAACTCAGTCACCTTTTCCATATAGTTATAAACGGTCCACTCATTTAGTTGGCTGTAGCAAGAACACGATGACCTCAAAATTAAATAGTTTGTAGTTTCTGGAGAGGGAGGAAAAGTTTTAATCTGCTACCATTTTAGCCTTCAGAGAAACTACAGTACAATATCTCTCTTTGTATTTCTTTGTGCACATTCTTCCAGAGAATACATGAATGCTTGGGGGATCCTATTAGCAATATTGTTAGAGCAAAAAAAACACAGCAGAATATTCAGAAAACTTATTACAAATGTGCCAACCTGGACATAGCTTCAAATATAAAGAAGAAATTCAAAACTGCTACAAAGCAAACTACTGTATGTTTAGCAAAGGTATATATACACTCCATTTCCCATTGTTATTCTGAAACTGCACAATGAAACCATGTAGTATGCAATAGATGTTAAAGGGAACTTAAAGTTCAGGGATATTCCTTTGAGGCTTGTTTCTACAATGTAATGAGCAACTGAAGTCAATGGGAGTGGAAGACACTCAACCTCTCAAGCGTGTGCACTTATAGCTTGTTCTTGCTGCCACTGAAATGAATTGCAAAACTCCCCTTGACTTCAATGGAGCGGAATCAAGACCTTAATGCTAGATTCTGATACTCTTACTCACGTCCAGCAGTACTTTAATCATTGAGGAATCAATAGGACTACTCAAGGTCAATCAGATTATCAGAATCTGGCCCCTAATTTGCAAGCCAAATGGAGTAATTCCGTCTGAAGTACAAGATGAAAAAAGAACTAGTTTCCAGTTCAATGGTGAGGGGAAAAATAATAAAGCTATACCAATTTGCCATGATCTGGTCTCCCCTGAATCTATTTACCTTCCCACTGCCATGAGCACTGCACTGAGCAAGCAGAAAGGAAAAAGGAGCTGTAAAAAGAAAAGAAGGATTTTTTAAAATTGTTTCTAGGGCTGGGATAAATTTATACTGCCACATAAAATGTTACAGTAACCAAGACAGAAGAAAAAAGCTTAAAGGGAAGAGGAAAACCATTTTGATCTGATTTTAGCAAATTTCAGGAAAGTTGCTCTAAAAAGGAAAAATATACAAATCAACAGTTTTCTCCCACATCACAAATGTTTACCCTTTTCTGCATTCCTCCATAGATTTCTCATTTTACAATACATTGTGTTATACTTCATAATGTCATGGAAACAGATTTCATCACATTTCATTATTTCTTTTGGGGTGCTTATTATCAGGAGAATATATTCTAATCTACTACCTTCAAAAGACTTCACTACACATGAAGAAAACCAGTTTCCTCGCAAATTTAATATTATTATCCCCTCCTTTCTGATTATATATATTTTTCACATCTTTAATCCTCAGGCAGAGAGTCCTGATTTGACAATGATTCTTTGCTGGCACAGAAGACAGTTGCTAGTATATTTTTATGAGGAGGAAAAGAAAAGGGCAGGGTTATTTGTCTTCTCCCTCTGTTGCCTTCCCCCACACTGATTACATTTAAAGAACCGACCTTCTGTACTTTAATTGCACAAAATACTGTTTGAACAGTCCTAATGGTCACTGGCTCCCCATACAGAGTGAATACATTACTAATCCATTTAGACAGCTAAATGCTGATTTAGCTTGATATTATGGGGCTCCTGCTGCTATGTAAATTAAAAAAAAAATGACTAAACAACAATCTAAAACTAGGCATAGAGCTGTTGGCCTTCGCCTCTTTTCCCACTATCTTGTCCAATAAGGTCAGCCAAAAAGGACAGAATAAGGGCTCCATATACTATTTCTACCACCTCTGAAGAAAAACTATATGGTCAGCAGCAAGTGTGTGTCCACTGTTTCTTGTTCTTCCTTGACCTGGAATTTTGTGGGCTTATTTTACCTGTGGCATGCTTGGCTCAAATCCAGACTACAGTCACAATAGGCTTGGTCATGCATTTAGCACAAACACCAGAGAAAGGTGTGGCATGGAGATGCACCACCCGATGGGGAGCACCCATACGCACAGTGCCTCTTGGACCATCCCATCTGTGCTGCGGGAGAAGGGAAATTTGCAACAGCTTTTTAAAGGAAGCAATTATAATAGAATGTTAGGGGACTGTCAGTCACTTTATCTGAACTGCCCATACCAGCTTATCTGCCTACTTCTCTGCAATGGAGCACAGAGATGCCTACACAAGATGCACAGCATTGCTTCCCCCTGTTGCTAACTACATATCAGCTGTTCTCAGTGGGGGTGAAAGAGATAACCACTCCCACTGAGAAGCCCTGAAAAACATGAGGCAGCATAAGGACCTCTGCCAGGAGCAGCAGCTCTGAACTCTGGGCTAGCCAGGCCCCATAAAGTCTCCTGATAGAAGCAGGCCCCCTACGGTTCCCAGGTAGCTTTAAATCACCCTGCACCATGAAGAGTGCTGGAGAGGGAAGGGAAAAGATATGGCAGTGGGAGAAATGGTGGAGGAAGGAGAGAAGAGTGAGAGGTTGCGCTGTGATCCTGGTCAGCTTTCTGAAGTGGTGCTGGTGATTCAAAAGCAAGCATTCTCGCTTCCGTATGAGTACTGGACCAATGATTCACGGAACTATGGGCCTGCAAAGGTGCCAATTCTGAATGCAAGAGTAAGGCTGCTGTGAATCTGTGCCCTGGTCAAATTACCAAGAACATAAGAGTGGCCATACTGGGTCAGACGGGGGACAGTGCTTGCAGTTGAGGGCAGCACACGGAGCCCTCTGCACCCCCCTTTCCCAGGGACCACAGGGATGTGATGACAGCCGCTTCTGGGAGCGGCGCAGGGCCAGGGCAGACAGGGAGCCTGCCTTAGCTCCGCTGTGCCATGGGGCTGGCAATCCCGCAGGCCAGATAGGCCGTATCCAGCATGCAGGCCGTAGTTTGCCCTCCCCAGAACTAAATCCACCCACACAATCAAAACACTCCACTCTACCGAATTACTTAATCCACTGCACATGCTTCACCCTCTGGGGAGAGGATGAGAGGGAAAAACAACACATGTAGGGGTTATACTGAGGAGCTGCCTATTCTCTCCTTGCCCGTTCCTTCTCCTTCAGGAAGGACAAAACAAACCTATACATAAGTTGAATTTGGGCAGGGTGAGCCTTTGACAATTGCCTCTGGCAAACAGAACTGTTTTCTGCTCTGGCAACAAGTTTTATCCAAAGCAAACTCTCTCTCAGTGCAAAGGCTGGCAAGACCGCCGAAGTATGGCACCATTCAGAAATGCCTTCACCACTCTCCAGCACTTTGGATTTACACTTCTCTTCTGCACTGGCTCACAGCTGTTGCATTTTACTTATATAAGAAGTATTTATGTATGAAACTCAGGAAATTGTCTGCAACCTTGTCACAGGCCATTTTGATAATGTAGATCATAATTTCTTATGTTCTTGTCCCCAGGCCTAAACTGACAATGAGAAAGTAAGATGTGAAAGATACTTAAAGGTCAGATTATGATTTCTTTACTCACACTGAATAGCATTTTACTCCATGAAAGAAAATGATTCAAGTATAAATTTAATATGTGCGTAGAGGCTTTGGGTCTTTTAAAGGACACTGTTACACAGTCCTCATCTGGAATTGTTACTTAAAGTTTTTAAAGTTATATATGTGTAAGAATTTTTGCTAAATTTTAGTAGTATTCTAAAAGATCGATTCTCCTCTTGATGTGTGGGAAATACACTCTCCGAGGTCAGCTTGACTCCTGTGGGAGAAAAAAATCAGGTCCTCGACACAAAATAGCAGCACACTTTATCTAGCAAACATTTCTTCAATACTTTTTAACTGTGGTATAAAGGGCAATGGGTATTAATGTGCTAGTATAAATAAATAATACATCTCAATTATATAGTGCCCTCCAGCTAATGATCTAAAAGCATTTCAGCAACACTAAGTGATTATGCCTCTGGTGAAATAGGCTCATTAAATATTATTCTCCCTACATTACAGAATGGGAAGCAGCCAGAGAGGTAAAATGATCTGTTAAAGGTTACATTGTAAGTCAGAGTCAGAGTCAGAATTAAGCTCCCAAGTCTTTTAGCACCTCCTCCTGTTTTCAAACCACTAGAGCATGCTGCCTCCCTGTATCACTATAGAAAGCACAAATACTCAGATGTTAAAACAGATTAACAAAAAATAAAAAATAAAAAAAGTTTTGAGCACAGTCAATATTTACAACTTCTTAACTAACCCGGGGCTCATCCCTTGATTTGTGTTAATTGAAATACTATTATTTATCAGTTATAGAGTTGGGGGACAAACGCATCAGTCCTGTGGCCCTTATTAGTCAGGACTCCCATTAACAGTTCATAAAAATATGCACAGGAAGATGCTGTACTGGCCTAAATTCAGTCCTAGTCTAAGCAGGGGCGCCTCCTGCTGGAGTCAATAAAGCTTACGTCCATGAGGGAAAAAATTGTTTTTAAAACACTGGACTGGACTCAGGAGACCTGGATTCAATTCCTGACCCAGCCAGACTTCTAGGGTGACCTTTTGCAAGTCATTTAATCTCTGTGCATCTCCATTCCTCATCTATAAAATTAGGATAATAATTCTTCCCTACCCTATGGGATGCTGTAAGGATAAATTCATTAATAATTGTGAGGTAGCCAGATACTATCATGATGAGGGCAGTAGATAGATTATACCAGGTTCTGTTTGTCCCAACATATATAAGCACACAGCACATAAACACGCATACACAGACTCCTACACATTGGAGTGTAAGCAGAGTCAGGATGAGCTCTACCCTGACACCTGGTGGTGAATTGTGGCAAGTTGTGGAAAAGACCTTCAGGGGCTGATCTTGTTTGCATAGTCACACCCACCCCGCCTAGCATGAGCCCACAGCAGTCCAAATGGTCACTTTGGCTGCTGCGGTATCCCCAGTTTCTCTATTATTGGGGGAGGAAGAATAAAGTGTTGTTACCCTGATTATGCTATCAAGGACAGTGGAACTGTTTTATGACGGAGGAACTCACCATCAACTAAGCAGCACTCGCTAGACAAGGGACATGGGTTCCAAAACCCAGTGAATTGAGACAGGCTGGGGGATAGGTACTTGTACCAAGTGGTGTGGGCCTGAAACACCAATTGCACCTCCTCCTCCTCTCTCTGCTATAGAATATCAGAGCTAATTTTGAGTACATTAGGACTCTAAATTACAGGCTGCTGAGCTGAATTCACTTTTGGCCAATAATACATCAGCACTGAGGCTTCCCTACTACAAGCTGAAATCACTAAAGAGCTAAAATTACTAAGAGCTGAAATCACTGAGTGCTGTGTTAAGTAGTGGGGGGGCCTGAAGCTATATTGCAGAGCAGTTCACAGGATGGCTGGTGGAGCAGAGCAGCTTGTGGTGAAGGCTGCAGCAGAACCCCATGGAGAGGCAGGGCAGTCGGCCTTGGACCACGTAAGGTACCCCTTAACATGCCCCCATTTCCACCCAGGCTGGGAGGTAAAACCCTGCAGATAAACTTTTGAACTCTGGGCCTGCACTGACCAGGGACAGAAACTTT